>NC_083354.1:118219081-118522112 GCF_030254825.1 Meriones unguiculatus
AGGTTATTTTTTTTTCCTTAAAGAACTTCACATAATACAGTGTTTGGTTACATTATTCTGCTTCTTTTCTCTGGGTTTACAGCATTTTAATTGCTGTTTTAATCCCATGTTTTATATAAAACATCCATAATTCCCTTGGAGGATAAAACCCATAGAAGTAGAGTGTTGTTATTATTATGCATTTACCAGTCTGTTAGTGTTTTGATAGATTTCCTAATTCACTCTTCAAAATAACATTGCTGTATACATTGTGTTCTTTTTACAATGTGATTACCATGAGTAGGAGGAATATTTTAGGGTAGGCTAAGCAGTAATTGGCAAGAAGTTGCAGAACATTGATTTGCACAAGCTTCGTGTCCAGCCCATTCTGAAGATGCTATTAGAGTAATGGGTGAATCGAAAGAAGTGCTAATTTGCTAAAACTCGCTTGAGGAAAAGATCAAAGTGGTGTTTAGGCTTTGGAAGTGGTAGCCTTGACAAATTCCTGACACGTTCTGTGTCTCTAGTCAAAACAAGTACACAAGCTAACAGAGTGACAACATAATGTTCAGACAGAAGAGACCCAAGATCCTGTGAGAAGCAGAGTACTATCAAAACCACTAGATGGAGTTATCTACTTATTTAGTTTGGTCAAGTAGCAAGTGCTAAAAAAGCTGGCATTAAAGAAACAAGGGCCAAGCTTGGCTCAGTGGTTAAGAGCACTTGTTGCTGTTTCAGAGGACCCGAGTTTGATTCCCAGCACCCGCACTGAGGCTCAACATCTCTTTGGGCAACAGGCACACATGTGGCCCACAGGTGTACATGCAGGCAAAACACTCATACACATTAAATAATAAAATAACATTCCATACTGCTCAATATCATTCTTCTACAGAATAGCAATATACCTTCAAGGTTAGCCCAGCCAGCCGACAGCCACTTCCGATGATGTATCAGGGAAGGATCAACGTTGCATATCACCCTGGGAACACCAGCATAGTGGTGGAGCATAGCATTCTCTGCAGCCAGTGAATTCAGAATGATGGATTGTAGCAGAGATAAGGCCTGGGGCTACTTCCACTGTACTATTATTATGAGTCCTTCTGGCCTGGCATTTAAACACTGGATACCTGCAGTTCTCTACCTTTCCAATGACAGATTAATCCCTGTCAATCTTGACTGCCAATAAGGACATTAAATTATGAATGATGAACAGACTACACATGTAGGAAGTCCTAAATTAAATTTGACGAAGCAGCAGTAGCCATATCTCCAGATTCAGCCAACACCAAATGGAAATTCCATTATTTGGTTAAAATTCTTCTAGAATCTTAGCCAACTGGTGAACGTGGCAGACCCAATTATTATAGCAATTAAGATTTTTTTTTCAATGTGACTCAAATTATGAGCCAGCTTAATGCCAAATGCTTGCAGAAAGATATCCTGAATTTAGGTCAGGGATATTGTCCCTCCTTCCAGAGGTAATTCAATTACATCCAGCCCCAGGCTTGCAGGGCAAACCTTGGGAGACCTGATAGTTATAATAGCTCTTCTCTAGTCTGAAGGCGCCCTGGTGCGCCCATCCTGCCTCAAGCATCGTTCCCTGTGAGGCACTGAACTAAGGTATATGTAGAGATGCTGCCTTTTCTCCTGACAGTCAGCTTACCTAGAAATTGTCACACTGAGACAAATGCCTGTGAGGGCCAAGATTGCCTTGTTACAGATACTTCAGAGTCCTGAAGGGCTGCCTGTATTCACATGAGATCTTCAAATGAAAATTCTTTTCTTTGAGGTGCAGACTTCTTTTACCATAGTATTTGCCTTTTAGCATTAAAAATTCTGCCTTTAAAGTACTACCGCTAATTATTAATTATTGCCATTGTTATATAGTTCTCTTTATGGAAAAACTTTCATGTAGTAAAATTTTACATATCACTGCATTAAAGAAAACTATTTTACATGCTTATGAGTGAGTATACAGCTAAGATAGTGTTTATAAGCTGACATTAAAGTACAGTTAAAAATAAACAAGGCCAACTTTCCTTTTCTTCTATTTTTTTAATAATTAAATTTATTTAATTTTATTAATTAGAGTTTATTCACTTTGTATCCCCCCTTAATGCCCTCCCTCCTCCCCTCCTCCCTCCCCTTCTTCATGCATGCCCCTCCCCATGTCCACTGATAGAGGAGGTCCTCCTCTCCTTCCTTCTGATCTTAGTTTATCAGATCACATCAGGAATGGCTGCATTGTCATCTTCTGTGGCCTGGTAAGGCCTTTTTAATATTAATAATTTTAAAACATTTGGCCTATATTTTCATTATAGTATAGGGAAAAAAATATATATATATAATATATATGTTGAAAGTTTGGAGAGCTTCTGTTTGTTTTTCTTGACAATGATGTTCAACCCCTGTTCCTATGCTTTCCCTCAAAAAAGTAACAACAAAAAGAAGATAGGGTAATTTTGAAAGAGAGAAGGAGGGTAAGAAGAGCGGGAGGGTGAGAAGAAGGGGAGAGAATGGATTACAGTTTGTTGGATCCTGAGAGCCAACACCCTCCTCATCCAACAAAGGATGTTCTTGTAACTCTGATCGTAGATTTTCTCTTTTTGTCCAGAAAATGATGAGGATGAGGAGGAGCAGGAGAGAGCAGTGTTTCCTACAGTGCCAGCTAGCTGCCTGAGGAACAGGCATGGCACATGATGGTATCCACTGAAGCTTTGACCTGGTAGGCCATGTTTGCTTTATAAAGGTCCATAAAGATGAGATTGAAAAGACATGGGCATGGCACTGCTGAAGCAGGTGATGTCATGACGTCTTTTAATCATGGAGGGTCTTCAAGATCATCTGTGCACTTTCTGAAGGTTCTAGTGAAAGGGCTTCCCCAGTTAGAACAATGTATTGGCAGTACATCTGAGTGGAACTGCACAGAGACCTGTTTTACTGGCAGGTATGAGCTTCATTGGCACTGATGGAGCTTCAGCATTGATGGAGAGATAGCTGCTGCATAGCCAGAACGATGCTGAGCTCCAAGGACATCATAGACTGGGGCATTAAATATCAAGAGTTAACAGTTCAGTGGCTCCCGAGGAACTCTTTGTTCAGTGTCAGCAATGAGTATGTTTCAGTCAGTGCTGCAGAATAATCAGAGCTTTGCTGCAATTCCATCTACTCTGTTCAGGGGACATTCTGGAGAGGACTGCTTCAGGTGATGACCAGTTGGGTGTGCCATTCACAAGGGACATATAGTGCCTAGTGCAAGGAGCTTTTTTTTCCCCCTCTCTGATTCTTACAAAATGAAAACCTTACTGAAAAAAAATAACAACATACCCCTAAAAATCCCAAAACTTCCATGGGCCTTTGTGGTCTAATAAAATAAAATGCAAGGCATACTTATAAATTCCTTGCATCCTGGGATTGTAGGTCTCTGCTGTGGCCTTTCACCCATCTGTCTTACATTCATCACCCAATGTCCCAGCACAAAACAGGCATCTTTGATTCAGAATTAAAGTCAGGCCATGCTTAGATAAATTCTTCTCTCCAGCATTGGTACTGGCAACTGTATCTCTTATGTATACAGAAATGGAGAGCATCAAGAAGCTCCCATTGTAGGTGGCATTAGCTGTGTTGACTTTGGTTGAGAGGTATAACTCACAGAACTCACAGGGTTCTGCGGGCTCATGTATTAGCTCACCCTGTTGATACCCCTTCTCTTCCTTCTTTCCTTCGCCCTTTTCTCTTGTTCCTTGTACCCCACCAGTGCATTGTAGCTAATTCATCTAAATCCCCAGTTCCTCCTTCCTTTCATGCCTTACTCTGGTTTCACTTCAACCCTCAAATGCATTCAGTATGACTCAGAGCCAGGGTGCTTTAGACTGAATTAAAAGGATGAAAGCGAAAAGGAAAGCTTATACTCTTCCTGTCTAATGAATTTCCCTAGTGCAAATTCAATATTTGATGTAAATTGCAGCTAAAATGCTTCTTAGGGGAGTAACATGGGTATCAGATTTTAAGAGAACTGCTAATCGAAAAGACTAGCTGTCTGGGAAGCTTTTAATAAACATTTATTGTCTACGGCTTAAAATATGAGGCTGGCAGAACTGGGTGAAGTGTGGTGCGGTGTCATGGGAAGGGTGTACCCCAGGACTGATTAATCCTGCTGGTGTACTTGAACACTTTCTTTCCTCCCCAACATGTGGGAGACACTTGTCTGGTCCATTACATCCAAAACTAGTATCTCAAGGAAATGGTTTCAGAAAGAAACCAGAAAGGGGCTGGGCACAGGTCTGTGGCATCAGCTGGAGCGTTATCTGCTACCTGTTTGTTACCTTTACAATTTTCAACTTGAAACATCATTTATACTCTATCTGTGGCCATGACATTACATTTGTCATCTCCCTCTTATGTCCTTTCTTTGCTGGGTCATTTTTCCATCAGACAAAATATCCTTAAAATTTCATTTACTGAGCCTGTCCTCCCTCCAACTCAGGATGGTAACCATCCAACTTGAGATGGTAAACATTTAGTTTGCCAGGAGTGCAATATTTTGTCAGTAAACTTTGACTTTAACCTTGAGGAGAGAGACACGAATGTATACCTGCCAACACCTTTGAAAACCTCAAGCAGAGTAGTGTGGTAGCTGGGGGTCTTCCCAGGTCTCTAGAGATCTGAGATGCAACACGATTGCTTCATTTCATCATTGAGCAAATTGGTCTGCAGTGTCTTAAGATAAAAATCCCAGGGGAGATCAGGACAGCTATTCCAAAATCATCCTTGGAAAAATACCCATGGCTTTGTGGTGTTGGGTTCTGAAACCCTAAATGGATACTGTTTCACCATCTTGTGGTGAAACAGCACTGCATAGAACAGTGGGTAGAACAGCACTGTATCAGAAGTGGATTAAATACAATTCATTTCATTGTATCCTAAAGATTAATTTGTGTTTTCTCTCCTTCAATTCACCCCTAACCCATATACACTGCTCACCAATCCTACGTTTAAAATAGCAAAAATAATAAATAAAAAAATATTTTCATACTTGAGTCTGTAGACAACAGTTCTGTTGTGGCTCTCCCTTGTTCATGGTATCATTGACCACCAGTCCTCAGGAACAAGAAGCAGAAGCAATGAACTTGGGATTTGGTGGCTCATCAGTGAGCATGAACAGAAATGACCTTCCATGATCAGTTTCATGGAGGCAGATCACGGAATTTTATTCAGGGTGAATGGGGGTTATTTAGAACTTTGGGGAGGGGGGATATCCAGGGTGGGCAAAGGTCATTGGGTGAAGGGCTAAGGTACTGAGATGCCTCATTTGTATGAAGAGGCATTTGAGGAATCCCAGGTGGTTGTTAGGTGGGTTCTTATCCAGAGAGAAAGGGAGGTGGAGCTGTAATTTTATTAAGGATTACATTTCTCAGCTAGAGGATGTGGGGGACCAGGATCCCCTGGGCAGAGAAGAGGAAGCCTCACCAACAAAGGGAGTCCTCCAATTTGCATCATGCTCAGGGCTTTCCTATGATGGTGGACTTGGACCTCGGCAGCAGGGCTTCCCGACGGGGTGCAAAACTGCAAACCAGGACATAGCACCAAATTTTTGATTATTTTTATCTTGCTCATTTAGGAAGGATTTTCTACTCTTTTCCTGATTATCAAATTAGCATATGTCGATTATCACTGATAAGGCATCAAAACAATCACTTTATATATAACTCATCTGAGTCCTGCACTTAAATATCTCTGCAATGACTATTCACAAGATGAAAGAAAAAGTTCCCTCTTCCAGTTAGCCATTGTTCCTTTAACTTCAGATTCATGACTCTTTGAGTTTTAAGTTTCAGTCTAAGTTCTTTTAGCAGGGATTTAGTGAATTTAAAGAACCCCATACCTCACTGTCAGTAGAAAACAATTCAGAGCCCATAAGATGTTCAGTGGGTCAAGAATGGCAATGATACATTTGTCTTCTGGAGCTCACATGCGCTAACCATTGTAAAACACTTGGTTTTACAATAATACTAATACTGTTTTTATTCTAAATACGAGTAAAGAGATAATTTTATTCAGCTTATGTTTTATTTCTTTACATTAAGTATGAAGAATGTAATGTGGCTTAGTAAAATGTATAATTAAATCACAATACTGACTTTCCTTTGTTCATATTATTTTGCTATGTAGATGAATATTACTAATCACTTTGATTCTTCTCTGAGGGTGTTGCCATTTAGCAAAAAGGAACATGACAGCTAATGTCTTTACTTCCTGCTCTGTTTTTTGTTAACCATTGTTTTAATGTTTCTGGGTTCTTCAAAAGAATTAATTAGTTTAATTTTAATTGTTTCTAATACTGTTTATCAATATTATATTATAGCTTCCTTTAATACATGAGTAAAGGAGCATTTAAAGATTGCTTAGACTGATCTGAATCTAAATTACCTGATCTTTGGTGATTTTATTTGAATTATAACACATAGCTATTAAAAGGACAGAAAACCCTGAGATCAGTGAAGCCAGAAGTGAAATTATATATATATATATATCATATATATATGATACATATATATTAAGTATATATATATATATCAAGCATCAGCAAATATTGAATACAGTTTGAGCATTCCAAATCTAAAATCTTGAAATTTAAATATTTTTTGAGTGACCACATGACATCATATGTGAAGAGTTTCACAATGGGCCTCATGTGATATGCCACTGTCCAAATACAAGTACACTCAAAATATTGTATAACATTATCTTTAAGGTGGGAATGGTGGTTCATACCTATAATCTCAGCAGTTGAGAAGCTCAAGTCTAGAGGATTTCCATGAGCTTGAGGTCATCCTGGGCTACATAATGAATTCAAGGCTCACCTGGACGTGATTGAGATGTGGTTTTGTTTTGTAACAACAACAAAAAGTTACAGTGGCCTATGGGTTAAGTTATACACAAAACATAAATGAACTTTACGTTTGGATCTCTAAGATATTTCGTTTTATATATATATATTTGCGCATATATATATGTGTATATATATATATATACACATATATATATGCGCAAATATTCTAAAATCCAGAATAAAACAATGTAATCTCAAATCTTCCACATGAATTTTAGACAAGGAATACATAAACTGTGCTGAGTATTATTTAACTGGGGAAAGTGAAGGAAACTTTGATCAAGCAAACAAAATTATCTCAGTGACTCTGTTTTGTTCCCTTTAGCACTTTGTCCTACCTTCAACAAGCTCACAGCCCCAAATCAAGGCACAGGCAAAGTGTGATGACATAGGATTTACATGGCTCTTTGGTGAAGTGAGAAGCACTTTCCTTGGGGTTTGCTCTTGCTCTCAAAAATGGTTCACTGAGACCCTACTGTGTATTGCGCCATGATGCTGTACTAGAGCCTTGAGGGCAAAGATGAACACAGGATTGTTCCTGTCGTGAGCAGCATCCAGCGCAGACAAAAAGGCACACCCCAAGGAGGCTGCATGAGAAGGGAGCTGGTGCCTCCCATTTCTGCATCCACCTCTGCGCTAAAATTTCATGCAAATGCTGCTACCAGACTTGCAAGATAAAGGTTTTTTTTTTTTAAGTTCCTCTCTTATCAAATACGATGGACACAGATCCAAAGCAAGGAAGAACATTTGAGGCTAAGGGTATTTGGTTTCAAACTTAGAATTAATATATCATAGGACTGGAACGTTCTAGCACAGTACGTTTGTTGGAACAGGAGCTCAGGGACTCCTAGGAAATTGTTAAGTTGTCTGATTTTTGTCCTTTCTTTTCTTCTCTTTGTGGCAACATGCTCTCTTTGCAAATAATTTTTCCCATATAAAACCATTAAGGTCATGGTGACATCCTATACTAGAGAAAGAGACAAAGAGAAACACATCAGGAAGACTCATAATCAAGTTATATCAAAGGAACTCTAACATAAGCTAGTTTTTCTCTGATATTTTTATAAGAACATTTCTAAAGGATAGTAAAACCTACATTTAAAAGCATCAGCTTCACACTGAGGAGAAAGGAACACTTCATTATTCTATATTCTTTGAGAAGACTTTATTTTACTATGAAAATCAAAAGTTCTATTTGACATTAGCATAAGATATTAAAGAAAAGAAATATAAATATTCATTGCACACATTTATGTGCCTTACTCTTTTGGTACATGCACTGTTAAACACCAAATGAGTCACATACTGAAGTCATTTGCCATGTTTCTCTTGGGCCATTTTGTTACAATAATACAAGATTTAAAAAAAAAAAAAAAGATTGTTTATATAAACTCTGGGGCATGAAATTGTAATGTGTCACCACTCTCAGAGAGAGTTGTGATTCCTTCCTCTAAGGAGCTTACAGTATGCTAGAGCACAGTATGCTGAAATTTAAGCGGCGTAAAATGCAGTTCTTTCTCTGTGTCCACTAGCATCATGTTAGTGAATTCAACCAATAAGGAATACTGGAAAACACCATTCATCTACACGAAACTGGCCGTTATTCCCTGAACACTATGAGCATTTAAACGGCATTCATGCCATCCTACACCTCTAAATCACTTGAGTTGGCATAAGAGTACACAGGAAGAGGCTCACAAGCTTTATTCAAATACAATGCCGTGTTGTAGATGAGACCCCAGCAGCCGTGGATGTGGGTATTAACAGACGCCCTAAAAATAGCCACTGAAACTCAGTGGCGATTGTATACGCATAATACACATCACAAAGTACTAAACCCCTTCACAAGGCAAAATTACTTTCATCTTTTATCTCTATAAAATATATCTATTTCTTAGACCTGAAATTAATCACCTATTTTTTTTTTCATGTAGGAAGTGGTGAAGGTAAACTTCTATGGTCACCTGCTATAGAATCTGTGTTTCCCAGCCAAGCAGAGTTGCCAGGAGTCAGTAGCATCCATTGACAGTACGGAACGAAGATGAGCTCTAATAGGAGTCATTATGCACACAACCCCACTCTCAATTTCTTGCTGGAGAGATGAAACTTGACTTCTCTCATCTCCACATTCATTTTAGCACTCAATCTTTTTTGTGCCATCTATGGCAGAATGCAAGGGCTTAATAACCCAGCAGCCAATGCATTCAATCTCTATCAAGCTAGGCAGGCTATAGAGCATTATTATCACTGACTGGAAATACAGTGTTTGAAAAACTATGCTTTGCCTGTGCAAGACAACAGATCAGATGGTCCATTCAAACAATGAGTAATTGCAGTGAAGGAAAAAACAAAACAAAACAAAAAAACAAAAATAAAATAACAAAAATAACGTCTGGTTGTGTTCCTGGCAACTTCGGAGCCCAAGAGGCACAATATTAATTGCACACAAAAAAGACATGAAAGGAAGAAGATATCCAGTTGGGAAGAAGAGCTTGGAAGAGGGTGGGATGGAGCATAATACCTGATGTGTTAATATATGGATAAAGTTGTAAAAGGAAATTAACATTTAAAAAGGAAAAGCATTTGGCATCAACTGCTGAGTAGTAGTTGGTTATGATGAAGTCCAATGAAAATAAGATAGCTACAACTGCCTTGAAAGCACTACCAACCTGCCCTTTTCTATATGACCCACAAAAACCTGCTCCTAACAGGATCTTTCATTTCTAAGACAATTTCTCTGACACGGCAACTGACAGGGCAACCAACCTTGTTTACAAAAGTGAAAATACATGGCTTGTTATCTTACATAAACAACAGCCCCAGCATTCTAGGAGGTTATCTGTCCTTGGGCAAGTGGGGCTTACAAGTTAGAGGCATTTTTGTTTTATAGATCTCTTGATCATAGCAATTAAAACTTAAATCACAACTTTAGCCCTCAGAGCTGTGCAATAATCTTCAACTAGTTTTGAAACTTGTGAAAGCTGTGCGGGTTGGGTTATAAGCATATTCTGCAAGTCTATACTTGTGCTTCTCTGTCTAGTTGATTTGAATTTTTTATATGCAATTTATTTTTTATTAACTTTTAATTTTTATATTAATTACAGTTTATTTGCATTGTATCCCAGCTATAGCCCTCTCCCTCATTCCCTCCCAATTCCACTCTCCCTCCCTCATCTCCTCCCTGCCCGTCTCTAAGTCCACTGAAAGGGGAGATCCTCCTCCCCTTCCATATGGCCCTAGCTTATCAGGTCTTACCAAGACTGGCTGCAATGTCCTCTGTGGCCTGGTAAGACTGCTCCTCCCATGGTTGGGGAGGTCAAAGAGCTAGCCTCAGAGTTCATGCCAGAGGAGCCAGTTGGATACTGAGCTGCCATGGGCTATGTCTGAGCATGGGTTCTAGGTTATATCCATGCATGGTCCCTGGTTGGAGAATCAGTCTCAGACAAGCCCCTGTGCCCAGATAAATTTGGTCCTTGTGGAGCTCCTGTTCTCTCCAGGTCTTACTAACTCTCTCTTCTTTCATATGATTCCCTGTACTCTGCCCAAAATTTGGCCATGAGTCTCAGCATCTGCTTTGATACTCTGCTAGGTAGAGTCTTTCACAGGCCCTCTGTGGCAGGCTCCTATCCTGCTTATCGTTTTTTCCTACTTCCAATGTCCATCCCATTTGTCTTTCTAACTAAGGATTTATCTTCTTACCCCGGGTCCTCCTTCTTGTTTAGCTTCTTTAGGTATACAGGTTTTAGTACTTTTATTCTATTTTATAGGTCTAGTATCCACTTTTAAGTGAGTATATACCGTGTGTGTCTTTCTGTTTCTGGGATACCTCACTCAGGATGATCTTTTCTAGATCCCACCATTTGCCTGCAAGTTTCATGATTTCCTTGTTTTTAATTACTTAGTAGTATTCCATTGTGTAAAAATACCACAATTTCTGTATCCGTTCCTCCATTGATGGACATCTGGGTTGTTTCCAGGTTCTGGCTATTACAAATAAAGCTTCTACAAACATGGTTGAGCAAATGTCATTGTTGTGTACTTGAGCATATTTTGGATATATGCCTAGGAGTGGTATAGCTGGATCTTGAGGAATCACTATTCCTAATTGTCTAAGAAAGCTCCAGATTAATTTACAAAGTTGTTGTACAAGTTTATATTCCCAACAGCAAAGAAGGAGGATTCTTCTTTCTCCACAACCTCTCCAGCATGTGTTGTCACTTGAGTTTTTGATCTTAGCCATTCTGATGGGTGTAAGGTGAATTCTCGGGGTTGTTTTGATTTGCATCTCCCTTGAGCATTTCTTTAAGTGTTTCTCTGCTGTTCTATATTCCTCTACAGAGAATTCTCTGTTTAGCTCCTTACCCCATTTTTTAATTGGATTGCTTGATTTATTGCTTTTTAAATTCTTTTTTTCTTTATATATTCTAGATATCAGCCCTCTGTCAGATATAGGGTTGGTGAAGATCCTTTCCCAGTCTGTAGGCTGTCATTTTGTTCTGAGAACAGTGTATTTTGCTTTACAGAAGCTTTTCAGTTTCATGAGGTCCCATTTATCGATTGTTGTTCTTAGAGCCTGTGCTGTTAGTGTTCTCTTCAGGAAGTAGACTCCTGTGTCAATGAGTACTAGGGTCTTCTCCATTTTTTCTTCTAACTGATTTAATGTGTCTGGTTTTATGTTGAGGTCTTTAATCCACTTGGACTTTAGTTTTATGCAGGATGATAAATATGAATCTATTTTCATTTTTCTGCATGTAGACGTAAAAAGGCCAGAAAATGACTGTCATCAATTGTAAAATGAAATACCCATGATGTGATTTTCAGGAACAATGATGACGATCATCACACATGAATCTTCATATTTGATATTGTTTTACAAAAGGCCAAACCTAAGAAGCCAGTCATCCCAGAAGAATGAAAAATAGGTGTGTAAGATGCAAGGCATAAAGCAATTGTTTTCAATCTTTTTAATGTTGTGACCCTGCAATAAAGTTCTGTGACCTCCAACCATAAAATTATTTCATTGCTAGATAGGGCTGACAGATTTTGGATAACCTAGCTAGCCTTCGGAAACATAAGACAAAATAAGCCCTTTAGTCTCACAAATTACTGAGTCTTGGAAATTCTGTTACAGCAACAGAAAACAGACTAAGGTAAGAGATATAGGAAAGTAGCAGGGGCATCATAAAACCCTCATCTAGATGTAGCATATAAGATAGGGTGAGGTTATTGAATTTGCTAGGTTTTCATTCCATTCAGAAAAAATAAAAATATCCTTTTCTAAAAAATTTTGCTTTAAAGAAAGCAAAACAGAAATTGCTTTTTAAGCCCTCTTTTATACTGCCCCTAAATCAAAGGAATAAAGCAAAATAGGTGTCCTTAACATAATCAGTGATAGAGCATTGTGTTTAAGAGAATGTCCCCTTCAACCTCTAACCAAGAGTGTCATCTATTCATTTCTGAAGATGCCAGAGAGGTCACAGTGGACTTAAAATAAGCTTCCTCAGTGCACGATAATTAAGGTTATTATTGGTTTGAATAGCCCGAAGGTTGTACTTCACCAGACCCATTCCTCAACAGGACCTTGCAATCAAACAGCACTGTTTCCTTTAATAAATATAAAGGTAGCAAAATGCCTTTTTAGTGCTTGTGATCATCTTAAATTAACATTCTTTAGACATAAAGAGCCATGTTTGACATAGGATTAGAGTAGAATATATGAGTGAAAACAAATATTTCCCATAATAACTTTGACTTCTGTGACATTTTAAATAGAGAAAAATAAGTATGCCTGACCTTTGAGCCAGAAAAAAAAAAAAAAAGGATGCCAATTGGCAAATACAAGGGGTTTCAGCAGCAGAAATGAGACGGTGCTTCGCAATAAAAGTATAAGCATGGTGAGGCATACCTTATCAAAGCACGCATTCCAGTTTCAGTCCATTAAATTTGTCACATGTTCAATTATTATCTCTGGAATGGCACATAGGGAATAAGAAAAGAAAAATCCCTGTCAACAGGTAGCCTACTTTCTCCAGTATCCCAAAAATGTCATTACTTAGTAAACAATATTTGTAAAATGTCAGTGGCCTTGAGAGGCTTCCTTCTTCTTTCCATATCTAGCCAGTTAGAAAATACTGGGATTCCATTCTCCTAAGAGTTTCTAGTTGCATTCCCTTAAATCCCAAATCTCTTAACAGAAATCCCAAGATCCATCCCCAAAGCAAAGCCATTCTGCATAGCATAGCACCCAGGTGGATCTGCATTGTCTTTCTCATGGCTCCTCAGTCCTACCTGATCCAGCCCATCTCATATTCTTATCTCTCATGAGTCATAGCAGTGCTATTCCGCATCCTACTCATTGCGGAGAATGTCCATGGCCCTTTCCACCATTAAAGAAAAAATTACACGTCCTAGCAATGTCAACATGGGACTTCTGAGACCAAACGGAGTTCAAGGATCCCACTCACCAGCTCATGCTTTGCCTGCCTGCTCTTCACCTCAGGAGGTCTGTGCTTTTAGACATTCAGTGCTTAAAGGACACATTTCTCACCTGATAATCACCATCCTCAAATGTGTGATGAACTTGAGTCAGAAATGTACCAGATCGTATATTTTACTCCCTTTTGTCAATTTATAACTGGGAAAGGGGGGAATCATCTATTCAGGCCATATTAAAATTTGAAGCAGGAGAAGAGAAGGCAGTGAGAGAGAGAGGAACAATCTGATGAGCGAGAAAGAGTGTGCATAGAGTGGGGGCAGTTGTAGAAAAATGGATAGATACAAGAGTGTGGCTGTAAAAAGTTTCCATGAGCCAAGATATGAGACAAAGGCTTAGGAAAGGAAGTTGTCAGCTTCCCCTAGATCTGTATCCCATGATCCTCCTGAGAACAGGAAGATACTTTTGGGCTTTTGTTTGTTTGTTTTGTATTCTTGATGGAAAGGATATTTCTCTCACTGTGTTCTAAGAAAGTCAAACAGGTTGTCTCTTACCAACCTCACTGTCATATGCAATGTGAAATATCTTTTTTTTTTTTTTTTTTTTTTTGCTATGAAAAGCGAGTCTCCTCTTTTGTCTCCTGACCACACTGACCACAATGACAAATAAGAGTGAGCCTCAGAAGTAAGCCTAACTCAACATGCATTGTGTGGTACAGTTAGCTGAGCAGTAAGGTTTAAAACTGTGAGGGTATGCAAAAAGGGAAAGTCATACGGATGTGAGAGATATTTGCCTTTGAAAATAAAATGAGTGTGTTTTTCAAAATGTTAATTGTACTCACAGTTTCTTTTTTTAAAATATTCGCATCTTTAACTTGCACAACTTTTATTTTCCCCATCACTCCCACCCCCACAAAACTCTTGAAAAAAATAAAGCTGTGCATTCACTAATGGTAAACATCTTAGCCTGTGTCTCTGCAAAGCTGAGCCAGACAGGAGCAGAAATGTGGTGGCCTTTGGGCAGTGTTCCAGAGAGTTGGGGGGAGGAGGCAAAGCCAGGAGGGACAGTCAGCTCATAGTGCACAACCTACCTGCCCACCACTGAGGGAGACTGAGCATGCACACAGCGGGGGGAGGAAGGGAAGAACGATTCTTCCCATGCTCACCAGTCAACACTGGGTTCACATCTTTGAGTTTCTGCCTTGTTTCTAAGAGGTTCTCAGACAAGAGCAGAAGAGACCAGAATGCTGTTAGATTACACCTGTGCAAAACTTTATAAATAGCTGGAATAGATGACGATGGGGGAGCGGGACATGCTGGGAAGTGTGCTACAATACAGTAAAAGGTATGAAGTAACTACATTGATTTAGAAGAATTATTCCTGATTGTTATCAGGTTCCAAAGTTAGTATTTCTCAGGTGACTCTTAAGGTTGTTTAATATAAAGTTAAACTTTACATGAAGGGAAATGTCTCCTAAAGCCACTACAGGTGATAACTCTGTATTAGGATCCACAGCACAGTTCCAGCCTTACCTTCCTGAAACCAGCACTTGAAAGGTGCCTATGAACTATCCAATGTGTCAGGATCATTTTATGAGCAAGATATTTTGTGCCCAAATACAATTTTAATGGAAGAAGGCCAAATGTCAATTTTGTCAAGGGGAATGTACATTTTCCTGAACTGAGAACCTGAGTTTGAAAGTTTAGTAAGCTGTGGAATTGGGTCTGGCTATGTGGAGGTGGCATGAACTTACTGCTCACTGTGATCTTCATACATGACCTAACTTTCCCATGTTGATAGCTCCTTATAAATCAGAGGGACTGGATTACAGAACTTCTGTATGCTTCTGAAAGGACTGATAAGGAAACACATAAAGCATCTTCTCCATCTATAGGTTAGGCAAATGTTACTGGGGATTTCCTGTGCTTGATCACATGTGTTTACCTGGAAAGCTATGTAGCACAGCATGTCCACATCCACATACTACTGAGATGAGTTCCCAGGCTCCCCACAGCCACTATTCTATGCCAAATTGGCGGCTAGGTGTGGGTGGCATGGGATCATAATTTTTTTAAATTTGAGCAAGTTTAATTTTAATATACTGGGCCACAGCGAAACAACAGAAGGATGTAGGCAGTCTTTGTTATTTATATAGCTTGTTAAAAATTGTGTGCTAGACAGCAAATTAAGAAAAGCTGCCCTATAAATTTAAATTAATCTTATAATAATTTTAATATTTAACACTTCACCATGAATCACTTTTCCAAAATCTGCAACAGAAGTTCAGGAAAAATATATGAGTCTGTTAGATTTTTTTTTTTTTTTTGCTGCTTTTATTTTTATTAACCGAAGCCATCCACTAAATCTAGTGGATTGTCCTTTACCATCTACAAACACAATCAAGTCTTAATTGATGTTGATAAATTGAATCCACAGTACAATGTAAAATATAACACAAGTGCCAGAACAGCTCAGATTACACCTGAAAAGAATTTATGTTCGAATCCCTTTTTTCTTGATTTTGTGAGTGTAAAGAAAGTCATAAGGAGCTACTAGTTGATAATAAAACACATACGACGCAAAAGAAGGAGAATTCTCAGAGAAATATGTATGGCAGAAAACAAAGACAAAATTTAAAATCCTTTTTATCCCATTGTACATATAACTATGATCAGACAACCAACAGGAGTGTAATTTCCACTCTGCTCACATGGCGTATGGCGTTAAGTTGTTCCTGACACTATAGATGTGTGTGCACACATGAGTGCATGTGTGTGCATTTAAACATCATATTTCAGCTTTAAATTTTGATAATTGAATTAAGATTTAAAATGATTAGACATGAAGGAGAGGGAAAGCTTGTACCTACTACCTTGATGGCACTGTAATGGGAGAGTTAAGACTAGCACAACAGTAAGGCAAGCTAAATCTTGTTGCACTGGCTCCTGCTCAGCAATGGCAGTGTTACTCACTGGGCCCAGGTTGCTCAGGGGCTATCCCAGAACCCTCAGCACAGTTTGCAGTGGACCAGAGGCAACATTCACAAGAAAGCTCCTTTGTTATTCATTCATTAGAAATCATAAAGTATCAAGACCTTTTCCATGCACTAAGAGAATATAGAAACTTCAGAGATCAGAGTCTCTATGAAATGGACAGCAGTTGGGAAAACTTGAGCTAACCTAGAGGGAGTTTTCTTGCACCTTATGTGACTGGAGCTATCCCAGAACTGTGAGCATGCAGAACCCAGGGAAAGTGTTGTGCAATGAGGTACCACTGATAGTGAACCTGATACTAGAAAATCTGAAGATTCAAGACACAATGGCAGAACTGGAAGCTTGGTAGTTTTGAGCATGGCACTGACAACGTCAGGGGCATGTTTGGAACTCTTGTGTCCAGAGGGAGAAAAAAACACCACTACACGTGCTTTGGGAAACCTTTAATTAATTAAGGTAAAGATTTGTGTACAAGACAACTATTTGAAGGTCATTCCATTCAAAGAAGTGGTGGGGGCACTGTGGGCAGCTAGAACTCAAGCCCCTTGGGAACTCCCTGAGCTATTAGCCAATATCCATAAGAATTATATCACCTGATAGGTAGAGCATTGGTCCTCCCATTTCCACTAGCACATTGAAGAGTATTGTGTCCTGGGCATCAACTCACACTTCTTCTAGGATGCCTTGCATATGTTGTTCAGACAAGGTTCTCAGAATATAAATATGAAAGGACATGAGTCAGGCACCAGTATCCAGTACATGTTTACCAGGAAGGTACCCTTCTATCTCAGTTTCCTTTCCTCATTTTCTAGGTAAGGTCCTGTCCTGTCAAACCTGACTACTCCAAAAAGAAGCCTATGCCTATTTTATGAGCATACCCAAGGAAATATAAACAAAATATCATCTTTGTTTAGATGTTGTGGATAACTTACTAAGTTTTTTTTTAATCCTAAATTATTCCAAGTTTGAAATATCTAAGATCTCCACAAGTGGACAGCTGGCTTCTACTCCTGGCCTTGACATGGAGTAGACCAACTGAGCATCCATAGTTGCCCATGAGAAGGTGGATCCCCTGATACTAGGAAATACTTAACTGTTTGGGCATGGCGATTTTAGTAGTTGTATTAGTCAAGGTTCTCTAGAAGAACAGAACCACTGGAATGTGTATGTGTATGTGAGAGAGAGAGTCTGTGTATGTATATATGTATATCTATATATGTACATATATATGACCTGATTAAGTCAGCTGAATCACACCTGGCAGGCTAAGAACCTGGTAGTTAATTGGTCCACAAGGCTAGCTGCCTCAGGACTTGGAGCAGTCCACAGTAGCTATCCCTCACTGGAAAGGATAGCAACCAGGTAGTAGTTCAGCCCCCAGGCTGAGTGCCTCAGCAGTCACAATCTGGCACTGAAAACCTAGAAGGTTCCTAGAGAGCCTCTGGTCCTTAGTCTATGATGGAAACCTGGAAATACTGGTTCTGACATCAGAAATAGAATCAGCAGCTGCTGCAACAAGGTAAATAAACTCTGTAGCTAGAAAGGCCAAGCAAACAAAAAAGCCAGTAATTTGCCTTTCACCACACCTTTCTACCAGAAGGGGCTGCTCACAACCAGGGTGGATCCTCCTGATCAATTGAGGCCATCAGGCCAGTTTTCAGGTGAGGCTTCCGACGCAAGTGATTCTAATTAGTGGCAAGTTGACATTAAAATTAGCCCTAATAGTAAAGCTCTCTTCATTGGTGGCACCAAGCCAACTTTCAGAAAGAAAATACATCAAGTTTATTTAGGATAGAAGTAGAAATGTCACTGCCTGGTCTTGTCTTACAGTTTTAAGTGCTCCAACACCTAAACCCAACTACCCTTTAGATTAGACCTTATTTCCGAGCGTGGTTATCCAATTGCTCACTCCAAGTATCGGCTCGAGTACTTAAGAGAGTATAAAAAGTATAAAAAGCCCAAAGGTCGCCACCTGCTAAGCTGTTCATCTAAATGGTCTCAGCTAATGGTAAACCATTTTCAAGCATCTCAGAACAAATTTTCGAGCTCTAGGGTACAAATTTTACAGCACCTAGCTTCTGTCTTGTTACCACAGTGGCTTCTTAGACTCCGGATTTATTTCACTCTTAACTGTTTTCCAAACTGCTGCAGGCTTTTTTACGGAATGATCTCCCTCACCTTTCAAATTCCAACAATGTTTCACTTGTGTTGTGTGATGACAGTTTTGCTGGGGAGTTGCTAGACACTTGTCTACTCACCCACAATGACCAAAGTCCATAATGACCAACTCCAGGCACCACCAAAGTCCAGCTTGCCGAACCATGAGTTTTATTTGGGTTCCTTACAGAAAAATGAGTGAGGTCTTACTTACATGAGCAGAAATGATTCAAAGACAGCTACATCCCCAAAGCCCACTCCAGCATGGGTGACAGTTCACAAAAGCCAGGAAACTGGAGCACAACTTGCTGCAGGCGGTTCAACAGATTGAAGAGTCTGTTCTAAGTGACTCAGTTGGTCAAAACCTCCTCCAGGCGGCTCAACCAGGTTTCCCTCCTCTAGGCAGCTGGTCTTGTCTCAGGGCCTTCTTTACAGCTTTGCTTGTCTGAAAGTTTTCATTGTACTTTGGTTCTGCCAGTCTGAGGACAATAAGCGTTTATTGATTTCTCAGGCAGGAAGCGGCCTTGTGAATCTGGTCAGCTTCAGAAACTTCCTGAAAGTATTGTGAGTTGTTTACTTTCCAGCTTAAGGGCCTTCCCTGCAGGAAGGAAGGTTTCAATTTTGGAGGAAACTGTTAGAGGACACCTGCTCCAAGTGTGGCATATCTACCCCTTTTCTTCTGCTTGAAATGTTGTGCTCAGGTTTCAGATGAAAAGTGCTTGCTTGTTCTCCCTCTTTGGATTTCAACAAAGACTAAATCTTTCCATTGAATTTCCCTAGCCCCACATCTAAAGCAGCAAGTACCTCAAAACTCCCTTGCTCTACTTTTGGCTTATTTCATCTTTGGCACTTAGCATCAGCATATTTTATCGGGTTTATGGCTTGTCTTTCCTCAAACATTTAAGAACATTTCATGTGATGCTACCTACCTTTAGACTCAGAATTTTTGAAATGCTAATTTTCCAATATATGTTTAATAAACTATTACTAAAAGAATAAATAATGAAAAAAGTGGAACTTTTGGTTTTTGCACAATTCCAAGCAGAGGGTGGAACTTTTTATAGCCACTACCTTGATAGGTAACGTTCTTGAGTTTTCCTGAAATGATTCTGGAAATTAGAGTGTTTAGATGGGGCATCACCCAAACATTGCTGTTTAATACATTGCTTTACACAGTCCATTTGTCAAATTCATAAACCAGTTTTAGTCTGAAAGTTTTCCCTGGAGTATTACAGCACTTGAGAACACAAATAAGATAGGAAAATCACTATG
This sequence comes from Meriones unguiculatus, assembly GCF_030254825.1. Lineage (NCBI taxonomy): Eukaryota > Metazoa > Chordata > Mammalia > Rodentia > Muridae > Meriones > Meriones unguiculatus. Next base: position 118,238,811 of record NC_083354.1, read on the forward strand.
GATTAATGTTTGTTGTGTGGAGCTATTTTCAAGAACACTCCAGGCATAGGGCAAGCAGGCTAAAGGTCAGCACAGTGAGTATGTACTTTCTTTCTAATGAAATGACACCATACCACCTCATAAACTCGGACCTCAGAGAATTTTAGTGTGTCTTGGAGACTAGGAAACCAGAGGAAAACTGGTAAACACTCTACACAGAGCTAGCCAATGAGAGCTTAGAGCAGAATGAACCTTATCCTTCTTGCTCCCAAGTCATGATGCCCAGAGGATGACTGGTGATCTCCATGAAAAATAAACCCTGGTAGGCTCAAAAGATACCAAGAGAGAACACTATGCTCTCATGACGACCCTCCTGGTCACAGGCAACCATTCCAGAGCCATTTTATCCAGACTCCAGAGCCTTGAGCCGTTGTTTTCCAGTGGCACGGTATTTACACTGTCAACTCTCCTTTGATTTTGAAGAGAAGGAATTTTAATTTCCTCCCCTTAAGTGGATGAATGAATGGATACTTAATAAAATTATAATTCAATTTCAATGAAAATAAAAATAGTCTCAAAACAAAACAACAAAACAAAATCATTGCCATTGGATCAAAATAGGCAAGATCTGGCACATTTATAATGGTGCAGAGACACCCTAAAATTCCAAGCATTTGGAAATTGACACTTTTCTGGCAAAATAAGCTGTATAATATCCAGCCTCTTGTAGATAATTCCCACCAGGCCGCAGGGTTACTAGAAATACAGAGACCTCAGTTCTCCACCCTTCCCTTTCCTCCTCCCCACTTGACCAACTATAGACATGATGGGTCAGGTGCTCCAGGATGATGGATTTGCAGTAAAGATTTAAGATGATACATGTCACAAGTCCACTATGATCAAGTGTAAAGAGCTGTTAGGAAAATAAATTTGTAAAAGATTAAAGTTCTATATATGCTTGCACAGACATGCCCACACAGAGAAAGAGAAAGTGTGTGTGCATACTCGCATGTGCAAGAGTCCTTTCTCTGGTCGTCATAAGAGCTGTTAAATCAGGCTTAAGTTGAAGGTTCTCAGTCTATGCTGAATAAATATTGCTAGCTCCCCTTTTAAGATGAAGCTAAGTACTTCTGTCATTGATAGCAGTCATTAATGGGCTTGGATTACAGCAGCTGCCATGCCTGTGTCAAACAATAATCACTGCTGTATTTGTCTCATTAATATCTTTTCTATTTTAATACACATTTTATAGTAAACTATATTACATAGAAGTACTTTACGGGGAAAAAGTGACATTGTAATGGACACTCTAATGGACACATTTATAGCCACAGCATGTGGGAAGCAAAGACAGGCAAACTTCAATTCTGAGGCTAGCCTGGGCTACAGAACAGGATTTTGTCTCAACAAAAATAAAAAAATAATAATTAATGAAATGTTCTTTATTATCTGAGGGATAGATAAAATCAAAACCATGCATTATGTGTATATGTAGAACCTCCTTTCCACATTCATTAATTTTCATATGCTCTTTCAGCTAGATTTCCCAAGCTACCCCGGCACTGTTACAATACTGCCGAATACAAGAGAAATTACTTAGCATAGAAACATCTTGATTATTTTTGTCTGCAGCTGTGGAGAATTCATGAAAGGGAACTATTTTTATAACTGATTTCTTCATGTAGGGGGTATACCTGAAAGTCAAACAAAACCATAAAAATTGTCCCATAGATGAATTGTATTTTTTCACAATTTATTCACTGTATATCTCAACTGAAGCCCCCTCCCTTAACTCCTCCCAGTCCCACCCTCATTCCCTGTTCCCCCATCCCCTTCCCATAGTCTGCTGAAAGGAAGAGTTCTCCTCCTCTGCCATCTGCCCATAGCTTATCAAGTCTCATCAGGACTGCCTGGATCCTCTTTCTCTGTGGCCTGGCAAGACCGCATCACCAGGGGCAAATGATCAAAGAGCAGGCAATCAAGTTCATGACAGAGACAGCCCCTGTTCCCCTTACTTGGGATATCACAAGTAGACTAAGCTGCCAATCCACTACATCTGAGCAAGGGGCCTAGGTTCTCTCCGTGCATGGTCAAAAGATGCCATGCAAAAAAATGCAAAGGGTATTTGCTCAGCTATGTTCATAGCAGCTTTATTTGTAATAGTCAGAATCTGGAAAAAACTTAGATGTCTCTTAACAGAGGAGTGGATGAAGAAATTGTGGCATATTTACACAATGGAATACTACTCAGTTATTAAAAGCAAGGAAATCATGAAATTTGCAAGCAAATGGATGGAACGAGAAAAGATCATCCTAAGTGAGGTAACCCAAAACAGAAAGACAGGCATGGTATAAACTCACTTATAAGCGGATATTAGCCATATAATACAGGATAGCTATACTAAAATCTACAGACCTAAAGATGCTAAATGCTAAGGAAGACCCTAGGGAGGATGTTTAAATCTCATTCAGAATGGCAAACAGGATAGACACCAGAGCGGTGGAAGAGAGGCAACAGGATGGGAGCCTACTATAGTGGGTCCTCTGAAAGGCTCCACCCAACAGGGGATCGAAGTAGACGCTGAGATTCACAGCCAAACTTTGGACAGAGTGCAGGAAGTCTTATGGAATAAGGGGTGGGGGGTGGATAGAAGGGCATGATGAATTGTATCTTTATAAAATACATTTGAAATCAATAAAAGTAGTCCCTATCAAAAAGAAAATGCCCATATTGTACAAGCAGACAAGGGTGAACACTGAAACATAGCTATTATTAGATCTACAGTCTTCTTTGGGACTCAAATTAATTCCAATTATTTCTAATTATTTTCTATCTGGTGGGAGAGAAAAGAGACTGAAATACAGCCTCAGGGTTGACCATATGCAGAGAGAGCCAAAGTTTGGGTACTTGGACAGGCATTGTAACCCTCAGGGAGAAAACATGAGTAGTTCAAAGAGGAAGTGACTGTCAGGTTCAAGGATTTCCAGGAAGATCCAGAATCTGCTTTCCTGTGTCTCCTTCTGTGAATATTCCAGCATGCCCTCTGGGAAGGACATTGCAAACAGCTAATTATTTGGAGAGAGATTTTGTGATGCTGATGAAAGGTAGATCAGCTTGGCATTGTGTCAATGACAACAGGGGATGGGATACTGTCAGGAGTCCCAGCGTGGGTCATAAATCCGTCTGGCCCTATGAGGGTAGGAGGCGCATTCCCATCTGTCCTCATGTGACTGTGATCCTAATGTTGGGGTCAAATGGTAGGTTAACTCATTCATTTTTCCCCTCATTCAGCAAATGCACAACCCTTCCTTTTGGATGATTAATGAGAAATAGAATCTCTTCTTTAAATAATAGCCAGTTAGCAAGTTTCTAACAGGAATGCAGAACAGAATTTCTCAAGTCAAGTTCACCACTTTGCAGCATCAAATGGAAAGGATGGCCACCCAACACACTGTCATTAAACAAGGTCATGCTGTGGGGGAACTGCTTATTTTCAGGATAGTAACAGGACAGAACCTTTCTATGTTGCCCAGGCTGGTCTTGAACTCCTAGACTCAGAGAATTCTATCCCTTCAGCTTCCTGAACAACTGGGACTACAGACATGCCCCACCATATAAGGTGTGGCTGTGGTTTAGCATGCCCAATGGGGAACTTCCTGTAATAGCAAATCATAGTTGTACTGGCCATAGAGGGCTCGTAAACATACCTCCACTTAGTAAAACTTTGTAGCCAGGAAACAGGGGAAAATAGCACTTTCTGGGATTGCTGTTTGTTAATGTTGTCTGTGCAAAGCTTTTCTGCCAGATTTTACTCGATTTTGTAGACAGTAGAAATAACAGCTGCTAATAGCTAAATTGCTTAATGTGCTGAAAGTTAATGAAAGAGAATTCAGTACTACAACATATATGCATAATATCTTCAGAGCTATTCCTGATTCAGCCACGCATATATCAGAAGCTACTAGCACACTTGATCAAATCCTATAGATGGGCTACCTACCTGAAACACAAGTTATATACATATTATATTCAACCTCATTCAACTTTAAATGAAACATATATTATTCATGTAATGTTTCACAAGCCAAATGCATGGGACAGTCCCCCTTCCCCGAGTTTATCACGTTTGCTGTATTATATTTCACTCTGATGTTTGTGACTTGAATCTCGGTTATGTTTATTTTCTCAGCAGAGGGGCTTGAACCTTGTGTGTGCTAAGTAAATATCTCTACTACCAAGTTATACCCCAACCCTCTTTTTTTGGGGGGGAGGAACTGCTATTTTGTTTTATTGATGGTGTCCTTTAGTTTAAAGAAACTTTTCCGTTTCATGAAGTCCAATTTATTTTTTAATTAATTAGTTTTTTATTAAATACAGTTATTCATTTTGTATCCCAGCTGTAGCCCCCTCCCTCCCAAACTTACCCCCCTTCCCTATTTTCCTCCCAGGCCCCTTCCCCAGTCCGCTGATATGGGTGGTCCTCCTCCCCTTCCATCTGACCCTAGCTTATCAGGTCTCATGAGGACTGGCTGCATTGTCTTCTGCTGTGGCCTGGTAAGGCTGCTCCCTGCCTCAGGGAGAGGCGATCAAAGAGCCAGCTCCTGAGTTCATGTCAGAGACAGTCCCTGTTCCTATTACCAGGGAACCCTCTTGGACCCTGGGCTACCATGGGCTACATCTGAGAAGGGGTTCTAGGTTATCTCCATGCATGGTCCTTGTTTAGAGTATCAGTCTCAGAAAAGACTCCATTTTTAAACTGTGTGTTTTTGAGAAAGTATCTCGCTAAATTGCCCAGGGTGTTTTGAATTCTCTTTGTAGACAAGGCAGGAGTTACAGTTCAGATGTCCCTGTCTTAGTGTCCTGAGTGGCATGGTCATGGACCTTTGACAACATACCTGACTCTAACATGCTTTTCTCCTTTGAAAAGAGTTGATTAAAAGAAGCTAAGAATTGTAATGTAATTTGCATCTTTAGAATGCTCCTGATTTGATGTTGTCTGTGTTACGGTAGTAGTTGCTTACATAAACATGTCTTTGTACCTGGAGTGGTGCGGGCTCTATTAGTATGTTTGTGGATACATCTTCAGCAATACTAAAAAATTAGGAAATTGAAAAATAGCTTGTTTGAGATTATGTTGAGAATATTGGGGCAGAATGCCTGGTGGCCTTTGAAGGTATAGGAAAACTATACTTTCCATTGACATGCTTCTGTGTGGAATAAATAATACAAGTTACCCTATTTGAGAAAGAATGAGTCCTACTGTAAGGAAAACAAATGTTTCATCTGTGATTTTCCTTCTGAAAGGGTGGTTGACAAGTGGCATTTCAAAGAGAGCTTTATGAAGAACAATCCTCAATGGCAGTGATAAATGATCCATGCTTTTAAATTTATTATTAGGTCCAGAAAGACTTCATCCTGATGGCAAAGCTTTCAAACTTTTTTCCTTCTTAAATGATGCTCTTTGGTAATCATGCCAATAAATTTTAACCATAAACAACATTCTTGTGAGTCCTCCCTGCCGTAGTATGTGTATCTAAAAAGAAGTAAAGCTTCCATTACCGATGACTGTACCTGGCACCCACTCTCCTCTGCTCTTTAGTCTAATCTCAAAGAGGAAAACCCACTGAGCCCCACTAAACCACCTGACCAGGACCTCAGCTTAGAGTGTAGATGTTTAGGAAGCCTAAAATGTCCTGTTTCTCAGAAGGATAGTAGTGGGAAAACTCTTCCTTTTTGAAAGAGCACTCAGATGCCACACCCTGTCAGAAACACTGTTAGAATCCATTGTTGGATAAGCATGACCACACACACACACAAACACACACAAAACCACACACAGAAATCTAGTGAGAAATTAAATGAAAATAATCACCTTTGCTTATTAGGGAGATATACCCATAACATATACGTGTGCACATATGTATTATACAAGTATTTATTTGTTTGTATGTGTATATGTATGTATGTATGTCCAAAATATATTGATGCCCCAGCAAAATTTCACCATGAGTTTCTTGATTCTCAAAGTATTCTTATAACCTTGGGGCACACACCCAGTAAATAAGTGAGGAACAAATGTGGAAAAGCCTGTCATCTATCCTGCACAACAATTTTGAGGGAGATGTCATCTTTCCTAACTTTGTGTATAGAAACTCCAGATCATATGCCAGAACACAACATATCCAAGAGGAAAAAGACTTGCCAGTGAGATTACACTAACACAGATGTCACAGAGACAAATGGAATTTTTTTTTTCAAATGTACAAAGGCTTTTTTCCGGAGAGTGGCCATTATCCATCTTTCTCTCCTGCCATAAATATATAGTTACAGTGTAGTCTGCAGCATCTCCGTTGATCAGATTAATTATTAATGGCAATTATGGTGATTATAGATGATAGATTAAATAAGTAGAAAAATGGCAGATAGGTAAATGGTAGGTAGATAAAGACAAGATGGACAGATGGAGAGATGATGAAGAGATATTTTTATATGACACTGGGGAAAAGATAGCAGATAGAGACAGAGCTATGACTGTCTACAGCTTTTACAACTCCTAAGATGAGTTGGCCTTCACATATCCTTAAGTTAGATGATGAATATCATGTAACTAAAGAGAAAATCCAAAGTTTTGGCTATCTTTGTTTTTCTCCAACTAACTCCTGAAACCTACAGACTTACTGTAAAGGACTTTTGACATTACTGACTGCTTACTGTATAACATATACATATAATTTCATTTTATTTTTAACAATTTCAGCATCCTTTAAAAACGTACACAATGAAAGTCTCAGGCTAAGAAAATGTGTCTTTCTTTCATAGTCCTTAAACTATATCTAAGTTTTATCTAGCTCTAAAATTCTCTACCTTGACACCTATAGTCTCTTAGACATAACAATAAAAGCCTGTAGAAGACAGAAAAATATTAGTGCATTCTGTATGTTTTATATGTCATAAATTCCAGAATTACTAAAGCCAAGTGGACATGATAAAAGATTGTAGGTCTTGGCATCAGAGTACCTGGGATCTTGGTCCAGTCTTCATTTCTCAGTCCTGTAGCCCTGGCAGCCAATTCCGAAATCTCCTGTAGCTTATTCAGTCCACAATTCTAGGTTAGAATAGTGTAGTAAAAACATGAAGTGGGGATTATTATGATTTAGTTACCATGGTCCATATAAGAAGTCATGTTGAGGATTACCACTTTAAAAACTCACTTGTCAGTATTGGAAATGATCTATGAGTAGTTCATAGAGTCATGAGTACAGGCAGAAATAGGCAGATGCAAATGATTAAATCTGACCCTAGTCTATCAGGTCTCATCAGGATTATCTGGATCCTCTTTCTCTGTGAACTAGTAAGCCAGCCATGGCAGGGGAAGGTGATCAAAGAGGAGACAACTTAGTTCATGCCAGAGACTACACCTGTTCCTTTTACTAAGAATACCTCATGGGGACTAAACTGCCCATGGGCTACATCTAAGCAATGGCTCTAAGTTCTCTCCATGCATGGTGCTTGGTTAATTCATCAGTCTGTGCAGGCTCCCTGGGCCCAGATTTTTTGGCTCTGTTGGTCTTCCTGTGGAGCTACTGTCCCCTCCTGGTCTTTCTATCTCCCTCTTCTTCCATAAGATTCCCTACACTCTTCCCAAAGTTTAGCTATGAATCTTAGCTTCTGCTTCAGTACCCAGCTGGGTAGTCTTTCAGAGCCCTCTGTGGGATGCTTTTGTCCTGTTCCCTGTCTTGTCCTGATTCTGATGTCTGTCCTATTTTCCCTTCTGAATGAAGATTAAGCATCTTCCCTAGGGTCCTCCTTGTTCTTTAGGATTATAGATTTTAGCATGTTTATCCTATATTATATGGCTAATATCTACTTATAGGTGAATATATGTCATGTGTGTATTTCTGCTTCTGGGATACCTCACTCTGGATGATCTTTTCTAGTTCCATCCATTTGACTGAAATTTTCATGATTTCCTTGTTCTTAATTGCTGAGTAGTATTCTGTTGTGTACCACCATGACCAAATAGGCTTCATCCCAGGCATGCAGGGGTGGTCCAATGTACGGAAATCCATCAATGTAATCTACCAAATAAACAAAGGAGGAACAAACCACATGATCATCTCCTTAGATACTGAAAAAGTAGTAAAGGCAATATACTGCACTTATATCAAACTAAACAGAGAAAATATCAAACTGAATGGAGATAAACTTAAATCAATCCCACTGAAATCAGAGTCAAAGGCAAGGCTGCTCACTCTCTTTACATCTCTTCAACATAGTACTTGGAATCTTAGCTAGAACAAAAAGACAACTAAAGGAGATCAAGGGGAAACAAATTGGAAAGGAATAAGTCCAAGTATCACTGTTTGCAGAAGATATGATAGTATACATGAATGACCACAAAAATTCTACCAGAGAACTCCTTCAGCTGATTAACACCTTCAACAAAGTGGCTGGATATAAAATTAACTCAAAAAAAATCAGAAGTTCTCCTGTATACAAAAGACAAATGGGCTGAGAAGGGCTGAGAAAGAAATTAGGGAAACAACACTCTTCATAATAGCTACAAATAACATAAAGTATCTTGGTGTGACTCTAACCAAGCAAGTAAAAGACTTGTATGAAAAAAAAAATTCAAGTTTCTTAAGTAAGAAATTATAGAAGATATGAGAAGATGGAAAGATGTCCCATACTCATGGATTGGTAGGATTAACATAATAATGGCTATTTCACCAAAAGCAATCTACAGATTCAATGTAATTACCATCAAAATACCAAAACATTCTTACAGATCTTGAAAGGACAATTCTCGATTTCATAGGGAAAAACAAAAAAAAATGAGTATAGCTCAAACAATCCTGCAAAATAGAAGATCTTCTGCAGGTATCTTCATTTCTGATCAGAAGCTGTACTATAGAGCAACAGAAATATAAACTACATGTTACTGGCACAGAAACAGAACAAAGGATCAATGGAATCTAATCAAAGACCCCCAAATAAACCAACATACCTATAGATACTTGATTTTTGAAAAGAAGCTAAAAACCATATAATGCAAAAAGGTAAAATCTTCCAAAACTGGTGCTGCTCTGACTGGATGTCTATATGTAGGAAAAAATGCAAAAATCCATATTTGTCAGCCTGCACAAAACTAAAGTCGAAGTGGATCAAACATAACACCAGATACACTAAATCTGTTAGATGAAAAAGTGGGGAAGAGCTGAACTCAATTGCACACAAAACAACTTCCTAAACAGAACACCAACAACACAGGCTCTAAGATCTACAATCAATAAATGAGACCTTGCGAAACTGAAAAGTTTCTGTAAAGCAAAGGACAATGTCAGGAACAAAACGACAGCTTATAAACTGGGAAAAGATCTTCACCCACCCTATAGCTGACAGAGGGCTAATATCCAGTATACATAAAGAACAAAAAAAGTTAAACAACAACAAATCAGGTAATCCAATTTAAAAATGAGGTGCAGAGCTAAAAAGAGAATTCTCATCAGAGGAATATGGAATGGCAGAAAACGTGTAAAGAAATGTTCAATGTCCTTAGTCATCAGGGAGATGCAAATCAAAACGACCCTGACATTCTACATTACACCCATTAGAATGGCTAAGATCAAAAACTCAAGTGATAACACATGCTGTAGAGGATGTGGAGAAAGAAGAACTCTCCTCCACTGCTGGTGGGAATGTAAACTTGTACCACTACTTTGGAAATCAATTTGGTGCTTTCTCAGAAAATTAGGAATAGTCCTACCTCATGATCCAGGTATTCCACTCCTGGGCATATATCCAAAATATGGTCAACCATACAACAAGAAAAATTGCTCAATTATTTTCATAGCAGATTTATTTGTAATAACCATATTCTGGAAACAATAGATGTTCCTCAACCGAGGAATGGATACAGAAATTGTGGTAAATTTACACTGTGTGCCTTTCTTGAGGAATCTACTAGAAAGCAAACTACAGACAACAACACTGACTGAAGACCTAGAATGATATGCTCAAAATGTCTGTGCTGTGCAGCTCTTGTTTTGATGCTGCCCCTGGATGATAAGGTCATAGAATAGAAAGATAGGTCACAGTGTGTTCCTCCTGATGAAGGTGAACATCACCTAGTGGAGAACAAGCTTAGATTTATGCAAACTGGCACTAACTACTTCTTTGCACAAAACATCAAGGGCAGATTTGTTAAATACAACAGGGGAATGCAACCATCAAACTCGAGGCCATGAGATGCATTTGAGAAAGAAGAAATGGAAGGAAGCCACAGTTTAAAACAGATGCTTGTAATCCCAGCACTCGGGGAGGGCAGAGGCAGGCGGATCTCTGTGAGTTCGAGGCCTGCCTGGTCTACAAAAGGAGTCAAGGACAGCCAAAGCTACACAGAGAAACCCTGTCTGGGATCAAAGTAAAATATATAAATGTGTTTTCAGTGAGGAGAGATGGCTCCATTGAGGAAATACCTGCTCTACAAGCATAAAGACTTGACTTTGGGCTCAGAGTACTCATCTAAAAAATCAGGTCATGGTGGCACTGACCTGTAATTCCAGTTCTGCATGGAAGAGGGGACAGAGACAGAGAATCCCTGGCATTGTTTGCTGAATCCTTTTTTAAAATGCAAGCTCCAGGTTCAGTGAGAGAGCCTGTTTTTAAAAAGCAAAGTTGAGGATGCCAGACCCTTTATCAACCTCTTGGCTTCACATGTGCACATACACCTGAACTCTCACAGTTCACACACACACACACACACACACACACACACACCACACATGCATGCACACATATGCACACAAGCAAACACAAACACACCAATAAATATATATTTGAAGGATACCAGCGACATATTTTGATGATTAGCCACACTTCAGGACAGGTGTTATTATTCATGACGTTTTATTCATGACAGGTCCACTAACCTAATTATCTTTTGTTTGAAAATGTTAAAGAATGCAAAAGTTTTCGAAGGACATGAGAGAGTTTGCAAAGCACATACTGTAAGAGCTTCAGACTCACTCTGTGTGCTAGGAGAAAGCCATCTTATGTTCACAGTGGGGCACACACAGAATCTGACAAGAAAGGAGGTGAACTTTAAAGAGAAAATTCCTTCCTTTCCCTGTGCCCATCTCATGATTCTTCTTATTGCAATTCAGTGGGATGCCTGAAAGGGTGACCTCTCCAACTGAGCAAGTGAGACCGTGGTTGCAAGTTCCTTGTTCTATGTGCACGCTCACGTATGCTGACTTACACCAAAGGAAAATGACTTTGAAGGTCGAATTTCAAGCTGCCACTCATTTTCTCCATTTTTCCTTTCAGGTATTTGCACACGATATACTTGGGCATCCGGAGCCGGCAGAGTGGGGAGAGCAGCAGGTGGCGCTTTTACTGGAAGATGGTGTATGAGTATGCCGACGTGAGCATGCTGCACCTGCTAGCCACCTTCTTGGAAAGTGCCCCCCAGCTGGTCCTGCAGCTCTGCATCATCGTGCAGACCCACAGCTTACAGGCCCTCCAAGGTAAGGGCTTTGCACTTCGGTTTCTGAATTGGGAGAGTTTAGCTACTTTTGTCACATTCCATGGATGCCTGATGTCCTTCGTTGACACGGGCCTCTTGTCTATCTGCCCGATTGCACGATTCGTGAATTATGCATGATATTTTCTTCACCGTGACCTGTCATGGTTAACTAAAAGAAAGACCATCCCCTTTGCCCTCCAGCTGTCCTTTTATCAGGGAAAAATGTAATTTATGATTTTGTGCTTGCTCCCTGTGGGCACAGAGTGAAAGCCTTCTGATTTCCATGGTAGAATAATTTACCAAAGTTACAAGGACAGCAATAACTATTATTCTCTGTCATATATATACATATATATGGATATGGATATGGAGAGTCTATACCATTGCCTTTGACATTGAGAGAGGGAAAATGAAAAAGAAATGTTAGAGGTTACCTTGGTAATTTTATTTTAAAATCACCTGAAAATGTTCTTAATTTTTAACAACATATTATTTCTGTACTATAGAGTTTATGGAAGGTATGTAATTATCTGGTTAATATTTTGTTTTGTGTTTTTTGCTTGGTCATGTGGTCAGTGAGACCAATGAAGTATCAAGGCAGTAAGCTGCCCTGATATTTCTGTAGACACTGGCTCTCAGATCCATCCTAAGAAGATAAGACAGCTACTGTAGACAAATAGGTGAATCCGTTGGTATGAGTATGAAGTCTAAGAGACACTTGCATCTGATTTGTTTCCTAATGTATTTGTCAATCCTGTTAGCAGATGATGTCTCATGAATATCGCAGAGCAGTGTAAATGCTATTTCTCTTCAGTAGAGCTGTCTGAGCTCCTCTGAGTTAAACATACCATGTTTAACATTGCCATGTTCTATCACGGTCCAGCTAGGGACTTGATCTGAATGGTGTTTTCAACTTTCAGTGTCTTTGTAGCTCTTATGGAACATCCACGTTACACTAGACTAGGTGCTTCCATTGAGAGATAGAGACCCGGGCAAAGACAACAGGGAAAGAAATGCAGACGGTGCTGTGAAAATGAAAATACTGACTGTGCTTTGTCAGTTTATTCTGAGCCAAACGTGAATGATTATAACTTAGAAACAGAGACTCAGTTATAAATTCATGTTACACCATGGAAACTTCACTGTTTGTTTTATTTATTTATGGTTGTTAATTAATTTTTTTTAAAGACAGAAACAGTGTAGCTCAGGCTGTCCTCAAATTTGCTGTGTAGCAAAGGCTAGACTTTAATTCTTTATCTTCCTACTTCCACAGCCTAAGTGTGGAATTACAGACATCTGACATCATGCCCATTCACAGGAAATTTTATAGTCACAATGCATGAACTAGTGTATTTACAAAGCATGTACTGGGATCACCAGACAGGTTAGATCTATAGACATGTAGGGAATTTGAATTATGTCTTTGTCTTATTCTCAGCTGCGGGTTCAGTAGAGGATCACTATGACAAGCTTAGAAAACTTTCCAAAAGTTAAGAGGTACTGTGTCTGCCATAGACACAGTGGGGCATACATTAAGGACAGCCCAAGGTAACCTTTTCCCTTTACTGTAGCCACAAGATTCTGCTCAGTCAAGGTTGAGCTGCTTACATATCTTTAAAGAAAATGGCTGCTCCAGAGAATTTCATTCAGCTCACAGAGCCTTAATAGTGAATTGCTCATTAGTTAAATTCCTGGCCCAACCCTGATGACATACTAGAAAGCATTGTTTCTAGGAGCTTTACAGAGGCACACAAAGATTATGGTGTCCATTTTCTGTTGGCCATTTTCTCTGGGGACACGGAGTCTGCCCTGGAGAGGGGTGATATACCCAGTGTCATTACTCTGGGGAAGACTGGTTTTCTCTTCCCAGAAGGTATCAATTGAAAGTAGATTCTTGGTAAAGAGTAGGATGTTGTATCTACTTTCCCTTCTTTATACTGAAATTCCGTCTGGTTTTTGTTTGTTTGTTTTGGATTTTCATTCTTGTTCTTATTTATTAAAAGAGAGAGAAAGAGAAAGAGAGACAGAGAGAGATAGCATGAACTTAGGTGGGTAGGGATATGAAAGGATCTAGGAAGAGGGAGGGTAAGGAATATGATCAAAACATATTATATGAAAAAATAATTAAATAACAAAAGAGGCAAAAAGCTCCACAGGATATAGTACTCAAGTGTTAGAAAGCAAGCTGGAAGGAAGAGAAGGTGAGTGCTCATTGAGAACCAGCAGAGAAAAGCAGGACAAAGAAAGGGAGACTATATGAACTAGCTGTGGCTGGCTGGTCAATGAAATTGGATGGGTGTAGACAATGAGCCGAAATGCAAAGTTCTCCACAGTAAGACACTGCACAAGTTTTCTTGTATCTTAGACAACCTTGAGCTGAGTATTGTTACTTAATCCTAGTACTTTGAGGATAAAGGCAAGGGGGTGAGGAGTTTAAGGCCTACTTCAGCTACTTAGTGAGTTTGAGTCAGACTGGGCTACACGAATCCATATCTCAGTGGAACATAAAACAAGCACAAATAAACAAACCAAAAAACCCTCCACAGTCTTCAACTCTCCACCATCTCCACCATCTCTTCTAGTAAGTGAATGCCTAATGGATAGATAGTTCCCTGTAAATGCTTAATATTCTGTAAGTACAGATGTAAATGAAATCAAAGCCAATTCAAACTAAAGTAACCTCCAAGAATTCAGTGTGCATCTTCAGAGCAAGTTAGTAACTCTTTGGTATAAACAAGTAGTTTTCTTCTTGTCCCTGCCTCCTGAGTGCTAAGATTCAGGTGTACAAAAACAACTATCAGGAGCACTCAGAAAAAGATACAAGACTGATGGATACACCCTCTTGTGGCCCTAGCAGACCTAGTGTCTCATGAAAAATGAGGAAGCAAGACAAGAGAGGCCAAGAAAAAAAGCACCTTTTCAGTTTGAGAACGTCATATACAAATCACACACACACACACACACTACCACCACACCACACCACACCACACCACACCACACCACACCACACCACACCACACCACACCACACCACACACATGAAAGGAAAGGCAATCCCTAGCACTCTGGCTAATTTAGATTTGGTGGTCTTTCCTTTTTTTATTTTATTCACTTTATATCTGTGAAGCCCCATTCCTCTTCCCTTTTCAGTCCCACTCTCCCTCCCTCTCCCTCTTTTTCCCCTTTTCTTCAGAAAAGGGGAGCTCCCTTTCCAGTCTACTTCAGCTCATCAAGTTGCATCCGGATGGAGCATGTTCTCTTCCCCTGTGGCCTGACAAGGCAGTCCTGCCAGGTGGAAGTGATCAAAGAGTTGACAAGTGAGTCCTGGTCAGATGCAGTCCCCTTTTTCCTTATTAGAGGACCCACATGAAGTCTAAGCTGCCCATCTATGACACATTTGTAGGGGGCCTGGTTCCAGTTCATGCAAGGTACTTGATTGGTGCTTCAGTCTCAGCAAGCCCCTCTGGTCCCTGGTTAGTTGGCTCTCTGTTGGTCTTCTTGTGGAACTCTTGTCACCACAAGAGTTCCTTGCACTTTTTCACAAGACTTCTTCTCTTATTCCTTGCACTTTTTCACAAGACTCCGTATGCATTGCCCAGGGTTTGGCAGTGAGTCCCAGCATCTGTTTTGAGGCACTGCTGGGTAGAGTCTCTCAGAGGACAACTCTGACAGGCTCCTGTCTACAAGCTTAGCAGGGTATCCTTCATAGTGTCAGGGGTTGGCACTTTCCCATAGGGTGAATTTTTGGTTGGGCCAGGCATTGGTTGGACATTCCCTCAATCTCTGCTCTGCTTGCTCTGTTTTTATCCCTGCACATCTTGTAGGCAGGGTAAATTTTGGGTCAAAGTTTTTGTGGGTGGGATACCCCTCCCTATGCTAGAAGACTAGTCTAGTTAGAGACTAGTCTAATTCAGCCTCTATGGCCTCTGCTACTAGGAGTATCTGAGTTCCTTCATGTCCTCCCAAGAACCTACTTTGACTTAGGTCCCCTGCTTATCACAGAGATAACCCCACCATTAATTTCTCTTTTCTCTACAGATCTTATGTCCTCCTGCTCTGATCTCCACTCTTTCAAGTCTCTGTGTCCCTTCTCCTACCTTGTTCCCTCTGTTTAACCACTTCCTCTTTCTATTCTATCTCCCCTTTCGGGCGAGATTTATGCTTCCTCCCTTGGATCCTCTATGTTACTTACTTATCTTCTTTGGGTCTGTGCCTCATAGTATGCTTATCCTGTAATATATGGCTAAAATTCACTTATAAGTGAGTATTACCATGTGTGTCTTTCTGGGTCTGAGTTATCTCACTCAGGATGTTTTTTTTTTTCTAGTTCTATCCATTTGCCTGCAAATTTCAAGATGTCTTTGATTTTAATAGCTGAATAGTATTCCGTTGTGTAAATGTGCCACAGTTTCTTTATCCAATATTCAGTTGAGGGACATCTGTGTTTTTTCCAGTTTCCGGCTATTATAAATAAAGCTGCTATGAACATAATGGATCAAATGTGTTTATTGTATGGTGGAGCGTCTTTTGGGCATATAGCCAGAAGACGTATAGTTGGGACTTGAGGTAAAGCTATTCTCAGTTTTCTGAGAAAGCAACAAATTGATTTCCAAAGTGGTTGTGCAAGTTTTCATTCCCACCAGCAATGGAAAAGTGTTCTTCTTCACAACCTCTCCAGCATGTGCTGTCACTTGAGTTTTTGATCTTAGGCATTCTGACCAGTGTGAGATGGAATCTCAGAGTCATTTTGATTTGCATTTCCCTTATTACTAAGGAAGTTGAACATTTCTTTAAGTGATTCTTGGCCTTTCGAGATTCCTCTGTTGAGAATTCTCTGTCTAGTTCTGTGCCCCATGTTTAAAATTGGATTATTTGCTTATCAGTGTTTGATTTCTTGAATTCATTATCTATTTTGAACATTCACTCTATAGCGGTTGTAGAATTGGTGAAGCTCTTTTTCCCAACTGTTGACTGTCTTTTTGTTCTATTGACAGTGTCCTTTGCTTTACAGAAGATTTTGGTTTCATGAAGTCTCATTTATTGATTGTTGATCTTAGAGCCTGAGCTGTTGGTGTTCTGTTCAGGAAGTTGTCTCCTGTACCAATGAGTTCAAGGCTCTTTCCCACTTCCTTTTCTAATAGATTTAGTGAATCTGGTGTTGTATTGAGGTTTTTGATCCACTTGGATTTGAGGATTGTGCAAGGAGATAAATATGAATCTATTTGCATTTTTCTATATGTGTATATACAGTTAGACCAGAACCATTTGTTGAAGATGCTGTCTTTTTTTTTCTTTTTTTTTTTTTTCATTGTATGGTTTTGGTTCCTTTGTCAAAAGTCAAGTGACAATAGGTATGTGGGTTTATTTCTGGGTCTTCAGTTCGATTCCATTGACCAACCAGTCTATTTCTATACCAGTACCATGCAGTTTTTATTACTATTGCCCTGTAGTATAGCCTGAAATCAGGGCTGGAGATACCTCCAGAAGTGCTTCTATTTATTTATTTATTTGTATAGGATTGTTTTAGCTCTTCTGAACTTTCTGTTTTTCCATATGAAGTTTAGAATTGTTCTTTCAAGGTCTGTAAAGAACTGTGTAGGTTTTTTGATTGGGATTGCTTTTGGTAAAATGGACATTTTTACTATGTTAATCTTACCAATCCACGAGCATGGGGGATCTTTCCATCTTCTGATATCTTCTCCAATTTCTTTCTTTAGAGACCTGAAGTCCTTGTCATACAGGTCTTTCACTAGCTTGGTTAGAGTTACTCCAAGATACTTTATATTATTTATGGCTCTTGTGAAGTATGTAGTTTCCCTACTTTCTTTCTCAGCCTATTTGTTGTTTGTGTACAGGAGGGTTACTGATTTTTTTAATTAATTTTGTATCCAGCCATACTGCTAAAGCTGTTTATCACTGTCATAATTCTTGGGTGGAATTTTTTGAGGTTGCTTATATACACTATGATATATCTGTAAATAGTGACACTCTAACTTCTTCTTTCCCAGTTTGTATCCCCTTGATCTCCTTTATCTGTCTTATTGCTCTAGCTAGAACTGCAAGTACTATATTGAAAAGGTATGGGCAGAGTGGGCAGCCTTGTCTTGTCCCTCATTTTAGTGTAATTGCTTTGAGTTTCTCTCCGCTTAATTTGATGTTGGCAGTTGTTGCTTGAGTTCTTACGCTGGCCTCTAGCCATCTGGTTGACTCTGTGTTTCCTCTGCTGCCTGTGACCCAGGTGGACCAGGCAGATGGGAAACAGGCAGAAAGATCACCAAGCTGAATGCTGCTCCATAGTCCCACAGGTTCCCTTGGAATGGGGAACAATTGGGTTTGACACGTGAGCCTACCTCACCTTTGCTGGGCTCATTGTCTCTGACCCAGCTGGGCCAGACAGATGGGGGCAGATGAAAAGACCTCCAAGCTGTCTGGCACCACACAGTGCTCCTAGGGTTGGGGTTCGATGTCTCTGGTTTGGGTGTCGTAAGTCAGGGTCTCACTGTATAGCCCCAAAAGACTTTTAACCCATGATATTCCAATCTACAGGGACGTATAAGCGTATTCTACCCAATGCTTAGTTTTTCTCAGATTATTTATCCTAAACAAAGGAACCAATGTTTGAGTTTCTTTGAATTGAGCAGAGCCTCTTCATTGACACAGCTTCTCTTTCCTGTGTCTACTAAGCCCTCTATATTTATGCCACACATACTCTGGGCTTATATGTTGGTCCTCAGTATTGGCCAATGAAAGCTTACTTCCAAGTTTCAGAGTATTGCAGGAGAATCAGGGCCTGTGCCATATTCCCCAGGTGTAATGGGCACAGTGATCAAAAATATCAGTAGAATCAGGCAAGTCATTGAACACAGATGGCAAGTAAACGCCGAAGGTTGATTTATCATTGCTGATTTTTAACAAAGGAGGGGGCTAGGATGATGTTACCAGACAAAAGAATGAAAACAACAAGAGTATCTGTCACAAACCTGATAGCAGCGGAGACCAGCTCAGGCACTGCTCAGAATCCTCACCATAGAAGGAAGTCTATTATCAGGAGACACATCTGCTCACGGATCATCACTTGCAATAAGCCAGCTGATGAATGAAATTGATGTAGGTGATAAGAATATAGCATCTTTCCTCTGGAGGGGAAAAAAAACAAATTCAATAAAAGAGCTAAGTTTGACGTGTATTTCGTGCATCTTTAATGATGAAATTTTTAGGATTTGAATGTAAAAGCCTGGTCCTTCGTGAGTGCAGAAACCAAAAGGCAGGAAACCTGTGAGGTGTTTTCAAATAGTTCTCAATTAAAATCACAAAACATCCTTATTTAGCAGGCTGAGCATCATCCTAAGTCTGAGAGTCATTTCATGTGACTATGGCTACAATTGCTTTTCTGCCCCAATTTCAACCATCTACTCTGTGAAGGGAACTTTTAGAAACAAAAAGAAACTCAAACAAGAAATATGCCATTTTAAAAACAAAGGTTAGAAACTGAGTTCTCCTCGTGGAAGTGGGTAATGCCTAAAATTCTGTTAACTGTGAAAATCCTTTCTCTCTCTCTCTCCTCACTTATTGAGTCATTAAGTCAGCCCCGCCTCATTGTGCTGGAGGCTGACAGGCTTAGGGGAAAACTGCAGAATATAATCGTCCTTCATTTCCTTCTGGTCCAGGAAGACAGCCTGACTGCTGTTCTGAGACCACAAATCAGGGCAGAGATGTGTCTCAAATCTGAGCAGCCAAGCGCTTTTCCTCCACAGCTTCAGCTGAGTTCTGTTAACATGTGCTGGCTCACTGATCCTCTGTGGAGGTGGAACATTCCTGGGTTCTACTCTACCTTGTGTGAGAAGCACTCAAGGAGGTCCAGTGCTCCCTGTGTGCTTCCTGTTGTCAGAGCATCCTCAAAATTATATATCCCAGGAGGAGAGGGAGAGAAGAAGGAGGGCCAACAGGAAGGGACTAAGGATTGACAAGAAGAGATGGACTATGTCCTTCTACTTGACTTGGCAAACCAGTTCCACCTGGACACATGCCCTTATGACCAGCCTACCATTCATATCCACCTGTCTCCTCTTTTCTTCCACTGTGGTTATCACAAAAATCTTTAGAGACTGTGGAACCTGCAAACATGCTCAACACTTCTGTTGGCACTCACTGAAACTTTAATTCCTGAACAAAGGTCATTGTGTCACTATATTTCATTCAGTAGTCATCACATTCTCTTCCTCTCTGCTCTGAGAATGTGTGAATTCGCCTCTCCTCAGACATTAATTAACTTCCCCCATGCCTAAGCCTGATACATTCATGCTTATGCTCTAAAACATAGCGCAGCTTCCTCAGCTAGAACTGATGTCTATTCCAGTTCATGTGTCCCTGTTAGTATTTCCTCATAGTATCCTGAACTTCAGCCAATATCCTTAGGCAGCTCCGACATCATGGCTAAGCCTCTATTTGCCTCTGTGTACTGAAGAATAAAAGTTGCAGCTAATTCGAAGGACTGTGGACATTAAGTGAGATAGAGTATGCAAAGCACTTGGCCAAGACAGTTGGCATACAGTGCTGGACTTCTTATGGGGCAATATACCTATCATCTTGTCTAATCAAGACATTTGCTAAAATGAAAGTGCTGAGTGAGCGAGTCTTAGGTGGGGTCTGATGTTTTAAAACAAGAAAGTAACAGCGTTTAATATGAAGAAAGTAGAAATATAGTCCAAATTTTAGATGCAAATTCATGTGTCTGCATTGAAAACAAAGTACAAGAAAATTTGGGGAGAAAGACTGGCCAGACCATTTGACAGGCATGAAGGAGAAGAAAAAAGCCTTGGGCAGAAATGTGCCTGAACCTGACTAAAAGAAAGCCTGGTGACAAAGAAAACAGCACGTCTTCGAAAACAGCCAGTATTTAAACATTCATTATGAGATGATGTCAAAAGACAATGAAATGAAAATTAGAGGTTCTAAATACAGGGATTTTTAGGACTTGGGACAATGATCAATAACTTAAGACTTTTGGTTCCATCTTAATAGTGAAAGCATAGGTCAAAGGCTAGTGGTCACACTTGTGCCTACAAGGCCTATCGAGGAATCAGTAAAATACCATGCTGAGTAGAGAGTCTCTGATGTCACTTTTAGCTTTGTGGTGGTGATTTTCTGGTTTTAGTGAGCCTTCATGTGCATGGATTCACATCTGTAGGTTCAATTAACAAAAATATTCAAGAACACAGATATATGTCTATGTGTACTATATATGTTTATATAATATGCCTATGTGTATTTCAGAATGCATGGTTACAGTTTTTGGATGCAAGATTAGGAGGAGCCCTCAGAGAGGATCCAGGATCCTGAGCACACAAAGGGACCATGAAATCAATTTAGTGTGTTTAGAGCTAGTCTCTCAGAATGGCAGAGAAGATATTGACTCATATCAGATTGTTGTCTACAGAGCTTCCTTAGCAGAAGGGCATTGCTCAGTGTCAGAATTCCTGTTTCCAAAGAAGTACTCCATACAGCAGCCCTAGGACTGCTGTGTAGGACCACAGTCTGCTCTGTAATGTTCACAGTGGCTGTTCCTATGCCACTTTAGAAGTGCATAAAAGCAGATTCTCAGACTCATAACCAAACTCTGGGCAGAGTACAGGAAATCTTAGGAAAGAATGGGGAGATAGTATGACCTGGAAAGGACAGGAGCTCCACAAGGAGATCAACAGAACCAAAATATCTGGGCACAGGGGTTTTTTCTGAGACTGATACTCAAATGAAGGACCATTCATGGATATAACCTAGAATCACTGCTCAGATGTAGCCCATGGCAGCTCAGTCTCCAAGTGGGTACCCTAGTAAGGGGAACAGGGACTGTCTCTGACAAGAACTCAGTTGCTGCCTCTTTGACCACTCCCACTGAGGGGGGAGCAGCCTTGCCAGGCCACAGAGGAGGACAATGCAGCCAGTCCTGATGAGACATGATCAGCTAGGGTCAGATGGAAGGGAAGGAGGACCTCCCCATCAGTGGGCTTGTAGAAAGGCATGGAAGGAGATGAGGGAGGAAGGGTAGGATGGGGGGGATGAGGAAGGGGGCTACAGCTGGAATACAAAGTCTAACTAATATAAAAAAAAAACAGCAAAGTACTTGGCTCTGATAGAAAGGTGCACACCTCACTACATACTAAGGCATCATTCACAACCATGTTCCTCATCAGAACTGTGTGGCTTATTCGAACTAAACCAGGCTTTACTAGGTTGGGCCAGTGCCAACCTGCAAAACCAAGATATTCCCATGTTTTCCAAATGGTTTTAATTCTTCATTTTAATGTCACATTCTACTTGCCATGGTTGGAAAGATCACATTCTATTTTTTAAATGTATTTAGTTTTGGAGTGCCAAATGAGTTGCTGACTTTTGTGTTTTGGATATAAAATGTCTCCCAAAAGTCCTTGGTGCTGTTGAAAGATAGCAGAACCATTAAGAGGAAACTGAGTAGAAGAAGCTTAGGCATGGAGGGTGTGCCTTTAAAGGAAGGATTGAGACTCTAGACCGTCCTCGCATTCTGTCCCCAGATGTGTGACATAAACAACATCTCTACTACGTGTTACCACCAACACGTGTTATGTCACTAGGAATTTCCTCAGCACTCACCCAAACCACCTCAACCAGTAACCGTGGACCAAAGCTTCCAAGATCGAAAATCAAAGGAAATCTTGTTCTTTATAACCTGATACTTTGTTAGTGATGAAGCTAATGCATGGACAAACACTGTCCCCAAGCCATATGCCCAAGAAAGCTTTACTAAACAAAAGCAAGCCACTTATGCCAACTTCTATTCACATTTGCTCATATTCCAAATGTCCTTGAGTGCATTTGGGATTGTGTGAACCCCTCTTCACCCGCAGTTTCTTCTGGGTACTTGTGACAAGAGGAGAAGCTGGGATGTACCTCAGTTCGTAGAGTACTTGCTTAGCATGTAGGAGCCCTGGATTCCATCCCTGACAATGAATAAAACCAGGCCTACTCTCTTGGGAGATAGAGGCAGGAAAATCAATCAGAAGTTTGGGTCATCTTTGTAATAGCAAATTTGAAGCCAGCCCTGTATCCTGTATCAAAGTGGAAGCCCTAGGGCCTATAAAACTTTTGAAGAATATGTATATACATATATGTGTGTATATGTATATATACAGAATTTATATATATAAATATATATACAGAATATATGTATATATAAATATATATATAAGAATATATATATATATATACAGAATATATATATATATATATATAAATTTCTGTCTTCTATAATGTGTGACTACCAGAGAAGTCAGCAATGAAGGGCTTTGCTCAAACAACCAGAAAAATGTTCTGACCAGTCTCTGCATTGTGAAAGCCACCTTGTTTGTCAGAGTGTAATAACGGGCCTCAAGATCTAAATCTTAGGCTTTGAGTTGATCAACAGTATAGTAAGGCTGATGGGGACAGTGCTAGCCACCTTGCTATGACCATCTGAGAGAAGAACCCCTCTCCTTCACTTTCTCTGCCTCCCAGCACTTGTCACTGTCTTCTGAACCTGCCAGACTCCATGTCTGTATTTTTGCAGAAGAAACAAATCACAGGACAGAGTGTCAATCTGGGCACAGCCTGCCTTCCAACTCCCTTTAGATCTATCTGCTTTGCGGTTTCTATTTTAGTCAGTTTATTAACACATTTATGGAGTGTCTATTATGTGTGTGATAGTTTGTGAAGCACTATGCAAAATTTGCCCAAAAAACTTCATGTTATGCTGAAAGTTAATAATGTAGCATTACAAACTACAGAGCAAAACATACTTAGAAACATATAATATGTCTGTTTATATTCCAGAATGCATGGTTACAATTTCTAGATGAACAATTAGGAGGAGCCCTCAAAGTGAGTGTGTGTATGTGTTTGTGTTTGTGTGTGTGTGTGTATAGTTTTATTAGCATATATTAATCATGCATAATAATAATAAGTTTTGTAATGACATTTTCATAGATGTGTTTTATCAGATTCTAGTCACCCCCTTATATTATCTCTCTTTTACTGATTTCTTTTCTCTTCTCAACCAGTCCCCCTACTATGACCTCTCTCTCTCCTATCCTCCCTTCTTTCCTTTCTTTCTCTCTTTCTTTCTTCCTTTCTTTCTTTCTTTTGTTGTTTCTTTCATTGTCCCATGGAGTTGAGATAGGATTGCTTTCATGAACATGGGTGAAGGATTACTATTGGCTACACGAGTGAAGAAAATGTCTCCCTCCCCATTATTCAGTAGTTTGCTTACCTCTTCATAAAGCTTCTGTTTGAGGGGACTTTTGTTTGTTCTCAAACAATTTTGGCAGATTCAGACTCTAATTTAAAAGGGACCATATGTTAATGTGTGTTTGATCAAATTTCCTTTAACATATTCAACCACAGGTCAACAATCTCCACAGAACTGAAGCTCAACATTGTACACGAGACAGGGTATTTTCCTCGATGCAATGTTCTACCTCACACTTATAATACCTGAAGTGCCAAAGGTATTACAGGTAGTTCACCAGCGGGGTTCTCCCTAGGTTAAGCTGAACACCCAACCAGAGGCAACTCTGAATCCTGAAACTGTTTAATGTTCTTTGTATTTTTAAACTTAACTGCATCTTGTATAGTTTTGTTATATTAGCTTGATAAAAACCATAAACCGATAGATAGAAGATGAGTGAGCACACAGAATTTTGACAGGTTTGGGAAGCTTGGGTAGGACCAGCGTAGAGTAGGGAATTCCTTGTTTTAGATTCCTGGGTGGAGGATATGTTTTCCCTACCGTGCAGTGGATGGTGAAGGCTGTGTCCTGACTCTGCCCCCCTTTGGCATGCTGTGTCGTGCCTGCCTTTCCCTGCACAGCACTGAAAAAGAGCATTCTGCAGAGCTGCAGTCAGCCTTGAGCCACACTAGTTCTCACTATAGTATGTAAGAGAGCTTGGTGCCAGCTTTTTTCATCGCTGATGATGTGATAATTAGAGGACCATCCCCTCCTGGAAAAGAAGAGTATGTCAGATATTTCAAAATGAAGACATCCTATCAAACAATCATATATGCGGGTGCTGGAAGGAAGAAAAGATGAGAAACAGCTGCTTGTGAAACAAGACATGAATGCCCAGAGGAAGATGTGCCTGCTTGAGGACTGAGTCCACAAGGGCTCTCAGACTAATAAGAGCTCAAACAGGTCAAGTTCTGGATGACCAAAGGGACCAGCCCTCCAAACTGCTGGGACTAACATGTAAGCCAGGCAATGCAGGAGCATGGCGTGTATGAAAAGAGAGAAATAGAGCAAGTCTGGTTTTGCAGATTGCAGTTGGTTTTATTTGTAATCTCTGAATCAGGCAGCATGGTGGGTCCAAAATGTTACAGAGTGTGCTGTGCGCAATCACAAGGGCAATTTCCACTCATAGCCATCGAAAAGCAAGAAACATAAAGAAAACCGAAAGGAGGTACAGATGGCCCAACTAGATATAGCCTATGTCTTAAAAAGAAAAGGAAAGGAAAATGGCCAGGTCTGAGCAGTGGGCTGCTTGTGATTACTTGACATTCAGCTGCTTGATGCAAGAGTTGGATCTGGTGACCTAACACATCTATTTATGTCAAACACAAAGAAACCCTTTGCAGTTTGAATGCGCACCTGTTAATTCTTGCTGCACATTTTTGTAGCAGCTTTCTCAAGCTGTGGGGCAACTTGTAGCCAGGGTGACAGGAGCTGAGGATTAGAGGCCAGAGCTTTGGAGGTCTTGATCACAGAATTCTAGTTTGAGCTGGCAGCCAGAATAAAGAACTGCTTATCACCCACCTTCCATCCTCCCACCAGGGCCATTTATTAACAGAACCCGACAGACACCCTGTCAAGGAGTCTGGAAAATGTAGTCCATGGAGCCTCCTTCAGACTCATTGTGTCTTATGCTCCTGCTCCCTGCTTAGAGGCTCCATAATCAAGCCAGCCCATCAATGCAATTTCAAAGGGAAAGTTTCGGTGTCAAGGGCTGTATGAGGCACAGGGTACAACCTCCTGTGGCTAATGGATAACTCAGTGTGTCCCTCCTTAAGAATGCATCTAGAGATCTCAAATGACCACTCAGCATCACCCAGCTGTCCTACCTTATCCATCTGTCCTTGAAATTCTCTTTCCTGTTTCCATGATGACTATTTCCTACTTTCTGTGACCTCACATTTCTAATGACCAACTTCCGCCATTCTGAACAGATAGACTCACTCTGCTGACAAAGATTAAGTAGTACAAGACAAGTTTCTCATTTCCCACCACTATATCTACCTCCCTCTTCCTCTTCTGCTGCTGAGTGGACCAAGAAAATGTGCTGTAATCCTAGGTTTATGCCTCCTCCTTCCTCTTCACTGGATTCCAGCTCTTCTTTCTGATCATATCTTATTTAATAAATCCCCCCTCCCTTCACTCTTCTTCCTTTCTTTTATTACCCATTTAGAAAAACATAGACAGGATCATGTTCATCAACATATAAATATACAGACCCTAATAGTGTCCATCTTTATTAAAGAGAAAAGTAGAGCCATATCACTTATCGTAATGTTACTTTTTTATCTTGGTAATAAATAAATAAATAAATAAGCCAAACAAAATTCAATAAACAAAAAACCACCTTAAACACTCTGTCTGTATTCACTCTTTTTCCTAGCTTTCCCACTATCTTTCTGTTTTTCACGATAATTTTGAGCATTATAACACATAAGCAATACATGAACAATTAATTTTTATATAGTCTAGCATAGTAAAGAAAACTGTAAGCATAGTATGCAACTGTAAGCAACTACTAACAAGAAAGAATTTGAACAATGCCGCAGAAACTCTGTTCTTACATCACCTGATGTTATGGCCCTTTTTATCATAGGACCCTTTTATCATAGTATTTTCAGCTTTTTATAATCGTGTGTGTGTGTGTGTGTGTGTTTGTGTGTATGTGTGCATGCAGATATGTGTCCTTGAACTCCATCATTCAAAGATATTTTCATGAGCTATAACTGTATGTCATAGTAGTCTAATCATTTTTACTATCCTATAATGATGTACTGTAAGAATTAGCCTCACTATATTTATCCATACAATAGTTGTTAAAGTGTTTCTTAACTCCACAAGTATTATAATGATTATCACTAGGCATGTTTTTTATGTCTTTAGACATTTGTTTGCATATTTCTGCTGGGTTAATACATATGAGTGAGTTTGCTGAGTCATCAGCTACACATTTAAATGTTAGTTAACAATGCCAAAGAATTTTCCTCAGTGAGGGTGACAATTTACACTCCCAGAAGCAGTAGGAGCCTGCGTAGGAGACTGTTTCAAATCCTCTGCAAAATTTGACATTGTGAGTTTTAAAATACTATCCATGAGCAGTGTCTCAATTTTATTTTAATATCCTTTGAAAGAAAAGATCTTTTTTCTCCTCACTCACTTCTTAATCTATTCCTTTAGCAGTTGTGTCTATTCCACATTCAAAATACAATCCAGATTTGACTCTCCTTCACCATCAGCATCATACTGTCGTCTCAGACACAACCCAGATGTACTCTGTAATGGACCAGCTTTGTGCTCTGTGCCACATGGGAACCATGCTATTCTTATCTCTTTAGCCACTTGTTTAAACTCCTTGAAGATTCCTCAGTGCCGGACAACCAACTAGAAATCTGAAGAATGTGACAAGATGCTCTTGTCTGATCTCCACCTAGCTCCATTCTTCCCATTGTCACCCATGTCCGGAAGCACTAGCCATGTACTGTTCCTTAGACAGGCATGTCTACCAGCTCTGTGGAGGTATTACATTGCTTAGTTCTTTGCCAAAGCATTCCCTCATACCTTCTCATGACCTTCTGTCTTCATTTAATAGTGATATCAACAGTCTCTTTGAAAACACATGGTCTCTTTTCTCACCAATAAATGTTACCATACTTTCTCCACAGTCATTTGGAGATATAAATTAACATTCTGTTAACATTCTCTATCACCACAGTAAAGGGCAAGCTTCGTGGAATTAATGACTATAAAGAAGAGCCTGGACACCAAGGGCACTCAAAATGTGTTTATGTGAAGAATCCTGGCCCATGTTTACCATGTTCAGAGGGCTATTTCATTTTATTTTTGGTTGGTCTTAAAACAGTATAGCTTTATTTCTGACGTAAGGTTTTCTTTATCAACATGCATCTGTTGTAAAACTGTGTAATAACTATTTCTTTTTAATTTTAATTTTTATATTAATTATGGTTTATTCACTTTGAATCTCAGCTGTAGCCCCCTCCTTCATTCCCTCCCAATTCCACCCTCCCTCACTCTTCTCCTCCCATGCCCCTCTCCAAGTCCACTGATAGGGGAGGTCCTCCTCCCCTTCCCTCTGACCCTAGCCTCTCAGATCTCATCAGGACTGTCTGCATTGCTTTCCTCTGTGGTCTGGTAAGGCTGCTCCCCCATCAGGGGGAGGTGATCAAAGAGTCAGCCACTGAGTTCATGTCAGAGACATGAATTCTGTTCCCCTTGCTAGGGAACCCACTTCATTTTTTTTTGCTAGGAAGTAGAAATGCATTGCACCTCTATTCAACTAAAGGAAGTATTAGAGGATGTTGACAGAGTGACAAAACTTTTCATGAAAAGAGCACACTTCCAGCGCTCTTACAAATGATAACTAACACATTTTTATGATGAAGTAAGAGGGAGAAAAGTATGCTCTGCAAAGAAAAGTTGGCACAGTGAAGAATACTAGAGAGAGACTGTGGGTTTAATAAATGCCTATATCCACCGGGTCAAGTAATAGAGATCAAGGGAGTTTATTGTACAAAATTGGATTGAATCCTAACACTTGAAATATCTGTCTAATAGCACTGATTATCCTCCAGAAGCTCTTATCCTGTTTAATATTTGTTTTGTATTATGCTTCTAGAGGTCAAACCTAAAGCCTTTCACATGCTAAGCATGCCGTCTGTCACTGAGGTACATCCCCAGTCCCATGCAGTTTCTGAACCAGTGATTTTTTTATTGCCCAATACTTGCAGATATTTTGGAGATAGCAAAAGTGAATCAATAAAATAGTAAACTACTAATCTTCTCAATCAATACATACATGGATTTCAATCTCAAGGACCCATCAGTAATCACTTTGCAGTAATAGTCTCATAAAGCTCATGTGTTCTGGGGGCCATCTTTTTCTACTCTGCTTAAGGATATTGGTGGAATAAAGGATAGGTAATGATATTATTGATCTCTTTATTATACCCCGTAGTGTCTGAGTCATGGTACCAACCCAAGTTATACTTAGCAGAACAGAAAGAGGCTGCATCTGCTTATCACTGATTCAAGTGCTTCAAATCAACTCTGTGTGGTTTATCAGCCCCCAGCACAGCTGCGAATAGCTCTGAATTTGAATCATTTTGAGCATAATATGAAAAAAGAGGCCTGACTATTTTTAGGTTCTCTTAATTATCTCCAATAATCAAGCACAAACCCTGGTGTTTTTCCACTCAGTATTCCTCCTCTCCTCTTTCTCTCCTTGCCTCTAATATGTGAGCAAATCCATGTGTCCAGGTGCAGGCTGGTTTGCTGAGCTGTGGTGAAGAGCATGGTGAGGCACTTGTGCTGTGGTGATGGAGAAGGATCCTGGAGGAAGTGTCTAGCCTTGTTGGAACAAAAAGGAGACAACCAAAGGCCATGCACCATAAGCAATTGTGCAAGAGCCTGGCTGCCTTCTTTGGTAAAGGCTGACCTCCCTAAATTGCAATAGTGTTTTAGTGCTTTGTACTTTCAAGGAATCAGAACCCACTTTTATTTTCCATTTATTTAATCTTTAACCAGTGCTCAAACTTAGAGCCGATGTTTGTTTTGAATGAATACCCATGTGCCGTACTTATAGCCTCTAAACACTGAAAATAGCGATTGTAAACAGCAATCAAAATGTCTGCTGAGTGAGGACAAAAAGAAAGACAAATGAGGTCAACCTAATAAGAAATTAAAAAAGTGTTTTAGTATATAATCTATTTGTGTGGCTTTTTAAAAAAAATGAAACTGCAGACAATTTTGATAATGTTTTTTGTTTGTTTGTTTGTTTTTACCTAACTCTGATTTGGTGGGTTGGTGAGAGAAGCTCCCACAAAATCCTAGTTGAATACGTCATGAAACATGAACTCCTATGTAGAAATATATGTCCATTTACTCAATAGATTGAGGTTACACTGCATTCTTTGTTCTTGTTAGCTAATTTTCTGATGGCTCAGCAGAATTAAGGAGTACTGCTCATGAGAGAGTAAGAAAGATAATTTCCTATAATTGACATAAGAAAATTTTTAGTTGGTCAGATATATATTTTTGTTTTTATTTTTTTTTACTATTCATTCAGTTTATATCTTGATTAAAGCCCCCTCCCTCATCTCCTCTCAGTCCCATCCTCCCTCCCTCTTCTCCTCTATCCCCCTCTAGTCCACTGAAAGGGGGAGTCCTCCTCCCCCACTACTTGACTGGATCCTCTTCCTCTGTTGGCTGGCAAGGGGGAAGATCAAAGATCAGGCAATCAAATTCATGTCAGACATAGTGCCTGTTCCGTTTAGAGGATACCCACACGGAGACTGAGCTGCCTATGGGCTACTTCTGAGCAGAGTGTCTAGGTCCTTTCCATGTATGGTCCTTGATTGGTGCATCAGTTTCTGCAGACCCTCTTGGCACAGATTTCTTGACTTTGTTGGTGTGCTTGTGGAGCTCCTTTCCCCTCTGGGTCCTATCCCCACCCTTCTATAAGACTCCCTGTGCTCTGCCTAAAGTTTGGCTGTGAGTCTCTGCATCTGTGACCCCCTGCTGGGTGGAGTTTTTGAAAGAACATCTAAGATAGGCTCCTGTCTTATTCCCTCTTTTCTGCCACTTCCGGTGTCTATTCTGTTTGTCTTCTGAATGAGAATTAAGCATCCTCCCTAGAGACTTCCTTGTTGTTTACCTTCTTTAGGTCTGTGGATTTTAGTATGGTTATCCTATATAATATAGCTAGTATCCACTTATAAGTGAGTAAATACCATGAGTGTTTTTCTGGTTCTGTGTTACCTCACTCAGAAAAATCTTTTCTAGTTCCATCTATTTACCTGCAAATTTTGTGATTGCCTTGATTTTAACAGCTAAGTAGTATTCCATTGTGTAAAGCACAATTTCTCTATCCATTCTTCAGGTGAGGGACTTCTAGGTTGTTTTCAGATTCTGGCTATTACAAAGAAAGCTGCTGTGAACATAGCTGAGCTTGGCATATGGTAGAGTATCTTTCATGTATATGTCCAGGAGTGGTATAGCTGTGTCTTGAGGTAGTGCTATTTACAATTTTCTGAGGAAGCACCAGATTGATGTCCAAAGTGGCTGTACAAGTTTGCACTCCCACCAGCAAACCAGATGACTTCTCCACATCATATCCAGAATGTGTTGTCACTTGATTTTTTTTTAATCTTAACCGTTCTGATGGGTATAAGAATCTCAGAGTCATTTTGATTTGTATTTCTCTGATGACTAAGGACACTAATCATTCCTAAGTGTTTCTCTACAATTTCATATTTTTCTGATGAGAATTCTCTCTTTAGCTCTGTATCCCATTTTTAAATTTCATTATTTGGTTTGTTGGTGTTTAATTTCTGGAGTCCTTTATATATTTTGGATAGTAGCCCTCTGTCAGATGAAGGGTTGCTGAAGACCTTTTCCCAGCCTGTAAGCTGCCATTTTGTTCTATTGACAGTGTCCTTTGTTTTACAGAGCTTTTCAGTTTCATGAGGTTCCATTTATTGATTGTTGCTCTTAGATACTAAGCTGTTGGTATTCTGTTCAGGAAGGTGTCTCCTGTTCCAATGAGTTTCAGGATCTTCCTCACTTTTTCTTCTAACAGATTTAATGTGTCTGGTTTTAGGTTGAGATCTTTGATCCATTTGGACTTTAATTTTGTTTAGGGTAATAAATATGAACCTATTTACATTTTCCTACATGTAGACATCCAGTTAGACCAGCACCATTTGTTGAAGATGCTATCTTTTTTTTCCCCATTGTATGGTTTTAACATCTTTGTCAAAAAGCAGGTATCCAGAGGTATGTGGTTTTATTTCTGGATCTTCAATCCGATTCCATTGATCCAGCAGTCTATTTTTATGCCAGAAACATGCTGTTTTTTTTTATCAATGTTGTTCTATAGTGCAACTGGAGATCAGGTATGGTAAAACCTCAAGAAGATCTTTTATTGTACAGGATTCTTTTAGATATTCTCATTTTTTTTATTTTCCATATGAAGTTGAGAATTGTTCTTTCAAGGTCTGTAAAGAATTGTGTTGGTGTTTTGATGGGAATTGCATTGAATTTGTAGATTGCTTTTGGTGCGATGTCCATTTTTACTATGTTGATCCTACTGATCCATGAGCATGGAAGATCTTTCCATCTTCTGATATCTTCTACAATTTCTTTCTTCAGAGACAAAGTTTTTTTCATACAAGTTTTCACTTGCTTTGTTAGTTACACAAAGATACTTTATGTTCTTGTAGTTACTGTGAAGGGCGTTGTTTTCCTAATTTCTCTATAAGTTCATTTGTCTTTTGTTTAGAAAAGGGCTACTGATTTTTTTTTTTTTTTTTTTTTTTTTAGTTAATTTTGTATCCAGCCACTTTGCTGAAGAGGTTTATTAGCTGTAGGAGTTTCCTCGGTAGAATTTTGGAGGTCACTTATGTATACTATCATATCATCTGTGAATAGTAATTCTTTGAAACCTTCCTTTCCAATTTGTATCCCCTTGATCTCCTTTAGTTGTCTTATTGTTCTAGCTAGGACTTCAAGTACTATGTTGAAGAGATATGGAGAGAGTGGGCAGCCTTGCCTTGTCCCTGATTTCAGTGGGATTTATTTAAGTTTCTCTCCGTTAAGTTTTATGTTGGCTATAGGTTTGCTGTATATTGCCTTTACTAGGTTTAGATATGTGCCTTGTTTCCCTGATCTCTTCAAGACTTCAAACACGAAAGGGTGTTGGATTTTGTCAAATGCTTTTTCAGCATTAAGGAGATAATCACGTGGTTTTTTTTTTTTTCTTTCAGTTTGTTTATGTGGTGGATCACATTGATGGATTTCTTTATATTGAACCACCCCTGCATGCCTGGGCTGAAGCCTACTCAGTCATAGTGAATGACATCTTTGATGTATGTGTTCTTGGATTCAGTTTGCGAGTATTTTATTGAGTATTTTTGCATCAATGTTCGTAAGGGAAATGGTCTGAAATTCTCTTTCTTTGTTGGGTCTTTGTGTAGTTTAGGTATCAAGGTGACTGTGGCCTCATAGAATGAGTTTGGTAATGTCCCTTCTGTTTCTATTTTATGGAATCATTTGAAGAGTATTGGTATCAGCTCCTTTTTGAAGGTCTGGTGGAATTCTGTGCTGAAACCATCTGTTCCTGAGGTTTTTTTGCATGAGAGACTTTTGATGACAGCTTCCATTTCCTTAGGAGATATAAAACTATTTATTTATTTACCTGAGATTAATTCAACTTTTGTAAATGAAATCTATTATGTAAATTGTCCATTTTATTTACATTTTCAAGTTTTGTGGCATATAGGCTTTTGAAGTAAGACTTAATGATTGTTTGGATTTCCTTGGTGTCTGTCCTTATGTCCCCCTTTTCATTTCTGATTTTGTTGATTTGGATAGTGTCTCTCTGGATAGTTAATTTGGGTAGAGGTTTGTCTATCTTGTTGATTTTTTCTCAAAGAACCAGCTCTTGGTTTCGTTGAGTCTTTGAATTGTTTTTTAAGGAAAAAGAAAAACTTATTGTACATAGAAGTATGTGTGAGAGAAAAGAGAGAGTCAAAGACTGAGGAGAGCCACTGATTTCATCAGTATGTGAAATGTTTGTTAGTATAAAATCACATAAAGATTCACTCTTCAAAGCTCACAATGAGCCTCTGATTGCAGAGGGACAGGCCTGCTGAGTACTGCTCAACTAGGGTTTTGTCAGCATTTTCATTATAACCCTCAGTTTCCACAGCTTACAGCTCAGCTGTAGGAAAAGTCTAAATGTTCTGATACTGAGGAAACTCGAAAATTCCAAACGCTTTTAAGTATCCATAAAACTATCTGCTCAAACACTAGGAGAACTCTATAGGACATACAGTTCACCAGGGGAGTGGGAAGAATTGAGGTTACAGCCTGGAGATATGTTAGCCAGCTTTTCTTTATTGTAACAAAAATCACTGGGATTAACTTGAGAAGAAAAAATATTTACTTTGACCTATAATACTGAAAGTTGAAGTTCTGCTCATTTGACCTGGATGTTTTGAACCCACAATAAGACAGCAGAACACCAAAGTAGAGATCTCAGCTCTTGGAGACAGGAAATTAAAAGGAAAAGGAAATTGAATTTCCTTCAAGGACATATCACCAGTGATCTACCATGAAGCACCACCAATTAAAATTTGACCAGCTCCCCTTAATACCAGGCTGAGGACCAAACACTGAGTATACTGACCTTTCGAGGAAATTCTAAATTCCAACCATAGCACAAGGTTTCAATTAAGGCTGGTACTTTCAGATTTTATTATTGTTAATTTAAAACCTTGAGTTAAAACTTAATTTTAAACCAACTAGAACATATCCCCTAAATGTAAGTACTAAGCAAATATTTTATTATAAATCTTTGGAATAAATGATTGAATAAATGAATGCAAAACACTATTTCAAAGACTTAAACATAAATTTTAAAAAATGAAAGTGAAGCTTTTACAAAAGCCATTTGGAGTATATTTCATATTGAAAATGTTTTGTGAATATAGAAGGAGATCTGTATTTCAAATCAATCAAGGCCAGAGAATCCCAATCAAGTGGGAATCTTGGACCCACGAAGGCGGTGAAATAATTCAAATTAAAAAAAAAAATACTTGGAAAGAAATCTGATGCGAAATCAGGGTCCTGGAAACTTTGTGCCCTTACCTGGACCCAGAGCAGTCTCCTGATTACCTAGGAGGCAGGAAACACTGACCCTGATCCTGAGGAAGTGGAAGCTTCCTATGAGGGGTCAGGGATCGAGCAACGCATCTTACAAAGACAGGTTGTTGTGTTTTCATTAGGGCCTGAAGGAAATCTTCATTAATTATTACATTCATTTACCTTAAAAACATTTGTTGAGCACATATACATTTTAGGAAATGAATTGGATATTAGAAAAGTGAAGATGGCTAAACCACTTACCCTTAAAGGGTTCATAGTCTAGCAATGGGCAGCAACATACGAATCACTGTAAAAGCCCCTGTCATAAGATGAAAGAGGTTAACAAGAAAGCTTCTCTTCCTGTTCTGGTCCACAGAAGTGATCTGGGAATTGGCAAATTCATAGGAGAAAAAATTGTACTTCCAAAAGGGAAAATTACAGTGCTCACGTCAAATACAAAGTGTAATTTTCTTGAAGGTCAATGCTTAAATAACTCCAGCGCTACATGTTGGAACAGAGATTTGAGGCTTGGATAAGGAGGAAGCTGCTTTATTGTGAAGTGTGATACAGGCCTCAGGGTGGAAAAACACATCATGTATCAGCTCTCATATTTTCACTCACCTCATACCTTGCTTTCATTAACCATGAAGAGCCTTGTTTTTGCTGACAGGAAAACTGAATCATCTAAAAAGCAGTGTTATATTTTTGAAAGAAATAGGTAGTAAAAACAGCAGAAACTCCTAACACAGGAAGGGAGTCATGGAAGGAAAGGAGATCCTTCAATATTTCAACAACTGTAACAGCAAAAATAACATTCTAATTCAATACTGAACAGAAGCCTTGAAGAGCTATTTGTCTATAGGAATATGAAAATATTTCTATGTTTAAGTTAATTTCTATATATAAGTTAATGAAAAGTGTTCAACAATTCCAGGCAGTAGGGGAAAGCAAGTTAAAACCACAATGGGATACGCCTTACACCTAGGATCTTAGGATGACTTCTATCAAAAACAGACAAATAAAATGTCCTACACAAAAACAAATGCTGTAGAGTATGTTAAGAAGTTGATGCATTGATACTAAGCTGATAGGCATGTACAGTTGTGCAGCCACTATGGAAATCTACATTGTGTTACATGGGAAAAAAATAGAGGTACAGTTACAACATTACCAAGCAATGCTGCCTCATGTATTTGCTCAAAATCTTAAAAATGAAGTCCAGAAAATACATGTACACAGTCATTTTCATACCAGAATGATTTATGGTAGTTAAAACTTATAGCAACCCAAGCATCCACTGGTAGATGGGAGAGAAAGGTGGTTAGCAGTCACACAATGGAGTGTAATACAACATTAAATATAACAGGGTCATAGGTATGGCTCAGATGTAGGTATCATGCAGAAGGCATGGATTCAAACTTCAGCACAACCAAATGGATGGAAATTCATACGCACCCAACATGGCTAACCCTCGAATGCTAAGTGGACAAGCCGGTCACAACAGACAATAACTACCTGGTTCCATTTATATAAACTACTTAGAGCAGTCAAATTCCTAAAAGGAAAAAGGAAAACAATATTTTCGCCAGTCTATCTGGGCAGCAGGGCTGGGGGTGGGGCAGAGTGGGAGGGGAAGTGGGAAGGAGATGGGGCAGAGGAGTGAACAGCTCAGTGGGTGCTCTCAGTTTTGCAGAATAAAGATGTCTAGAGGTAGGGGATGGGGATGGTTACACAAAATATGCATGAGCTTACTCCAACCTCTGCACCTATGATAATTACATTAGAAATTTTATATTTTTATTTTCCATAATTTAAAAAAATTGAGATTATAATATGTATACCTCTTCCTTGCTCTCCTTCAAAATATGTGTCCTTTCTTTTCACTAATTGTTATTGGCGTTTATTAGAACAGAAAAGTTGTACCTTTGTCTTGGAAATTTTTTTTAACATATCATGTCTACTCCAGTAAACATGAAAACCTACTTCTCCCTGCCTCATTGGCATATATATGTTAAGATCATTTCTATTATCCGGAGATGCTTAAAACATGGCTTCATTAAGTCAGCCAAAGTCTGGCTTGAGGGCACAGCCTGAAAGCAAATCGTCAAAAGTGAGTGTTTTCATTCCACTTCCTCATCCCCGAGCACCTGCCCAGAAGTTCATACATACCTGGGATTTCAGGTACACAGAACTGATGCTGTAACTTAAAAGATAAACCACGATAGCTCTCATATAGGATGATGATGGCACTTGGCCCCCACTTCCACCCAACCCTGAAGAATGAAAGAGATGATTCCATGCTCCCTTCTTCATTTGTCATGGAGATCAAGTTCAGGGTCAGTCAAAAGACCTTGTTGGGAACCATGGCTCCCCTCCATCTCTGTGTGTGTTTCCTCTCTGGAGTGTTGGGAGAGCAAGGAGTTTGCCACAGAGCAGGCATTTTGGAGGAGTTTTGCAGCAAATGAGGAGCAAGTGCTCTCTGTATGGCCCAAACACATGTCACCTTGACACATGACAAGTAATCAGGAACAGTTCTTTCCTCCTGCTCACATGAAGGATAGTTAGCTGTGATGTATCAATCCAGATCCCAGACACAGGCTATTCATAAATCAAAGCTACACTATCAAAGTAACCCAGGAAAAGAGTCAAGGCTATATCACTGTTGTTTCCTCGAAGTGAAAAGAAAGGAAATCAGGAAGAAGGAGGGGGGAGAAAACTCCTCGATAACCAGAAGTATGTGAAGACAAGAAAAATAAAACCCAAGCTGTGGATGGTTGTGTCTTTGCCCCTGGCTGATGCCCCGGTGCCCTTCCGCTCGCCATTGGGGTTGGAGCATCTCCATGTAGTATAAGAACCTTGTGGAACCAGGGGGAAGGGAAACAGTAATTTGATATCACCAGACCCAGAACCACACTTCTGCAAACACTAATTAGATTTTCCCCAGCCTTTTTTTTAATTTAGTGAGTTCCAGGAGCAGATCACACCTCTCCTAACACTTATAAAGAGAATTTGTGAGTGCGATTGCGTGGAGTAATACCTATTCAATGCTTGAGGCAACATGTTACCATGGTACCAATCAGATTTTTGTCTTCATTAGGGAATAGAAATTAAAACAGACAGTGCTGGAGTACAAATGTTTTTGTCCCTCTGAGCAGTGTTAATGCTTGCAGAGGATTTTTTTTGTCATGAGTGTGTTCTGTTTCTGAAACAGCAGTATGTTAAAATGTAGGGTGCAAAAGAATGCAATAAATGTGGAGGAGAAAAAAAGAATTTCCCAGAGGAGTTCATTATTTTTACAAATTTTCATTATCAAGCAGTGAGGACAAGCCAGGAAGCAAGTGTTAATGGTCAAAATCGGTGGTGTCACCTCAAAGCTGGACACGCTTGGTGAGTAAGTAGTGCTGATCAAGTGCAAGATTGATCTGAAAGCCTAATTGGCTGTCTTTTACAGCCTGAGAATTCTTATCTTATATTAGAGCTATAAAATATCCATTGTGCTTCGGGGAACATCTGTGCATTTGGCTCTTATAATAAAAGAAATATTGAAACTCAAGAGAAGTGGCTTGCTATAGACAAAACAAGGGAATGATTAATATGAAGTTCAGGAAAGGAGAACTACCTGGGGGACTGAGAGGAGGGGAGGAGGGGTCTCACAGACACCAGCACTGTTCAGTTCCTTACGTTGAAGGACGTTGTATAAAAATACGTCTCTAGTCTCTATTGTCTTGATTCATCACAAGAAAGCTGACCCTAAAAAGAGAAGGCGAGGAAGTAGAATATGGCAATAAGCAGACTGCAGCCAATGGAGCCAGCGTTCATCAGGACGAAGCAGCTGAGAGAATGTCACTCTCCTTGGATGACACCTGTTTTTCCACCTGTGAAAGAAAGGCATGCTAACTAACCAGGGTCTCCTGTCTCTCTCACAGCTTGAAAGCTGCCCAGCTGTTTAGACACATCCAATACAGCAATGCTGAACTAATTGTATTGGTCCAATGGTCTTTTCAGCATGCAAAACCAATGCAATCAAAACCCCTGAGTTCTTAATTATTCATCCTAGTTCAATCAGTGCTGGGATTTAGTGTCATGTTCTAGATAAAGCCACCGTAGATGCTCTTGCTCTTGATTGAGCAGACATGCAGGGATCCGTTCAAAAGCGTGATAATATAAAGTCATCAAGAGGGCTTACATCCACAGAGTCACAGGGAACGTCTGTCGCCAACATTCCATCTCTCTGCCAGTTCACCTTTTCTGAATATAAAAGAGCAATATAATGTAGTCATGAGGCATCATGCTTCATGCTCATCAAATGTGCCTCAGCTGGTGCTCAGCTGTGGCCTCTTCCACCCTACCCCACCCCTGTTACCAAAGAAAGAATTACAGTTGTAGTGCTGGGTTCACCATGAAACCACTTGAAAGTACTTCAAAGAGATGTTCCTTTTTTAGTTTCCCTCAAGGTGTCACAAACGTCTACTTTTTTATTTGCTTGTTTAATGTTTCTGTTCTTTTGCTGTATGTTCACTGTTCAAAGTAATGATGTTCACTGTCCACACATATCAAGTACTTCTGTTTTGTTTACTCCTTGTTACTTTCTCCTGCCCTTCCTACCCCCTGCTTAGCTTGTTTCTCCTCTTCTGGGGCTTTTTTTCTGCTAGTATTTTTTTTTTCATTCTAAGCCTGCATATTAAAAAAAAAAACAAAAACAAAACAAAAAAAAACATGGTGTATTTATGCTTCTGAGTTTGGCTTATTCCACTTAATACACTGATCACCATTTCCATTCGTTTTCCTTCGGATGACATCATTTCCTCCTTAACAGTTGGACAATACTCCTGTGTTTGTGTATGTATGACATTATCTCCATCTGTCCATCTGCTGATGGACACCTACACTGATTCATACTTTTTCCATTCTCTGTGCTGCAATAAACAGACACTCAGGTGCCTCTGTTAAGATTCTTTAGGATACATACCAAGTAAGGATACAGAAGAACTATGTGGCAGTATGATTTTTAGGCCTTTGAGGATTCTCCTCACTGCATCCTAACTGAGGAACATTTGTACTAATAGTGTGCAAGTGACCCTTATATTCACCTGCACTTGTTTGTTTATTTTCTTGATGTTTACCATTCTGACTGGGGTGAAATAGGCTCTCTGTGGTTTTGGTCTGTATTCCCCTGATTACTAAAGATGTTCAACATTTCTCCTATATTTATTGGAAATTGGTGATTCTTCATTTGAGAACTGCCATTTTAAATCCATTGCCCATTTGTTGCTTGAGTTAATTGTTGTTGTTTTTTTCTTTTTTTAAGTTCTTTATGTATTCTGGATATCAGATGTACTGGTAGCAGAAGATACTTCTTTTCATTTGGGACTCCATCTCATTGCTCTCTGGAGTGTTTCATTTGCTATACAGATGATTTTTAGTCTCATGCAACACCAATTGTCAATTCTTGCTGTTATTTCCTAAGCCACTGAAATCCCGAAATACAATCTTTCCACATTCATTTGATCAATGCTCATACAGCCCTTTCTCAGGATAAGACTTGTATTGATAGTTGATAGCTGGTCCCTACTTAGTCTCTCAGAACACAGGAAGGACACAGAAGTGGGCTGTACTTTCCTTGGCCCTTTTTGGCTTTTTAGCCTCCTCCTAAGAATAGTGTGGCCTGTTGCTGGCTGCCAGAATTCCAAAACAGAATGCCTTTCTCCCTGTCCCCCTCCCTCTCCCTCTCTCTCCTGAGAGAGACCTAAAACTGAGCATCAAACTTAAAATTGGGGCAAATTTCTTATCCTCTCCAGGGCTACCAAAAATCCACAACTTCCTCAAGCATTATGGGCACTATGGATGCTCAGTACTGTGGCAAGTATCTTATGGCACTAACCACAAACCTGATCTGGCACAGATGGCATTATCTTGCCATCCTTTTGTTGTTCAAGTAACAGTTTAATGGGAAAATAAGTGTCTGTATGTGGAAGAACTCCGCCCTCACTGTTGCCTTAATGCTGCTTGCATTCAGGAGAGCCTGACTGAGGGATTCTGGCAGCATCATTTCTCTCTGAATATGCCAGACCATCCTTGCAGGATGATCAAATGTAGCACAGTTTTTAATGAAAGGGAAGGATTCTTGACACTAAATCCATTGTGGCATCTTGGAAAACAAAGTCAAAAGCTTAACGTCATCAAAACCCCAACTGACACTTATTACTCCAGGTCCCTTAAATGGGAGTTTAATAATGAGAAAAAATTGTGAAAATCTGTAAAACCATACAGATGGTGCAAACTAGCCTTATAATAATAATCAAAATCATTAAGAAAAATATATTTATTCTAAATATTGAAATAAAATTTCTTCAGGAAATCGAATGTGAGTTCTGTGATATATCTTTCCACAAACCCAGAAAGCAACATAAACGGGGAAGATATTAGACCTCTGCTTTAATTTCTCTCCTTCACCTGTTGTTTTCAGTGTTTTCACCTTATTAACAGAACTATGACGAGATTCATTGTGGGACACTAAGCAAGATTTAAGCTCATGTAAACAGAGAGATGAAACTATATGAGGAAAAGGGAAGTCGAGTTCTCTACCTACTCGCTGCTCTTGACCTCACATTGTACCTTTGTTAGGCCCATCACTGCTCCTACTCCTGATTCACATATGAGACACTCAACTAGATGCATACATTTGATAAACAGCCGAACTAGGCATCTTTTTGAAGCCTAAGGTTCAAAGTAAGTACAATCTTGTTTACTTCAAGCCTTAGAGCACTGATGTTCTGTTTATCTTCATCTTTAAAGCAAACCCATATCGAACTAAGAAAAGATAATGGGGGGGGCGCTGAAGAGGTATCTCAGTGAATAAATGGCAAAGTTAAAATTACTCTGAATATGGTGCATTTCAGATTTTAGCTTTTAACTTTTATGCTCTTATTATTCATTCCAAATTATCTTCCTTTGTTGCTCTATCAACCTAGAAATCTTATATATTTTGTTGCCAAAGCAAATGAAAGTAATTTGGAATCAATAAGAGAGTATCTTTGTTTTTAACTATTGCTTATTTTGTGAACGTTAATAAGCTTTCAGGCTAAGCAGAGGCCCAGCAACAAACATTTCTATAAGATCACTTCTTTGAAGCTCTCTACACACATCACACATCTTTCTTCCTAGCACTTGGGTAATATGGATTCTTATCCACCCTTTACATAGAAGCTGAGACTCAGAAGATTAGACCCCAGAACAAGGGGAGAGTTAAAATCTGAGACAGAAACAGGCACTTGCTTTGTGTTCCTGCTAGGTGTTATTTCTATTGAATGGTACCTCAAAAAATGTAAATCATATGCAAATTCTGAATACCACTAGTAAAGGGAAGAGCTACTCTGCAAATCTTCCTGACATTACCAGAGATGCCTTTGTCAACTGGCCTCATCCTAGACCGCCAGGGAGGCAGTTTTATTTGTCTGATGCTGAGGTTTGATATTTTAGGAGAACTCAAACTATGGCTTGTCTTTAATGGAATTCCAATGAGGTCTTTAATGAAATTCCTCCTTCAAGTGGAGAAAGTCACTGACCTGAAACAAGATCACTTTGAACGTGACACCATTACATAAGTGGTAGCATTTATTTTCAGATATCCTCTTTTTTCAAAAGCAGTTATGAATGTATCCCAAGGAATAAAATGCAAGCTAGTAGGTTTTTGAAAAGCAGAATAAAGATGATACTGAGTTACTGAAGGGTGAACATACTTTTGGCTGACGTGTCTGAGGCAGTTTGTTCTGGACAGTATAGCAGTGAAGGCAGTGGGCGATTCTTAATGTTACCAGGGCCAATGCAGTGGCCTTATTAAAGGAAGGAGAAAAAGGACAGATAGAAGTTAGAACTTTAGTTATGGAAGACTTCAACTAGGTATTGATTCCATCCATGAGACATCCAAAAGGTGGGGAATTGTTTTTTGAAAAATTGCTTTGTTTAAGTGGATCTTTTGGATAAGTAGCTAATACCAAGGTTCACCAACTTATAGCTGAGCAAACAACCCATTTTTTAACGTTTTTTTTTTCTTACAATTGCCTTTAAATGCATATATAAGAATTGTG
Organism: Meriones unguiculatus; assembly: GCF_030254825.1. Classification (NCBI taxonomy): domain Eukaryota; kingdom Metazoa; phylum Chordata; class Mammalia; order Rodentia; family Muridae; genus Meriones; species Meriones unguiculatus. The sequence goes on from NC_083354.1 coordinate 118,281,357, forward strand.
TGTACCTATGAGTTACAGTGAATGTGAAATGATCAAATCAGCAGGCTAAAATTCCATATCCTTGAACATTTGTAAGTCCATTTAGTGGTGTTCCTGTGCCCATGTGTATTGGGCAGACCACATGGAATGGGGTAACCTATGAGGAGGATTGTTCCTAAAGAAAACTGAATCTCCCTTCTCAGGAGCCATTAATTGCCTATAGCTCTTCGTTTAGGGATGTGTCCTTGGATGATTTCCCCCATATACATTGGCATGTCATTTGGTATTAGTCATTTGGTATTGTCATTGTGTCGATTTATTTACGTGACTGGATGGTTGAGATTTCATGAGTACTGCTTTTCTGTCATATACGTAGGATACTGTCTCATTGCAGGCAACCTCATATTCTCGCTCTTGTGAGATCATGAGGTTGGGAAGCAGTGACAGGGACTCAGAAAGTAGAGGTGGCAGGCTGGGGAAATAATATGAAAACAGCACTCATGGATGAAATTCTCAAAAATTAAATTAAAAAAAAACAACCCAGAAATTTATAATGTCATGTGTGTGGAATTATGAACACTTTTTACTCCTCATAGTATCTATATGTTATTGTGAAATCATCACCCCATTCTGTCATACATTAGATCTTATTCCTTTTTTGTAACTGGGTTTTGATACTTCTTATCCATCCTCTAATACCAACACTCTTCAATGTCCTGTCTTAAGCTCTAGAGAAGATTATTTTGATATCGATTTCTGTTGACATCAACTTTTTAAGCTCCCACATGACTAACAACTTGGAGTCTACACCTTTCTCTGGCTGGTTTCAGGTGACACAATGGCCTCCAGTTCCATGAGTTTCCACCAATGATGAGATTTTTCACTCTTTATATAAAGTATCTCTTTTCTTTAACATTAAGATTTTAGGTATACGGACTCATTAATTGTGAAATGATTCTAGTTTGGCTTAATCATGGGGGAGAAATCAAATGTATAGGAATATAAACCCCACACCAGGATAAATGCTGAACAAGTAAGTAGATAAATGAGCAAATGTTCAACTAAACATGCTGAAAAAGCAAGTGTGTTCACCAGCCTTTGATCTGCCCATTGGTAACTGAGGCCCGAAGAAAATGTTTATAAATCACAAGTCTCTGATTTGGTCTAGATCCTTGGCTTACAGAGCAGAGGCTACAGGCCCTGGACATGTCCAGGAAAGGGAAAAAGAGGCTAAATAACTCCAATAGAAAGGGAAATGGAGATATTTTCTACATGTCTTCTTCATGTTTGGATGAGCAAGAACTTTTGATGTAGGTTTTTAATATTTTGGTTTAGCTGATGTTTTTATTATAGGAAAATTAGAAATATAATTTAGAATTTAATAAGATTGTGTTAAATAATGAAAATTTCAGAAATCATTCCTGTGATCCTGTTAATTACAATCTAATTAATATATTGATATAGTCTTTCCAGTACCCACCAGGTTTTAATATTATTCCCATTGCATAACTTTAAATTGGATGAGAAAACTTTGAAGGTATGATGGGCTCTTAATTCCATTTATAAAAAGCACCTTGTTTAAAGTTACAGGAAGAAACCAAGCAGAACCAGGGTTTATAGCCAGAAAATGTGGCCCCAGAGACAACACTTATTAATTTGTCTCACATTCCAGCTCATGCTATAATGGGCAACTAGTGGGGGAGGCATCAAGTGAGAATTTGCAGCTCAGTCCCACAAGTCTTTAGTGTCGTGGTGTTGATTTGGATCACAGAGATATAACCTTGAGAAGGGTGGCATTCATTCTTTCAGGCAAAAAATAGAGGAAGAGCAGTGCCATGTTTTCCATGGCTGAGGCATAGGCTCTGAATGATAAGCGCCAGGCTGAATCCACATGAAAAAAACCATGCAGGGAAAATTCCTTATCATTTCCCAGAGGCCCGGTAAATGCACACTGGGATAAATATGTAAGGCAGCATTTGTGTTGTTTATCTTATATTTCTTTATTGAACTTGTCAGATCATGGCTACAAGACTGAAGTGGGGAGGAACGGTATTCTCAAAATGGTATGTTTGCAGCTTATATTTGAATTGCTGAGGTGTGTGTGTGTGTGTGTGTGCACGTGCGCGTGCATATTTCTTTCTCTTTCTTTGTTTATTTTTAGAGACAGGTTGCCCCAAACCCCCTGTGTAGCTATGGATGACCTTGACTTTCTGGGCTTCTGCTTCAGCCTCCTAAGCTGAAGCTTATTACCACCATTTAGGGTTTATAAGTGCTGGGGATGAAGCAACCCCAAGACTCCATGCATAAATGTATGCACTCTGCTAACCGGGCTACACATTCAGCCCTGGTACATATTAATATAGTCAACTCAGGAGAGAAGGGCCAGAAGTTGAAAGTTGGACCAAGTCATGACAGTTCTGAATAAGGGCTCTGTGCTTTTGTTTGTTTATTTTTCACTGAGCCACTGAATAAGAAGGACTAATGGAAACAAGTTTATCCTGACGAGCAGATGTGTTCCTGAAAACAGAGAGAAAGAAAAACATCTAGAAGACATTTATAGATTGATAATCAGAGAATGTGAGCATGCTAAAAGTGCATCCATGCTGTCAAGAAACCAGAGCCAGGAGCAGAATGACTGGCGCCTCTGAAAGTGCCAGCTCATGCTCAGTTTAGTAAAGGTGGGTAAATCTGGTGCATTAGCAAATATAGCCAATTTGTAGATTTCATGTAATTTTGTTACTTCCAAATCACATTCCTGTGTCCACGTTGGAGAAGGTGGGAAGACAGAAACACCGTATGACTATAGAATGCAAAGGCAGTGTGTTTAGGAGGTGACCAAGACTTGATAAGTCACTCAGGTAGAACGTTCCTCATGCAGCTCACGTTCAAACAGCTATTAGTCTTATAACATAAGCATTTTGGAGTCTTGCTATTTCACTAGGTATGGCAGAGTCCCATTTCACATAGCATCTAACTGAGGTTCCTGTCTGGGTGTGTATTTCTAGTGCTCCTCTTATACCACAGCCACCCTGAAAATGGGAGATCCATGTGACACTAGGGTCAGAGCTTCTTGGCCACATCTATGGAAAAGCACATCTACAACATGATGTTATAAATATGGGCGATGAGGTGGCTCATCTTCTATTTGAAGCCTTGAAGCCCCCAGCTGGGTGAGAAAACCATGTCCTCATCCCTGCTTATACAGAGGAAGAAATTCTATGCTTCCTGATGTACACTGGGATCATCTATCATCTCAGAACCCAAACAATAGAGCAGGAACTTATTCCAGGAGAAGCATGCTGTTGGCCCCATGCTGGGCCATGGCAAGGGTGAAGCAGAACTGATGAAAAGAACACTAGTGATTCTACCCCAAGTGATCGAAGTTTATTCAGAACAGAGAAGTATAGGTTCTAAACCTAAGGGGATTGTCAAAAACAATGGCAGTCTTGGGAATGAGAAAGATGGTGACCCAAAAAAATAGCAAGGGTGAAAGTGCCTCAGAGAATTTATCACAGGAGAAGGGCTCTCCCTTTTCAGAAGGGCTTAGGTGCATACATACATAGAAAATACCATGCAAAGGTTGGAGTTGGGGCTGTCATATAGTAAGGAACTATGAAAAGGCATGAAGGACTATTCCCTCCTACCTCCAGAAAGTATGTGGTCCTGCACGTACCTTGATTTTGGACTGATAGCCACCAAAACTATGTGACAATACATTTCTCTTGTCAAAGCTACCTGGTCTAATACTTCATTAGTGTAGCCCTAGAAAGCATACAATTTCTATGGTATGGAAAATGATTTCTTGCCAGCTGGCATGTCACTTCCAAGTCTCTGTAACCTGCTCAGAATTGATGTCATGTTCAGGGGACTTCAGATTTCTATGAAACTGACCCTTAAAATAAAGTGCATTAAACTGAGTGGCAGTGCATGCCTATAACCCCAGCACTTTTGGGAAGCAGAGGCAGGTGGATCTCTGTGAGTTCAAGGTTGCCTAGTCTACAGAGTGAGTCCAGGACAGCCAAGGCTACACAGAGGAACTGTGTCTCGAAACCAATAAATAAATACATAAATTGATTGATTGGTGGATTAAATATACAACAAAGTCAGCATAGTCATCAGTGTTCATCTCAGAGAATCCATCATGAAATGTATTGGAAGAAGTGAGTTTTAATATAAATTTTCAAGAAAAAAAAAAGAATGCATCTGCTGGCAAGTAATGAAAGAAGAAATATGGTTGGTTCAGACATGTAAGAAAAAAATAAAGATAAAATAGATTTTATCTTTCTAAAGAGTCTATTCCAAGGTTTGACAGTCATTTACTCATTTAATGAGTATTTACTGAGTACCTCTGGTTTACTGGTTTTTTTCTAGTCTTAGTGATTTTTAAATGTCTACTGAAATGAAGTGAGGCTGTAAGTGTATTTTCAGATCCATGGCAACACTGTCCTCTGCTTAGTTACTGCTATTTTCTGTTCCTTAGAAACATGTCCATGTCCTCAGGTCCTTAGTGCCAGCTAAAACTTACCCAGCCAATATTATTCTTTTCCTACTTGTGATTCAAGGCTCAGGGTCTACATCCTTGACAAGGGATGTTTCGTACATTCTAATTGTTATGTTCTACCTGTGCAGGAGCTCCTACGGGGACCTTTGGTCATAGGACAAAATGCTAAGGGCAAGAACAAGACTGTGCAAAGTAGAACCTGGCCCAGGATTATTGAAGCTTGCAGTAAGGTTGTCTCTAAAGCTGGAGATAAATGTAAGAACCCAGCTGTGGTCAGATGAAAGCATCTGGCTCAGTGATACTTTAAAAAAAGAAAGAAAGAAAAAACAGCAGCCAAACATTCATCTCCAATCAACAACTGGCCTCAGGCTTCTCCTGATGTTCGAGTGAATCACAATGAGAACATAAGGTTGTTAAATAAGGGTATAATTTGTCAATTTCAATTGACCACATGGTTAGCAACAGAAAGCCTAATAAGAAATACAATTTTAATACCAGAAAGAAATTACAAGTATTGTACTGTGTGGTTTTCCCTTACATTAGTAAGGTAAGGAATGAAAGGTTTTACAAATTAAGGATTAAACTTTTGCTATCTCAGTATGAATTATAGTTTACATGCATTAATATCTTTTCTAACGTATTGGAGCCTCTAATCTGTCCAATTAACTCTGGGAAACATTCTCATTCTTATAAAACTGATGAGATTTTGCTAGTGGTAAGCAAAATCTGTTTAGTAAGGCTTATGATGGTGTGCCCACATACAGAGTTCTACATCATCACTTTCTCACAGACTCTTAAAACACTATGCTATTTTGCACTCTCGTTCTTCAGGTCACCTTTTACCAGCTGTTGACCCTGAGGGACAAGCAGCAGGCTACGCCCTTTACACCATGGTGGTAGCCCTGGGAATGGTTTTGCTCATCTTTCTTTGCTTGGCGTACTGGAAAAGTTGATTGAAGGAGAAACCCTTCCCCAAGAGTCTGAAAGGTAGAAGAAAGGAACGTGGAATCCATTATGACCTTTAAAAAAGTCCTGCTATTAGATTGATAAACTTAAAAAGAAATGAAAATTTCTAGAGTGCTTGTGTTCTGGATGTTTTACTTTCAAAAGCAAACCCTAGAAACAATAACTTTGATATGTAAAATGCAGGGAACAGCCTTGAATTCATTGGCACAGAAGAAGACTTTCTGAACAGAACTCCAGTAGTACAAACACCAAGATCAACAGTTAATAAGTGGGACTTCATAAAACTGAAAAGCTCTGTAAGGCAAAGGACGTCATCTTTCTTAGTAGGGTTTCTGTTGCTACAACAAAACACCATGAGCAAAAAGCAAGCTGGAGAAGGAAAAGGTTTATTCTGCTTACACTTCCACATTGCTATTCATCATCAAAGGAAGTCAGGACAGGAACTCAAACATGGCAGGAACCTGGAGGCAGGAGCTGATAAAAAAAAAAAAAGCCATGGAGGGGTGCTGCTACTGGCTTGCTTCACATGGCTTACTCAGCCTGCTTTCTTATAGAACTCAGGATCACCAGCCCAGGGTTGGCACCACCCACATGGGCTGGGCCCTCCCCCATTGATCCCTAATTGAGAAAATGCCTTACAGCTAGATCTAATGGAAGCATTTCCTCAACGGAGGCTCTTTCCTCTCTGATGACTCTAGCTTGTGTCAAGTTCACACAAAACCAGCCAGTACACTCTCATTCAGACAAAATGGCAGTAAGACCCCTGCACAGATGTAGCCCATGGCAGTTCAGTATCCAAGCGGGTTCCATTGTAATAGAAACAGGGACTGTCTCTGACATGAACTGATTGGCCTGCTCTTTGATCACCTCCCCCTGAGGGAGAAGCAGCATTACCAGGCCACAGAAGAAGACAGTGCTGCCACTCCTGATGAGACCTAATTGACTAGGATCAGAAGGAAGGAAAAGAAGTCCTCCCCTATCAGTGGACTTGGGGAGAGGCATGCATGCAGAGGGTGGAGGAAGGGAGGGATTAGAACGGGAGGAGGGAGGGAACCACAGGGGAGATACAAAGTGAATAAAGTGTAATTAATAAAGAATTAAAAAATTTAAAAAAGGCAGCATACAGAATGGGAAACAATTTGTACCAACTCTACTTCCAATAGAGGGCTATTATCCAAAATATAAATAGAACTCAAGAAACTAGATATAAAAAAACAAATAATTTAATTAAAATTGAGGTACAGATCTAGTCAATAAATTCTCAATAGAGGAAAGTCAAATGGCTGAGATACACTTAAAGAAATGTTCAACATTCTTGGCCATCAGTAAAATAAATACAAATCAAACCTACTTTGAGATTCCATCTTGTATCTGTCAGAATAGCTAAGATCAATAACACAAGTGAAAGATATAGAGCAAGGGAAACACTCTTCCATTGTTTATGGAAATACAAACTTTTACAGCTACTATGCAAACCACTCTGCCAGTTCCTCAGAAATATGGGAATTGATCTACCTTAAAATCTAGCAATACCACTTTGGCCATATTCCCAAAGGATGCTTCCCCCTACCACAAAGACACTTGTTCAACCATGTTCATTGATATTCTATTTATATTTATATTGATGTTTTATTTCCAGAAACTGGAAATACTCTATATATCCCTCAATGGAAGAATGGATAAAGAATACATGGTACATTTACACAATGAAGAATTGCTCAGCTGTTAAAAAAAAGTGATATCATGAAATTTGCAGGCAAATGCATGGAACTACAAAAATCATATTGACTGGGGTAACCCAGGCCCAGAAAGAAAAATATCCTACATGTCCAGCTATAAGTGAATATTAGCTAGAGGCAGAGGGAAAGGGAGGATCAGGTGAAAGAGAGATGGAGTTGAGGGAAGGAATGTGGGGAGAGACAGCTAGAATTGAGGGGGATTTGATGTATGATATGGAAACCTTGTAAAGTGGAAACCTAAAATATATAAGAATGATTCTAATAACATTTTAAAACAATGGGGGAGACAGAGTACCAACTGGCCAGCTCTTGTGACCAAATAAAGCTTCCAGTACTGGAACTAGGTTACATCCAATTGAATTTCTGGCCAAAATGTCCCATGGAAATCCCCAAACAGCCCAGGTTGTTGCCAAGACAAAGGGTTGCTTCCCACAAACTGACAAGAAAGCCCTGTTGCTGAAGAGAACATCCACATGACACACTGAGCATGAAGAGGTCGAGCTGACGCCTACATGGAACTTTTGCCCCTATGTTCTAATGTCTTTTATTGCAGGAAAATAAATACTCTGTAGGCTACTGAGACAGAAACATATGCACCATGTGTTTCAGAAACATATGATCTATAATGGTGGCCTTGCCTGAAAAATATGCTATTGCAACGATGGCACAGAACTTGTGGGAGTAACAAGCCAATGTCTGATTTGATTTAAGGAACACTCCATGAGATGGAACTGATAGCTGACACTGCTTGGATGACCAAAAACTAGAGACTAGATAGCCCTGAGATTTATGGTAAAGCCAAATACTACATGTCTTAAAACATAAACAACAAAAAGTAATGATAATATGTAATCTAATAATAATCTCCGAGTTTCATAGATCAGTGTCCCAGCCACCATCAAAGAGGCTCCTTCCTGCATCAGATAGGAACAACTACAGAGACCCACAGAAAAATATTACATATAGAGAGACCTTGGAACATACAACTTTAAATGGGATCTCTCCATCAAATTCCTTCTCTTGGAGCTCAGGGAACCCTATGAAAGAGAAGGCTGAAAGAGTGTAAGAGCCAGAGAGGATGGAGGACACCAGGAGAATAAGTCTCTCTAAGTCAATTGAGCAAAGCTTATATGAACTTACAGAGACCAACTCAGCAAGCAGAGGTTCTACACAGGTTTGCACCAGGTCTTCTGCGTATGTATTCAGCTTAGTATTTTTGTGGGACTCCTAATTGTGTAAATGAGTGGGTCTTGTAGCTGCTCTGATGTTCTTTTCCTTCTGTTGGGTCACTTTGTCCAACTTCAATGTGATAGTTTTTGTTTTATCATATATATATATATATTTATATATATATATATATATATATAGTTTTTTTTTGCTTGTTCTTTTATAATAAAAGACAGAAAGGAAGTGGATCTGGAGGAGAGGGTAGGTGGGGAGGAACAGGGAGAAGCAGGGGGAGGGGAAACTGTAATCAGGATACACTGTATGAGAAAAGATTTAATTTTCAATAAAAAGAGTGGTGGTGGGTCAAATCCCAAACATTGGCAGCCTTCTCCATTGGCATAACCACGGAATGATGTTTTTTATTTTTCTTCATCACAAGAGAAATTAAATCAAAACTGTGTTAAGCCACAATTTCTCTTCTGTAAAAGTGACAAGACTGAGAGTGTTTACAATACTCTATCAAGGGCGCTGTGGATAACCAGGAGGGGCCATGTGCTGTTGAGGTATACACACAACTCCATGAAGCTGGACTTGACAATGACTACAAGAGATACAAGGAACATCCTCTTTGGTATGGCCAACCATCTTGGAGTTAGGCCTTTTAAACAAATCTATAGTTAAACATGTTCATTAACAACATCTTTTATTATAAAATTGCCAGTGCCTCTCAGCTTCAGCAAGATTCAGGGTAGAATCAGGGATGGGATTCAGAATCCCAGTTGTTTTTATCCCTTAGGTTTCACTTTCTCTCTTGGGTCTTGGACTTCATGGCTCAGGCAACTGACCATGATGGGATGATTGAAAGAAGAAGAAATAGGGGAGGGAGCCCAGGATTCCTTCTGTAGGACTAGGGACTGGCTACACTGCTGCTAAGAAGAAAAACTTAAACAGACCAGTATTTTCTTGCAGTGGCTGCTGAATAGTGGCTGCTAACCAAAACTTTGGGGGGGGGGGCTGTAAAAGGAGCTTCTTTGAACTGAGACTGTTTTAGAAGTATGAGGGAGCGGGATACAGCTGGGACACAGAGTTAACAAAATGTAACTAAAAAGAAAAATAAAATTAAAAAAAAAATCTAGGAGAGGAGGACCTCCCCTATCAGTGGACTTGGGGAGGGGCATGCATGCAGAAAGGGGGTGAGGGTGGGACTGGGAGGGGAGGAGGGAGGGGCTTATGGGGGATACAAAATTAATAAAGTGTAATTAATAAAAGTTAAATAAAAAAATTTAAAAAAAGAAGTTCTAAAACAGTTTAACTTTTAAAATTGTTTGAATCAAACAGGAATTCCGTAGTCAGGAATTCATCTGAAAAGCAGTATATCTTCAATAAGATTCCATAGGAATTTTGTTCAGTCGGAGTGGGTAACACCCAGGAAGTGATGGTTCGCACCGCCCCTGATTTTAGAGAGACACGGCAGTGCAGAAATGATGGGGCTCTCAGGGATGGGAAGCAATTCTGCAGTGCATCCCAGTACAGACCTTGCAGAATACTAGATCGTTTCCAGAAAGCCCACATGCCCATTGAAACCTCCCCAAAGCAATGGCTCTTGACACGTGTCAGAGGGTGGAAGCAATTCTGGGGGTGGGTCCTGGTACAGACCTTGCAAAATACCAAATTACCTTCTAGAAGGCACACGTGACCGTGGAATTCCTTTAGCAGAACGGCTCTTGACACCGTCCGTCGTAAACTAAACTATGAGACACGGCCATACAATGCAGCATGACGTCACTGTAAACACATATAAATCCGGTGTTTCAGCTGAAGAACTATTCAGGCTCTATTGTTAAAAGCTATAAATTACAAGAATAATTATTTACAGGATTAACAATTTTTGTGAGAAAAAGAGTACACATACACACACCTATTTTTACAAAAGGAAACACTATGAGTGTAAAACAAATTTAATGAAATTGGGAAATAAAGGAAAATATTTCTCTAAATCAATGATTTTCAACCTGTGGGGTGTGACCCCTCTGGCAAACCTTTATCTCCAAAGGTATTTACATTAAGATTCATAACAGTAGAAAAATACTATTACTAAATAGCAATGAAAAAAATTTTATGGTAGAGGAGGTCAACACAACATTGGAAACTGTATTAAAGAGTTGCAGGATTAGGAAAGTTGAGAACCACTGCTCTAAATATGCTGTGTTATATGTATTTGACTCTAGAAATAAATGAATTGAATACAAACATATCTAAAAATAACTATGATAATCTATAGGCCAAGTAGATAACATAACTACAATGAAAGAACTTACTCCAAATGTTTTAAACTCAGGGTTCAAGCAAACTTGCTTTCTCAGATACATAGTCTAAACAAAAATAATGTTGCATGGGAATCTTAAATTTTACTAGTCAAATTTGTAATTTTGATATTAGTTTCAATCATTTTAAAGACTAAACTAGAGAATAGAGCAATGAAAAAGTAAAAAAGTGTTCTAAGTTTAAAAGTCAAGGGAGTAAATAAAGAGGAAATTATTTCTATATCAAATATAAAATAATATAAATGAGTGATTTTTAAAACTATGTTTTTATCCATGTCTACTAAAACAAACAAAAACAAAACAGCCTAACTGTAGTGAGGCATTGTAAGAGCCCTGCCAGTCCTTTCTTCATATAATTCATCACCACCATTACTCCAGGTGTTGGAGGAAGCATACACGGGGATGGGAATATGGCTCCCAGGAAATGGGGAGCTTTTGGGTCTTCTGAGACCCTATTAAAAAGAAACCCAAGACAGCATAGCCAAAATGAGATTATTTTACTTACAAGAATAATGGATACATCTGGCAGAAACCTATAAAATACAGAAAAATATTTTTTTTCAGAAAAAATATTTTGTTTTATTATTTTGAAAAGTAAAACATCCCAATGATTTAAGCATATCTTAGAAATGACAAGGATATCACCTCCTCACTTGGAAGTTGACTATAAATATAAATTAAACATTTATCTTGACTTTCCAAGAACTGTATTTCTAAATCATCCAATACCCTCAGGGGTGGAGGGAAATTCTTACAAGAAAGAGGATTATACCTAACAAGTCTGAGAGTTTAGAAGTATAAGCATCATTCTGACTGCCAATGGCAATAACAGATCATCAAAGATCAGTAAACGAATGGAATCATTTGAAAAAAATTGGAAGAGCCATCATGAGACAGTAAGACATCGTGACTCTCTCAAAATACGCAACTATAAAAGGAACATCAGCAGGTTCTTTTTAATTTTTTTAATTTATTAAAATTTATTCAGTTTGTATATCAGCTGTAGCCCTCACTCCTCCCCTCCCAATACCGCCTTCCCTCCCTCTTCTCCTCCTATGCCCCTCTCCAAGTCCACTGATGGGGGAGGTCCTCCTTCCCTTTCATCTGACCCTAGCCTATCAGGTCTCATCAGGACTGTCTGCATTGGTTTCTGGCAAACGGATAGACCTCAGAAGATGGAGAAAATAGGGAACAGGACAGGAGCCTACCACAGAGGGCCTCTGAAAGATTCTACCTGGCAGTGTATTAAAGCAGATGCTGTGACTCATAGCTAAACTTTGGGCAGAGTGCAGGGAAACTTATGAAAGAAGGGATTGATGAAAGACCTGGAGGGGACAAGAGCCCCACAAGGAGAGCAACAGAACCAAAAAGTCGGCACAGGGCTCTTTTCTGAGACTGATACTCCAATCAATAACCATGCATGGAGATAACCTAGAACCCCTGCACAGGTGTAGCCCATGGCAGCTCAGTCTCCAAGTGGGTACCCTAGTAAGGGGAACAGGGACTGTCTGTGACATGAACCCAATGGCTAGCTCTTTAATCATGTCTGAGGGGGAAGCAGCCTTACAGAGGAAGACAATAAAGCCAGTCCTGATGAGACCTGATAGGTTAGGGTCAGATGGAAAGGAAGGAGAACTACCCCTATCAGTGGATAGGGTGATGGGCATGGGATAAGAGGGAGGAAGGGTGAGATTGGGAGGGGACAAGGAAGGGGACTACAGCTGGGATACAAAGTGAATAAATTGTAATTATAAAAAATAAATTAATTTTTAAAAGTTGGCAATGTGTTTTATTCCATGGTATATAAAAAACTGGGAGCTATTTTGGCCTGCTTTGCTCTCTACAGCACAACTGAAGAAACTGTGAAATTGGCAAGAGGGTGAATGTTAGACAAGGCAAATGAAATGATAGTTTTAGCTAGATATCTCAAGCATAGAAGCTGGATTGGTAACACTAAACAAACATTCCTTTTATGGAGACTGAGCTATCTTAAAGCACTGCCTATAAAATATGGGTTTCTTTTTTTCTCAGCAAATAAACTTGTCCTAGAAACTTCTCTCTCTTCAAACACACTGAGAGGCTGCCTGTGTCCCTCCCTGTGTTAATTCTGGAACAACTTAGTGACCAGCTAGGACTTCAAAACTTTGCCATTCATTGTGAATACAATGAAAAGTGAAGAATAAAAAGCATCTCTTACCCCTGCCCATGAAAGCTTATTTGGGAACACAGAACAAATGTAAGAAATAGATGCTTGGAGTGGACAAAAATAACTGCTCAGTTTGGTAGCCAAGACTATTAAAATAGACTCTTTTGCTGAAGTTAAGAGAACTTCATTCTTAACTTCTCCCAAGCAAAAGAAATCCAAACCCATGTTTACATTCACTATAATTTTAACTAGCTCCCTTTCATTCAGTTTCCCTTAGATACTGAGTGCATTCTATGGATGTAAGAATGAGGAAGTGGTTGGGTGGGCCATGTGTTTGCCATCTACTACAGTATTCAGACACTCTCATAACTGACTATAGAGCACTCTTACTATTTGAGGAAAGTTGTTGCCAGAAGGGAACCAATTAAAATAGCTCTCATTTATCTAAAAGAGATGTTATCTTTATCTTGAAAAATACAACCAAGCACTACTAAAATAAATTTGCTTTATTTTGTTCAATAAGAAATGGTTTAGACTTTTATCATTCACTCATTTGTAGAACAAAGAGTTCCACATTTATTTATTTATTATTAGAATTTATTCACTTTTTTTATCCCAGCTCCAGCCCCCTCCTTCATCTCCTCCCAGTCCCATCCTCCCTCCCTCCCTCCCTCTTCTCCACTATGCCCCTCCCCTAGTGATAGGGGAGGATCCCCTCCCCTTCTCTCTGATCCTAGCTTATCAAGGCTGACTACATCATCTTCCTCTGTGACCTTGCAAGGTTGTACCCCACAGGGGGAAGTGATCAAAGAACTGGCCACAGAGTCCATGTTAGAGACAGTCCCTGCTCCCCTTATTAAGGAACTCACATGGAAACTGAGCTGCCTATTGACTACATCTTGAACATGAAGGTGCAATCTTACCAACAAATCATATAACATGATGGAACATGGTCATAGAGTTATTGAAAGCACACACAGGTTTTACCAGCTTTCCATAGCCTCTCTAATTCATCTTTCTTCCCATCATTCTCTCTGGGAGCATCTACCATGCTTACAATGCTGCTCAGTCTTCTCCACATCAATTATCTTTCCTTCGTGTGCCACAATCTATTTTTCTTGTTTGTGGTTTGATATTCCACAACATCAGAATGTCTGACGTGGACCGGCCCAGCCGGGGCCCCACAACCTCGGGGAATCAGTGGTTTGGATATCAGGTTAGACACAGATAGGCAGATTGACAGTCAGAGACCACACCAAGTAGTGTTGGTTTGGATCTCCTGCTGTGATTTACTGAAGTCCAGCTAACACTTATATAGTGATTACATAAAAAAGCACCTTGAAGTTGACATACTTCCCAGAACATTCAGACTTTTTACCAACAACACAAAGTTTACGTTTTAACTGAAAGGGTAACCTGGTAGAAACAGTGTCTACAAAAAAAAATCTTGGCTTAAAAGCTTTTAATCAAAGCAAATACAAAACTTTAAACTATTTACGCAGTTCTATTTCTGCTAATTAGTGAGGAAAAGGCCAGAGGCTGTCATTGCCCTCCGAGCCAAGTCTAAAGATTTACAAATCCCCTACAGATAAGCACTGAAGAGAATTCCTCCTGTTTGTCTTGCTAAGGATTTACAATCTTCCTTTAGAGATAGGATGCTTGAGCTAAAACTCATAGTATTATATAAAACCTTCTGACCCCCTATGTTGCCCATCTTCTTTCTGCCTCATCATAAAGATCTGTGTTTAGTAATGGTTTTTTAGTAGCTTTACTGCAGTGGGAATATCCAGAGCATTTATCCTAACAGATCCTGATTAAATATTTTATTTAGAAAGACCTAAAACTCTTTCCCCTTTATTACCTACAATGTTTGTTTTTTCCACAAGCAATTCCTAATGCTGAATCTGATTTATTACCTCTCCTAAAATTTTATTTTCCTTCCACTCTTATTTGCTAAAGCTTTTAGTAATCTATCAGAAACCTGTTTCCTTGAATAGTTAATTGTGCTGTTCCAAGAATCATAGAGAAACAGCAAAAAAGCTCATCAATCTAACCCTGCAACCAAGGAAGCGTGGGACTCTCAGAATATGTCTTTTTGGCTTAGGTGGCCATGTTAGGGTTCTTGCCAGTGACCTCCAGGGAGCTTATTTCCGAAGAAAACGTATCTCCCATCTAGTAGCACACTCTATCAATATGCTACACCGACAACACTGGAGAGGGTGTAGCAATTGTCTGCAAGGACATTTCTTATTTCTTGTCTTTATTTTTTCTATATTTCTTTTATTGAAAATAGATTTTTAGTGCAATATGTCCAGCTATGGTGTTCCCTCCCCCAACACTCACTTTCATATTTAATTCACTTTGCACTGAATTGTCATTCAAAAATTAACAAGGCTGATGGAGATATATCACCAAAATAGATGCTTTTGTTAATCAGATGGGGCATGACTTAGAAAAATAATTTAATAAGGGGACATTTTATTGGTGATATTTTACTCCTCTGGAGAGCATATAATTATAGATTGGGTTAATGAATACTCACATTATGAGCTTTTGGTATAAATCAAAGTAATTGTGTGAAATAACTCTGCCTCTGAGAGGTGTCAGATCACCATTGTGAAGTGATTTGGGAGTAGTGACAGAGGACTAGAAATAACTTGAGAATGCACCTCAGATAAATATGGTACGCTCCTCTCCCTATGAGAATAACTGAAACAGAGTGATGGGAGTTTGAGTCTCCTGGGTAAGGGATCCCACTGGATTTCCTCAGGAAAAAAAAAGGAGCAAGAACATTGATATTCTGCAATCAGAGAATGGATGAAGATACAGTGCAGGCAAAGAGAGAAAAGCACATGTGTGTCCCGAGACATCTAGGTATCATGGCTTGAGAGGGCATGTGCATACCAGCACAGCCATGAACAGGAGGCTGGGACCACAGTCAGTTCTCGTCATCTGAAGTACAACTTAAAATTTTAGCATATAAAATAACATGTTTGATTGTGACATTTTCATAAATAAATATTTTAATTACATTTCACTCATATTCACCACCATGATTTCTTTCTGTCCTTGAAGGCAAATGTTTTAAAGAGGTGAATTCACTTCTTTACTATGAAGTGCATATATGTAAGTAATATACGCTGTATTTGAACTTTGCTGGTAGTTTTAGCTTTTTATTTTGTACACTCAATGGAAAGAATTTGAAAATAGTTTTGTATTCTCACCCCTACCCATTGGCAGCATGCCCAAAAGTCAAAACTAGCATGCTTTCAGCAGGTTACATTGAAGAGTAGAAGCTTACGACCAGAAATCGACAGATAGCAGAATGTCATCATCAAAAGCAATCATCGGTGCTGACAAGGCAGAGAAGCACCATCACACATCCTAAAAGGCCAGAGCCTGGAGTAGAACGTTCATTAAAAGATATTGAAAACTGTGGCTTGGCTTTCACTCAGCTGCACGATAGCTGCTTAACAGAAAATGTGGCATGGATGGCCTGAAGAATTAAGAGAAAAAAGTAAAGACTTTTAGAAAAATAGATGAGTTACATCCTGCCTTTCTATATCTATGTGAAAAGCAGAAAGTAATATGATCATCTGAGAAGTATTAGTTGAGAGGGACATTGAATAAAACTGATTTAAACCCTAGTTCAGGCTGCCATAAGTAGTCACTATGGAATAGACAGCTTGAATAATAATAACAGAAGTCAGGAAGTCCAAGGTCAAATTTGATGTTTAGTGAAGAGGCGTTTCCTTGTTTGTAGACAGAACTTTCCTCTCCTCACATGAGAGCAGCAAGCTCCCTCATCTCTTCGTAAAAGGGAACCATTTGATTTCAATTTATGATCCTTGGGCAGGCATAAATACTCAGTTCATAATATTTCTTCTATAAACCATCTTCTACTGGGCATCACACAACGCTGATTTTTACATTATTCAATTGATTCAGGACTCATGTCTTCTTTTAAAATGTAACGCAGTTTGTGAGGGAGTATCAAAGTAGGACTTCATGCTCATGTGTGTATCACTGAGTTAGATAGATACCCAGCAAATAAGTTGGAAATGATAAAAAGGGAAGTTCTCTGCAAATGATAAAAATCAATGTGAAGGAAAATTCAGGGTAATTGGGGAACCATTTGAGAGTGCAGTCTAGTCGAAGGAAAAGAGAACTCATCAGAGTCTCACAGCATCAGAAGAGATTAAAGCCATTTTGGAAGGAAGGGCCCAGAGAACTTTCCCTCCCTCCTTGAAATCTTCCAGACTTGAAGCATTCCCCGGTAAAAGCTCACTGTCCCTAGACTCACCCAACCACAGTACCCCAGAAAAGTTCAGAAAAGGAATTAACAGACACGTTCATGTACCATCACGTACTTTGTGCTTCTTTCTCAACATTTGGCTTGCCATCTCACAGGCTTGCCTAATTCTTGTGGGCTGTTGGAAGTTCATCTCGAAGATGGCTCTTGGAGGCTACAATGACACATGCCAATGCCTAGAGAAACTAAAACTACAGACTTAAAAGCAGACATCATAGGCGAAACCACACATTGGTGATGCACTCATCCAACCATGCCTACCTTGCTTACACCTTCTCAAAGGGATGTTTTACATCATTAGGGCGACTCCAGGTACTTTCCCAAGAAAAGCACAATATAAACCGAGCCTCCTCAATCTAAAACACCAAAATCCAAAATACTCTGAAATCCAAGGAGGAGGCACAAGTGGAAATGCCTAATGTTAAATGCAATCAAAGCACAGGCACACTTAAAACGTGTAAGATTATCTTTCCATTCTATGCATAAGATATACAGGTAGCAAAAGAATTTTGTATTTAACTACCACCACAAGATATCACACCCTGTGTATCCACATACTACAAAATCTTAAATGCCTGATAGCTACAGACTGATTGCAAATTTAGTGACACTCAGCCTACTGAAAAACAGGCTAGCACCAAATGAAAATATGCAGGAGTAGGATCCAGTGAGAAGACTCTCCATTCTGATACTGGAAATAATACCCAAGTGCTCTATACTCTATTTTCTTCTCTGAACTGACAGGACATATTTGTTATGCTGATGCCTATACTGAGGACAGTTTCCTTGGTGAGGGAAATGGTCCATTTTCTGTCCTTCTGACATTTCAGACCACAGACCAGTGGGAGGTATTGCGAGCATCATGAAGCTTCAAGAAAGCATAGATAAAGAGGCAAAGAGAAGGCACCTACAAAAGTCAAGTCCCTGAAGGACACAAAAGCAGCATCTTTTCACCCAGCTGGGGACAAAGGGACTGACACAACCTCTGACCTCTCCACCCAGCAGCTACCAGAACTGAATAAAGCAGCCAGGCCAGCAGCTAAGCAACTCTGCCCAGTTTTTACTGCTGCTTGATATATTGCTCTCCAGACCCATCAAACCTGATGAATTTCCCTTGACATGAGTATTAGCCACATCCAAAGATAAAAACACTGAAGAGCAGTTTGCAAAGTCCTTAATGCTAAGGGATGTACTGGGATCCACCCAGGTCTGTGGCTGTCCTACTGGAACAAGCAACATACATGATATTTGTGAGGAAGGTTTTCTTTTCACTTTCAAAGGTATTGATGACCGGAAGGGCCTTTGTCTCTATCATTTTGGCAGACAAATAGACAACGCATGTATGCAGTGTGGGTCCTTACTACAAATTAAAACAAGAATTCAAATGCATATTTATCAACTTATTTAAATGAATAATGGTAAGATATTTACATGTGTTAATAAAAGTAATTTTTTATTTAAAAAAACAACTCTTATTCACATTTCTTTATACTTCTCGAAAGTTTTGCTCATCTGACCAATATCAGAAGGTATTATCATATATACTAATTCAACTGTTGAAATAGAATTATGCATCCTTGACAAAACTCTAATGACTAGCCAGTCATGGTGGTACATATCTGCTATCCTTATTACTTGGGAGGTGGAGGCAGGAGAATCAGAATTTCAGGCCTCAACTACATAATGAGTTTAGGGGGAGCCTGGGATACATGAGATGCCTCCCCCAATAATTAAGCAAAACTAAATGAATTAAAAATTACAGTGGTTAAATCACAGGAAGTGGTGGGATCCTGAATATAGATAGCCTGAAGGTTATTTTATAAAGTATTTTAGGTGAAGCTGAATTTTGAGGTCAAGTATGGGATTTTTCCACTAGTGACATGGTGTGGTTGCTCCAAAAGGCTTCGAATTTTGAAGAATTTAAGATTTAAGTTTTGGGTGGGGAGAGGGCCTTTAGGGATGCAGTTTATGATCAAAATACTTCAGGGCTTTTAGCATGATTCAAATCGGGTTCTTTTTTATGTTTTCACCGTGGGACCTGGAACTCTCGTGTAATGGGCAAGACAATAAGCCAAGTTTTGAGGTGGGGGAGCATCTCCATACTCCTGCCCCAGATCGAGGCCTCTACTGCCAGTGGGGAGTGCTCAACTGCAGCCCCAGATCCCAGCAACCATTTAAGGTTTGCAAGTACATGAGACTTTATATCCCATCGCAGATCTCTCCGGGAGGGAAGGCTTAAGTTTGGGGCCTCACATTTATTCTCCATACGGCTCTGTTTCCCTGTTTAGCTGTTCTTTATTTATGGAATAGACAAGGTCAATGTAACAGGCCACCTCAGTCCTTCACCTCTCCCGTCTCTTTTTTTTCTTTCTCTCTGTATCCTGTCATTTCTTTCACCAGTCGTGGAGAATATGAAACCATCCTAGTTTACAGAGGCTGTGACTCACACACCTGAGAGGAGAGACTGCTCTGTTATTTAAGTGCATATCTTTTTTTTATTTCATTGTATAGGGTGCCTCTTTAATGGTGATGTTCTTTTTGTGCAGAATCTTTTACATTTCATATGATTCCATTTTTCAATTGTTGTTTAAGTCTGGGCCATTCAGATTATGTTCAGAAAGTCTTTCCTGTGCCAGTGAGCCCACGCTTATTCTGTGTTTTCTCCTCTGTCAGATTTAGGGAAGAGGTCTTATGTTGAGGTCCTGACCCATTTGGAGTTGGGTTTTGTGCAGGGTAAGAAATGTGATTTACTTTCATCCTTTTACATCCTGCCATCTAGTTTGACTAGCATCATTTGCAGGAGCTCCTATCTTTTCTTTTTTTTTTTTTTTTTTTCAATGCAGTTTATTCAGGAACCTTGAACAATCATCTGACCCTGGGGAAAGCCAGCCCACAGCTTAAATAGCCTCTGGGTAGCCAGCCCCAGCATGCCACATGGGCAATGAAGATAGGTCCACATACATTACCCTCTCTTTCCAGTCTGCCTTTTAACCAAAACTCCCACATGTCACCCCACCAGCGCCTTTTTCCTCTGATTCTACTATTCCTTCTTGTGTGTGTGTTTCCTCTTCTGCTTCCTATGGTCCCTCCTCTAGTTCCTTTCTGGCTACATAATCCCATGGTGATTTTTTTCTTTATTTTCTTCACTCCCACCCACAATAACTATTATACTTTTTTAATTTTTATTTTTATGTTAATTACAGTTTATTCACTTTTTATCCCAGCTGTAGCCCCCTCCCTCATTCCCTACCAATTCTACCCTGCCTCCCTTATATCTTCCCATGCCCCTCCCCTAGTTTTCTGATAGGGGAGGTCCTTCTCCCCTTCCATCTGATCCTAGCCTATCAGGTCTCATCAGGACTGGCTGCATTGTCTCCCTCTGTGGCCTGGCAAGGCTGCTCCCCCCTCAGGGGGAGATGATCAAAGAGCCAGCCACTGAGTTCATGTCAAAGACAGTCTCTGTTCTCCTTACTAGGCATCCCACTTGGATGTTGAACTATTGTACTTCTATGCCAGTACTACCAGAGTCCATCCCCCACCGCAAAAAATTGGTTCTTTGTAATGACTGCTAGTGGTCAGCTGACACTATTTACACAGTGTATTTGCTGCTGGAAAATGACTATAGGTGCAAACAGTACTCAATCAGCAGTGAAGGCCTGGTGTTAGAGACTAGTGCCCCAAAGAACAATTTAACAGGAAAAAAAAATGTCATATCATCCTTATTACAACTGGACACTGTAAACACCTGTAATGAAAAGGTGGCATGAATGAATTATGGCAAACAACAACAACAAGAAACCTTAAACAGTGGTTGACCCCAGATGATGAGGTCTCAGTACAAAAAACAGGGACAAGAAAAACCAAGACAACTATCTTATCTCCTCAAAACCTTACCAACCCCATACAAATGTCCCCCAGTGAAAATGACCTAAACAAAATTCCAAACACACAATTAAAAAAAATACAATTATAAATACCATCAAACATCCCAAAGAGACCATGAATATATTTAAAAACAAACAAACAAACAAGCAGTTGCATGAAATAAGAAAGTTAGATAAGGACATTAAAATAATGTTCAATAAAGAAAATGAAGGGCTGAAGAAAAGCAAAACAGAAACGAGGATGGGAATGAAAATGCAGAAGGTCAAATAAGCCTGCAGTGGAGAGCCTCACCAAGAAGAATAAATAAGCAGGTGATAGAATTTCAAGACAAGGTGGAAGAATTGGGTGCATCATCAGTGAAGGTCAATAGTAAATTTTTAAAAGGTCATGAATGGAACCCATAATATCATTAGGACATCATGAAAAAACATTTACAAATTATAAGTACAGGAAAAAAAAATATCTATGCCAACAAAGTAAGAAAAAGTTTCAATAAAACCACAGGAGAAAATACCTCAAAGTTAAGAAGAAGTGTCTATAAGAGGCTAGCAGAACACCAAAAAGGCAGAAGTAGAAAAAAACGAAACAAAACAAAACAAAAAAACCACCTCATGTCATGCCATAGTAAAAACAGTAAAATATGTAGAAAGAAGAATGAGTACTAAAAGCCACAAGGGGTAAGGACCCGATCACTTTTAATGGAAAATAGATCAGAATAACAGCAGACATCTAGTGAAATCTCTAAAATCCAGAAGGTCTTGGAAAGATGTGTTTCAGTTTCTGAAAGATCTAATTGCTAACCCAGACTAATAAACCCAGAAATAGTATCACAATTAAAAGAGAAAGAAAATCTTTTCATAACAAACTCAGACTGAATGAATTTATGATCACCAACCGAGACTTACAGAGCATATTGGGGGAGATACTTTAAACTTACAAGAAAGATAAACATAACCAAGATACCACAAGAAAAAATATAAACAAGGCTACAATGGTTATCAAACAAAAGAGGACAAAGAAAACACCCCAAAAAACAATACAACAAAATGAAGGAATCAATAAAGACCGTTTGAATAATAACTCTCAATATTAATAGTATCAGTTGTCCTATTTAAAGATGCAATAGTAGATTAGATTAGTAAATGGGATCTTTCCTTTTAATTCCTCCAAGAAATATGCCTCACCATCAAAGATAAAACTATCTTAGAGTGGAAGGATTGAAAAAGACTTAAACAAATGGGACTAAAAACCAAGCCATTGTTACCATTCTAATATGTAATAAAATGGACTTCAAACAAATATAATCAGAATAGACAAAGAGAGTCACTTCATACCAATCAAGAGAATAATTCCTCAAGATAAATTTACAATTATAAATATATATTACTGAATTTACGGGTTAATCATGGCACATTAATAGTGGCTTCAATGTTCCATCTGACAATAGATAAACTGTACAAAAAAATGAACAGAGAATCATTGGAATTTCATAACACTGTACATCAAATGGACCTAACAGGCATACACTGAATAGTCCACCTAAGTGTATTTTTCTTTGCAGCCCATTGAACTTTCTCTGAAACATAACACACAACAGGACACAATGCAAGAATCAAGCAATACAGAAAAATTGGAATAATTATTTGTGTTCTATTGGATCACAATGGAATTAGATTGCAAAAGAGTAGCAAGAGAAATTATTGAAAATAGCAAGCTCCTGGAAGTTAAACGATACACAATTGAATAATAAATAGGTCAATAAGAAATCTAGGAGAAATTTTAAAAGTTCCTAGAATTGAATAAAAATGTTGCCACCCACCATAGGCAACATGGGTCCTCCTATCAATTAATGTATTCCTTCACAGACATAGTGACAGATCAACCTGATAAAAGACAAT
This sequence comes from Meriones unguiculatus, assembly GCF_030254825.1. Classification (NCBI taxonomy): domain Eukaryota; kingdom Metazoa; phylum Chordata; class Mammalia; order Rodentia; family Muridae; genus Meriones; species Meriones unguiculatus. The sequence continues at coordinate 118,304,274 of NC_083354.1, forward strand.
TATGTAATTAGACTACGTGTTTCTAGCTGTGTCAAGTTGACAGGTAATACTGCCTGGGACAACTAGTACTAAGTACTTGTTAAAGACACTTAATATCCTTACTAATTAGAGTTCTTCAAATTAAAACTGCTTTGAAATTTTATCTGACTTCAGTTGGAATGGTTATTATCCAGTAAACAAATAAAAGTAATTTTTTGTAATGAAAGAAAACACATGTTTGCTATTAATGTGACTGCAAAATGGTGCAGCCACAAATGGAAATCAGTCTGTAAGTTCCTCAAAAAATAATAATAAAAACAAAACTGAATGATTCAACTATAACATCTTTGGAATATACACCCCAAGGGCTCTATACTATACAAAAGAGATATTGGCACTTCTGTGTTCCTTGCAGTTCTAGTCACAAAAATGAGGAAATGAAATCAGCCTTGCTGTTTATCAACTGATGAATGAATAAATAAAATGTGGTAATATACACAATGGAATTTATTTAGCAGTAAAGAAGAAAAAATTTACAGGAAAAATGGATGAATCTGGATGATAAGGTGAGGTCACCCAGGCTCAGAAATGCAAGTACAGCATGTTCTCTTTTATAAGACAATCCTAGGTATAAATTATTAGAATAGTTTGATTACTACTGAATGCTTGCAGATGCCAAAAAGATAGAAAGGGCCCCTTAGAGGGAGGGATGTGGGATAGCAAAATCATCAGTCATAAAAGTAGAGGAGCAGAAACCAGGAAGTAAAAAAAGATCTAAGCTACCACTGGAATGGGAGGAAAGGGAAAAGACTCGGGAGGGAAGGAAAGGTAACACAAACTAAGCCATGTGGAAAGGCTCTATTTTATATGCTTATCAAAAAGAGTTTGGGTATCTGTGACTCAAACGCAGGATAATACTCTGTAAATCTTAGTGCCGGAGGTGGGACGCTTCTTCATGAGTTGTTGGTTAGAGGTCCGCCATATAGGCTCTTGGTAGCCCATAAGAACTTGATGATAAGACCCTATTTGTGAAGAAGCTATAGAGTCTGGTCACAAGACAAAAAAAGTAAATAAACTGAGCTGGAGCCGAGCTGGATGCTTCTTTTCTACTGGCTTTATGACGCCAATAGATGCTATGCAAGCTCCTGGGAGGAGAAAAGTTTTACCCAAGCGTGAATCCCTGTGAGTAATGGTCATTCAGGGAAGATGGACAGTAGAGTACAACATTGGCATGACTGTTATGAGAGCAGCCAATCTCTTTCTGATCTGATTCAAGTTTACTCCACAGGAAGGAAGTCATCTATGGTTCTGTAAGGTTAGTAATTGCTAATATTGTTTTGCTAAATGGTCAAGATGTCAAATTGCCTTCTAAGTCTGATGAGTGTTATGCTCAGCCAGCATCAGAGAAGCTTTTTAGTGAAGCAGGAAGTGATTAATGCAGAAACCCATTAACATGACACCAAATAGGTGATGGTAATGTGTTTGGCTCTAAATAAGATATATATGTTATTCACTGCAAAGCTTGGAGAACATCACCATGCATGATAGGCTGGAAAGACTGCAATTAAAGTAGAATGGGGAGATAGATGTGCAGCATAAAGTTGCCTTCTGGACATGACAGGTTTGAAAGATACAGATGGGATACCAAGGCAAGCAGACTAGCAAAAGTATGGGTGAATACTTTTCATTATGAATAAGATGGGAGAGTGGTTGAGATTGATTTCTGGCATCAACTTTGAACCATCACACACACGTGCATAACATACATATGCACACATAAAAACGGAAAAAGAAAAATTCAAATCAGTAGGTACTTCTTGCTTTTGTAACTCCCTGGGCTCAACAGAATTAAAATGGCATTCAGGATAATGATGAACAAAGCGAATTATAAGGCAAGTGAAGCAGACAGGACCAAATCATGGTCATAGTCATTACCTAGAACTGTATTAATGGAATGGTGCTCCCTGCTCACACCTGGCAAGGTATCCAGTTGCATATATACAACTGATCTTCAGAACACAGTTGGCTGCTCTCTTCGCAGCTTGACCCCAAAGCTGGTTCTTCATTGGTTGGGATCCTTAATGTTCTCAACCAGCTTGATAAAGTCTTAGAAAAGAGGAAAGGCAGAGGGTAGGTCCAGCAGTAGCTTCTAAAAGAGTATGCATACATTTGTGAATAGATTGTTTTAATTACATTAAATTCTGTTTTAGACTATTATTGATTCAAGATAGTGCTATGCAGTTCCTTGTGGTATCTGTTGCTATTACAGAATGACAATAACTACATAACTGATAGATGAGTGGATAGATGAGTAGATGGATTTAAACATAGATGGATTTATGGACAGATATCCACATATAACCACTATAATATTTTTTGAGCCAAAATCTCGCCCTATAACCTGAAACTTGCTGTGTAGCTCGGACTGATCATTAATTCCTAATCCTACTGCTTCCACAGTTTTAAAGCTCAAATTACAGATATGCACCACCATGCCCTGCTATAAGTCTTTAGAAAAAATCCTCAGATTACAATCCCTACATTCTTTAATTAAGGTTGCTAAAATTAGGCTGGAGTTGTTATTTAGCGAAGGATTTGCATAAACTCTTACTGAGTGCCCTTGTATGTTAAACTCTACTGAGCCTTGCAGTTGAGTCATTCCATTAGGAATCTCTTCCAGAAGAAAGAAAAATATAAGCACATATCATTTCCATGTTGATCACAGAAATGCCTCTCTGTTCTCCTTATCTTCCTTACCTATATTTGTTACTTTAATTTCCAGGGTCAATTTCATAACAAGTTCAGCAGCTTACATACTGTACTGTCTAGTCCAAGCACATTCTATTTCCCAGTGTAAGGCTTTGACCAGAGCTCTCTTGATTTTTTGCCTGTCTTGCTTTGTGCATGAGGAAACAAAACAAAACAAAACAAAAAACAGATATGTAGGTGCAGCAGTGGCTACAGTAACTCTTGCCAAGGCATTTACCTGTCCATCATGGCAGAGATACTCATGGTGTTTGTATTTTGCTTTACTCACTGGGTATATTCCTAGGAACTCCTACCTCATGGAACGACAAGCCCGAATTATGTCTCTGATGCTGTGTTGTGCCTGCTGCCTTATGTGGTTTGACATCTTTGCAAAATCCCTGTTTCTCCACAATGAAAAAATGTCTGGTACAATTTGGGGAAGAATTTGATGCCTTAATAGGCCAGATGATTTAGACATTTCTTTTAAAGCATTTCTATGCTTCCTGAGAATGAGGGGTTTGCTTGGGCTTTCAGCACTATCCTGGGTGTCTCGGCATTCACTGACTAGAGGAAAAACCTTTTCATGGGCTTTTGAAGTCAAAGTGCCAGTATCTTAATGGTCAGATTGGACATGTGTAGCAAGGAATTGAGCCTGACAGCTTACATGAACAAGATGAGAGGAAGCTAATAAACATGCAGTGTAGTATAACATGTAGAAAAAAAGAATCAGAAAGGTTAAATTATAGGGGATTAGGAAGGGTTCAGTGTAGGTCATGAACACGAGCTATAAAAGAAGGATATAAATCTAACTGGTTTACTTGTTCTAGTTCTGCCATGGCTTTTTCATTTGTGATCGTCTCTGAGTACATAAAAAACAGTTGATAGTGAAAGTATAAAATCCATTTTTTTTATACTCCACAGCTGGCATTCCAAATGGCTCCTCTAACTATATAGAAGTTCACTGAGTAGAAATGTGTGGTGGGGAACAAGAAAATTTGAACATAGGGAACTTCCCAGTGACTCATACTCCAACCAAGGACTATTCATGGAGATAACCTAGAACCCCTGCACAGATGTAGCCCAGGGCAGTTCAGAGTCCAATTGGGTTACATAGTAATGTGAAGAGGGACTGCCTCTGACATAATCTGATTGGCCTGCTCTTTGATCACCTCCCTCTGGGGGGGGGGGTGCAGCCTTACCAGGCCACAGTACAGGACAATACAGCCACTTTTGATGTGAACTGACAGACTAAGAACAGAAAGGAGAGGAGAACCTCCCCTATTAGTGGACTTGGGGAGTGGCATGCAAGCAGAGGGAGGAGGGAGGGTGGGATTGGGATGGGAGGAGGGAGGGGCTTATAGGGGGATGCAGAATGAATAAAGTGTAATTGATGAAAAATTTAAGAAAAAAAGGGAAAAAAATAATTTAAGAACCTTAAATGACTTTCAAAATTGGAGGAAAACATGGAGTTAGTCAATTGGCATGGAGCACGTCTCGCCCCTGGGGGCAATGGTCTCCTGAACCTACTCAGACCTCGGACACCACCACTGCTAGTTCTAGAACTGACACAGGATGTTCCAACGAGGGGTTAAGGCTTCTCATAATATTTCCTATAAGCCCACACCTGTTTGTCTATATCCCCCATTTTTATTCATTATTAGCCAGATAGAGCCAAGTAATTGTGGTAATGATACTCGCTTTTTTTTAAACCCCAATGCTAGTAAAGTTAGGTATGCCCTGGTTACTCGCATGCCTCACTGGGTGCCTATGCCCATTGATGCCCCTCACGCTATGACTCTCTTCAGACAGAAAAGGGATCTTGGAACTACAGCCACCATTGTTACTACCATCTCATTGACGGCTGTTGGAGCTACCACCAGGGCATTAGCCATGAGTCATACTGGGCAGACTGCTCAGACCCTGAATAATCATTTAGCCAATGTAGCTCATGCCTTAGTTGTACATAAAGGAATTAATGCTCAACTAAAAGGAAGCTTGATGGTGTTCAATCAGAGGATTGACCTCTTGCAGGAGCAAATTGATACCCTATGGCAAATCGCTCAACCTGGCTGTCAATGAAAGTATGCTGGACTTTGTGTCACTAGCATACAACATGAGAATTTTTCCTGCGCTGCAAATCTGTCTAAACAATTGTCGAGCTATATTTTAGGTAATTGGACTGGAGAATTCGATACTACGATGGAGCAGCTGAGAGTGGCCATTGTCACAGTAAATTCTACCGGAGTGGACGCAGGACTAGCCACAGGATTATCAACATGGATTGCTGCAGCCATGAATCATCTGAAGGAATGGGCGGGCATGGGAGTGTTAGCAGGCCTTCTGGTGTTGGTCTCCTTGGTTTGCCTGTGGTATATATGCAAGATTAGAGTCTCACAACAGTGTGATGCAGCCATGATCATTCAGGCCTTTACAGCCATTGAAGCAAGACATTCTCCCCAAGCATGGTTGGATACCATAAAAAGCTAAAATGATACGCTCAGGATGCGAGGCTAAGCACTGCACTCAGGGTCAGCCGCTTTGGACCCAGAGAAGAGCATGTCTGATTGCATGCGGGTTGATGCCCCAGGTCCCGCCTCTGAGAAAAAGGTATCGGGCGGTCTGATGCTCTTTGGGTGGATGACACCTAAATGAACATCTGTACAAAGTCCCAATTTATTTCTAATATCAGAGATCAGACCTCTACTCTTGCCTGATGCGTCTAAAACAAAAAGGGGGAACTGTAGAGAGCTGCAGAATGCTATGCCTTAAAGATGGAGCTGGTTTCCGCCCTCCACCTTCCCGATGGTGAGTGCTCTCTGTCAGGAACAACTCCACATTTGGCTAAGGCGGAGGATCTGGCTTGCTTCCATGTATGTGGACCTATCTGCATTGCCCCCGTGGCACGCCTGGGTTGGCTACCCAGAGGCTATTTAAGCTGTGGGCTGGCTTTCCCCGGGGTCCGAGGATTGTTCAATGTTCCTGAATAAACTGCATTGAAAAAAAAAAAAAAAAAAAAAAAAGAAATGTGTGGTGGGTGTGAGTTCCCTGCTAGTCAGTGTATTAGATATGGACTAGGAAAAAAAATGTCTGAGAGACGCCATGGAAAAGAGCTAGGGGGATACTGTCTACACCAAGTGGTGGACTCTCAGAAGAGTTGAGGGAAAGGCACCTGAAATCAGGCTGCTATGTGGCTGAATGAGACTGAAGGGACCATAATGGAGAAGAGAAAGGATAGTGAAAATTACCTTAGTCCCAGTCCAGTGTGACCTCTGGAGGTCCCAAGTAGAATGTGTTTCTAGCCAGCTACTACTGACACAAAGAAATGAGGATGGCCTAGAAGAACGGGAAGGCTGGGAGGGTCAAGAGAGGAAGGTCTGGACTTTTTTTTAAACAATTTTATTTTTTTATAATTTTTATTTTTTATATTACTCACAGGTTATCTACTTTGTATCCCAGCCATAGCTCTCTCCATCATTCCCTCCCAATCCCACCTTTCCTCCCTCGTCTCCTCCATGGCCCTTTCCAAGTCCACTGATGGAACCCTTCCATCTTACCCTAGCTTATCAGGTATCTTCAGGACTGGCTGCCATGTCCTCCTCTGTAGCCTAGCAAGGCTGCTCCTCCCGGTGGGGGGGGAGGGGGTTAAAGAGCCAGCCATTGAGTTCATGTCAGAAATAGTCCCTATTCCCCTGATTAGGGCATCCACTTGGATACTGAGCTACCATGGGCTACATCAGAGCAGGGGTTCTAGGTTACATCCATACATGGTCCTTGGTTGGAGAAACAGTCTCATAAAATATCCCTGTGCCCAGATATATTTGGTCCTTGTAGAGCCCCTGTCGTCCCCAGGTCATAGTAACTCCCCCTTCTTTCATATGATTCCCTGCACTCTGCCAAAGGTTTGGTTATAAGTCTCAGCATCTGCTTTGATACACTGCTAGGTAGAGTCTTTCAGAGGCCCTCTGTGGTAGGCTCCTGTCCTGTTACTTGTTTTCTCCTACTTCCAATGTCCATCCCATTTGTCTTTCTACATGAGGATTGATCATCTTACCCCGGGTTCTCTTTCTTGTTTATCTTCTTTTTTTTTTTTTTTTGTATTTTTTTTTTATTTTTTTTTTATCAGTTACACTTGTTTATCTTCTTTAGGTGTACAGATTTTAATATGTTTATCTGATCTTATAGGTCTAGTATCCACTTATAAGTGAGTATATACCATGTGTGTCTTTATGCTCCTGGGATACCTCATTCAGGATGATCTTTTCTAGATCCCACCATTTACCTGCAAATTTCATGATTTCCTTGTTTTTAATTGCTGAGTAGTATTCCATTGTTTAAAAGTACTACAATTTCTGTATCCCTTCCTCCATCGATGGACATCTGGGTTGTTTCCAGGTTCTGACTATTATGAATAAAGCTGCTACAAACATGGTTGAGCAACAATACTTTTATAATAAAGTTTTAAGCAAACAAACATTTTGGGACCAGGAAGCAGTGATGTGGAGAAAAAATGCTAACCTCTCTGGTTCACCTTATCATCAAACCTGAGGGCTATGATGGTGTGAAGCCCAGAGAAGGCTGAGGAGCTCTAGCTTCAACCTGAAGGGAATCTTGGAAGCACTGTGTGACAGCACCTGCCACACCCAGGCCACTGCAGAAGACTCCCACAGAAAGAATCTGGACTTTCTGATGTAGTCACAACCTGATCTAAGGCAGAAAGCCAGTAAAGGGGAGATTCGTGGGATTCAAACAAAGCTTCTGAGTAGTTTCCCCTAAATCATGACCACTGTATGTAAATGAAGATAAATGTAGATAAATGAAACTCTAGGATGATGGCAGGTGGGCACTTTGGCAACTGGAAAACACAGTGCAAGTTTATAGGCTACAGAAATGTGGGCGGGCTCCAGGCACCAGCCATTGTACAAGGTAGATGTGCAGCATCAAGAGAGCTTGATCAGGGGTGAAGTAGAAGGTAATTCCTGAGGACCAGTGGATGATAACATGTAAGACACAGGGCTGCAATAGACCTTAGTCACAGAAATAAAGCAGCAATGCACTTACACCTGGTGCCGAAGGGAGGCAACTGACCCAAGGAATAAGTGGACACTAGGAGTAAACTTTGTGTTAGGAAGTCATCATAGAGTACGGCTCTAGTCCTTCTCTTGAATTCTTTACTTCTCCTTTGCCTGAACCAAACTTCACCTAGCTGAGCTGCAAGAGGCAATACAACAGTGGCAGCTGGTTGCAGAGTTTCACAAGTGATGCCCAGGAATTTCTAACGCTAGCATCTGGGGTAAATGATTTTACCAGAGGGTAGTTCCAATAGTACTAAGAAGAGCGAGAGTGTGCCGATTTTACCAGTGGCTTCCATTTGAGTGTCTGAGACAGCAGAGCGAATCAGCAAAAGCAATATGATTGTTACTTGTCAGAAGGGGTCAAAACAACATGATGCAAAATCAGCAAGAGTGCTTTTGAAGTCACCTCACCTTTGACCTGTGATTTGCTCATCTGTGAACTGGGAGAGAGGTGTGAGTTCTTTGGGCATGCTCCCGTTTTAACAGAAAACAGCCCTGCTGTGCTTGGATGACACATAGGGCATAAATGGTAGTATGACTGGGGCTACTAATGTTGTATTGGAGATTTCAAAACAGATAGAAATGGGGATTCAGGATGTCTTCACCACAATGTGATAAACGTGCCAAGCAAGAGAGATGCTAAAATGCCCAGATTCCATTATCCCTCAACGTGAACATGCTTGTAATAGCAGCAAACTTGTGCCTACGAATATGTGCCATTGTTACACATCAATTAAAAAAAAGTTAAAATTTAAAAATAATTATAATCTATGGCCCTGGGATCTCTTTTTAAACACAAAACTGTATGGGAAAATGAGTGTCCATTTAACTCTAGCAGCCAGAAAAGCCGAGGGAGTGCTGACTGCTGAGAAGCAGAGGGCAGCTACAAAAAGAACTCCACCTAAGTGCTTCTGCGGCAGTCGCTCTGCCGTTCTCCTCTTTAACTGGCTGATCCCAGTGACAAGAAAACACATCTTCATCTGTTTGGAATCAATTTCGTTCAATGCTCTGGCTAGAAGGGGAGATGATAAAGAATTGTTTCATTTCTATTTCCAATGGCTGGTTGATTCTTCCGTCACTGGCCTGGAAAAGGAAAGAAAAATAACAAGACTGTTGAAATGGCAGTGGTAAAGACTTCTTTCTTAAAGCCCTACCCTTTAATTTCTTGTCCCACCCTCCTTCTCACTGTACCTCTCAATAGAACCCACCTTTCACCTAACCTCTCTGCTTTCTACTTCCCGGTCAAGGTCAAAGTATCTGTCAAACTATCTTTGTCTTTGTCTCCTCTTCTTCCACTGACCCACAATGTTGACTTTCTAAATAATCATCATGAGTCACCCCAGCACTGATTTCTTGCTGAGCTTTGAGAGCCCATTGGGTAAACAAGGCTATCTCTACAGCTGGGGTCTGCAGGGTCTGCTGCGCTCACATGGACTGAGTCTGCAGGTGGATCACAGTCCTTGACTTGATGTAGCTCTCACAGGTGCCCTTGCCCTGTGCCTTTCCTTCTGGGCCAGAGCCTCTCCCAGCCCTCTACCACCAGTGTTTTACTGTACGTAATTACTAGGTCTAGGCATTTGAGGCTCTACCCCATCTCTCATTGTGTGGTACATGCCTGTAATATTATCTGTCTCTCCAGAGGCCCAAGAAGGAAACACATAAATGTGGATTACTCGCCCTTAATATCAGGATTATAGCTGATACTCCCTCATCAAATTCTTTTAAGGACAGAACAGCACATAACACGTGCTCAGCAAATATGTTTTGATTTTTCTAAAATTGTTATTATTATCAAGTGTTTACTTGGAACAGAAAGTAGTGAGTTGTTAGAATTTAATTCTTCCAAGAAAAGCTGTCTTAATTCAGGACCCCAGGACACATGCAGAAAATTTAAGAACAAGGAAAGCTTAGAAAGTTGTTATTCTATTGACCATTTACCTGCTGGCACCCAAAAAGCAAAATTAAAAAAACAAACAAACAAGAAACTGAAGCTCCTGCCCCTTAGCTCTTAGGTAATTGGGCCAACTCATGAAGTGGATAAACATTTTTCTCCTTTTCCTGACACTCAGCAACTGCCTTAAAGCTGAGCGAAACAAAAAAGTGATACAATTCTTCACCCCTCACCATTTAGTGAAGTGGCCCAGGTGCAGTAATAATCAGTCACAGTAGTTGCTCTGATCCCTCAGGCCTAGAACTCCTGACACCATGAAGGTCAGAGGCAAGATACCTTGTCATGTACTGGACCTGTATGCGCTTTCCTGAAAATCCTCTACTTTAAAGTCACTCACCTGAGAAAACTCATTATGTCAGAAATGGAAATCGACCTAGCATAACTATATCACATTTTACTATCTTGAGGGCGGTGGGAAATTCCGTAAGGCTCATCAATTGGTGAAACTTCACATCTTCAGCTACTGGCAGGAAAGCCACCCCAGAAGCCTATGTAAATGTCCATGGTATTGTATGTAGATTCCTGGACTAGTTAATGAGGGGTGAGTAAAAGACACAGAGTAGACGTCATGTGCTTTATGGACTAAGACCCCGGCCATCTGTCACTGAGACCTGGTCTTCAGTGATCAACCAGGAATATGGAATTTGCCTCTCTGTTAAGTTGGGTTGGGAAGGGACAGCTATATGATTAGAAAACTCTTTTAGACTTTGGTTGTAGTGCCTAATCCACAGGAAGAAAGAGGAAAGCACAGCATCTCAAAGCAGCAGCTGCAGCAGTGGTGAAGAAGGAGGAGGGAAAGGAAGAGGGAGAAGCAGAGAAAAAAAGAAACAGAGAAAGAAAGAAAAAAACAACAACAGCAGCAAAATCCTTAAAGTTACAATAGCAGATCTAAAGCATCCAAACTAACAGCCAAGGGCATGGCTCCTAGAGCAGCATTTGCTTACATATGTTGCAGGACCTTTCTCTTTCAGGTACATTGCCCCTTCCTTGAATCATATGGGCCCAATAAGACAGAGATGGATCTCAAACACTTGAATGCTTTCAACCCCGACACCAAATGTACTTACAAACAAAGATATTTGAAACAGAGAATTTAAATTCTTTCTCAACAGTTGATCTGATTTGGGTCAGAGAACCCTGGTTCTGGAAAAACCAGCCACAGTAAAGATGTGAAAACACATGAGCCCAGCCCTCCCAGTCTTCTTCCTACAGCATATGTGCAAGGCCTGAACAGTCTGGCCAGGGAGGCGAGCGGGAAGCAAAACCAAATGATTTCCTGTCATTAAGTGATGAGCAACCGAGGGCAGAGAATCGCTTGTCCTTTAAGGTGTCCCGGGAAACAAAGATGAAATTTCTGAAACTGTTCAATGGGGCTTTGATGGGAAAGTAATCCCCAGGTGTGATAAGGATGTCACTGACAGGAGTCTGTGACGGAGTGTGGGGTTAGGAGACAAACCACCTCCATCCTATTTCAGCAGCTCTTATTTTCTTTTGGTTAATACTGCTTATTTCAGAAACACACACATACTATTTTAACTCCTTTCTCTTCTTTGTGAGAAGAAATGAAGACACATCTGCTGAAATAGTGACCCCATGACAAAGATATATGTTGAAATTTCTTTCCTATGACAGACTTTACTTAGTTAGATGGTTAGATTTACTCCATTCTTTTCCTTACTGCTGATTTTGTGATGGCATCAGATGACATTCCTTAATAGAAAAAAAGTTTACAAAAAAAAAAAAAAAAAAAAAAAAAACTGGTTGTACTTAAGACCGTGAAAACTCAGTCAGGCTAGGCATGGCCCCCAAACTAAAAACCATGGGTATGGTTTCTCTGTGTCCTGTCTAATTTATGAGCAGCCTTAGTAAACAGACTCACAGTTCCCAGCTAATATTGACCTTCCTCACTTCCTTGTACTAGTGATATTTTATACTAAAAGGCAATGAAAAATTGGAGATTAAGTATATAATTAAAATTTAGGGAAATACACTGTTTTGCTGTGTATGAGCCCAGTTCTAATTACTAATAAAGACAATCATTTTTCTGCTGTTGGCTTTCACATAATGGTTCCCTTTTACAAGCCATGTCTTTTAAAGAGTAGAATAGAGATTATGCTTCGATTTATGATCACACTTGAAAATCTTCTACATTGCAGAGAAACAATGAACCCATGTCATTTACTCAAACTTAAATTAAGTCATCTCCAGTAAGAAAGAAATCTCAAGTATAGACTATGTTTATAAATCATTCATTACTGTATTAAGATTTGTGAAGAATCAAGGGAGACAATTAGCAGATCGAATTGAAGTCTTGTCTTTATTGAGCTACCTAGTTGTTCTTTGGTCCTTGAGGCAAGATGTGCTCATATATTTACCAGTCAGGTATCTAGTCAGTGTCTGCATTGAGCATGACACATTTCTGGGACCTAGAGAAATTCAAAAGTCAACAGCAGGGACTCTGTTTGCCATACACTTACGTTAAAGTAGAAGACATTGTGGACGCAGAACAAAGATGGTGAATGCCACAAGAAAATAGACTTGTATTTTGTTGCAAGGTGCAAGGAACCAAGAGAACAACTGCAGGTCATCAAAGGGGAATATTTTCTATATGTTTAATATTATATTATTTATACATTACTAGTTAGCAAATTCACAAACTTAAAACAGTAAATCCTTCTTAGCTTAGTTTTGGCTGTGGGAAAGGTCAGCTGTAGCTAAGATGACTGATCTGAAGTATCTCCTAGGCTGTAGAGAAGCTGTCAGATGGGGCTCCATCAGCACTTGGAGTTTCTGCTAAGTATCAGTTACTTTCCTTGTTGCCATGAGAAAATAACTAATCAGAGTGCTATTGGGAAGGAAGGGTTGATTTGGTCTCCTGTTCTGAAGGTCTGGCCATAATGTCAGGAAAGGGGTGGCAGCAGGACCATGAGGAAGCTGGTCCAGTGGCATACTCAGTTAGCAAACAAAGAGATGGATGCTGGAGTTCAGACCACCTTCTCATTTTAATTCATTCCAGATCCTAGCCCAGAAGACTGCCCAGATTACAGTGGGTCTCCCCTTGTCGGTCAAATCTTTCTGTAAATGCCCTCAAAAATATTCCCAGAAGTGTGCCTCCTGGGTGGATGCTTCTAAATCCTCTCAAATTACCAGTGGATAGTAGCCATCAAAGGTGGGGAAGGGAATGTGTGTTTCCATTTTCTCAAACACAACTACTAGCAAGTCTTAGTGCTCTTCTTGGGGGTCCCTGAAAGAGAAATCTCCATGTCAAATAGTCTAAGAGAGAGCTCCCAAAATGGAAGCCACTGTCTGCCATATGCCCTGTGTTAAGGCCACTGTATGATCAAGAAAAGAGCTTTACACAAGAGCATGAAGGCCAGAAAGTGAAGGACCTCAAAAATAACCAGAGAAAACACTGACACAAATATACTGTCTTTTCTTTTCAAATACCAAAATAGGACCACAAGATCCACTGTTCAGACCCATGCTATTTTCCAAAATCATAAGTCTGTTAAGGATGCTGTGAAGAAGACAAGGCACCATATGGTTCTCCTGTGCCTTCTATATATTATTAAAATAAATGTTATTTTTCTGGCCAGCACCAAGATGGTGCTCTGGTATTTCAACACTTAAAAGGATAAAGGTTAAGGAGAGATACTTTGTGCTCATTGTTTCTTATTCAGAACATTTAGTTCTGTCAAAACAAGCAGAATCCATCTTGCGTTGCTAGCAATAGTCTGTGATCATGCAGGGGGGGAAAAGTGAAATCTTAAAGACAGCTTGACAATGAAATTCCAGACAACAATATGCGCTGTCTTTAAAAAGTCCTACTTATATCCAAGATTATGCAGTTCAGGTATTGGGGAAGTTTTGCCCTTCAGCATGTCTGATTAAGCTGCTAAGTTTGTCAGAGGCGGAGAAGGCATTGATTTTGAACTGAAGAAGGTCACAGCTAGACATAGGGAGACAGTAGAACAAAGCACAGTGGTAATGAAGCGCTGTCATGTCATAACCTGAATTCACACCTTAGTTCGTTTCATGCAGTACAGGACAAGAAATAAGTTTGTTGGTCCATATCTTGGTCTCAACAAAACATTTAATGAGATCCTGATATTAAGACTAGGGATAAAAAAAAAAAGAAGAAAATCTGAATATAAATCAACAAATTATTATTTCAGAATGTTAGGGATAACTTTGATATTTTTGAACTATTAGACTCGCTCAAAGACCACAACTGAAGAAGAATGCTGAGTCTACGCTATTTTATTTTCTAATATTTAAACAAGAATACCAGATGTGGTAGTTCATAACTATAACTCAGTACTCTAGAGACTGAAGTAGGAGGATTATCATGAGTTCAAGGCTGGCTTAAGCTAACCAGTGTGTTCTAGGCCAGGAAGAGCTACACTACAAGACCCCATCTCAAATAAAAGAGAGTTGCATCAGGAAACATTTTAAGGTTGGAACACACAGAAAGGTACATAAATTCTGCAGTTGTAGACAAATCATGTTGTAACAAAGTCAAAGCCTCCTTTTACGGGCTGGAGACATGGCTATGGGCAACAGGCTTACAGCCGAGTATGAAGACCTGGGCTCAATCCCCTAAAACCTACATTGAAGAGTTGGACTTGAAAGTGCATGTCTGTAATCCCGGAGCTGGAGAGGGAGAGATAGGATGATTTCTGTTAATTGCTAGGCAGCCGATTTAGCTGAATCATCAAGCTCCATTGAGAGAAAATGTCTTATAAGATAAGGTAGACAGTGGTTAAAGAAGACACCTGACATAGACCTCCAGCCTCCACCCATATTCACACATATAAGCACACTCACCTGAATGCACATACATTCACATACATGCACACTGATACATACACGAACAATTTATACTTATAAAAATTGAATCACACCCTCTAGTTTGGTACCTGACTTCAAGTAACCCCGTAGTAAATGGAAGACATCATAATTATCAATAATAATACTGATGAACCCATGGAAACCTGATAGCTTGTAGCTTGGAGTACTGGCAGGGCCAAAGCTGAGGCCAAAGGAGCAGTGATGTGCCTTTAGGAAGAGGTAGAACACCAAGCAATATGAGGTTGTTGTGTTTCCACTCTCACCATAATCTTTAAATTTGTAATTGAAAGGCTGATCTGGAGGCCTATAAGTTAAATGAGTAAGTGGAGTTAGGAGACAGTGTTGCAGGAAGGCACTGAAAGAGATTAAAGCTGGAAAATACAGATAAGATCAAAGCAAAAACGTATGGAAAAGAGAAAGCTAAGAAAGACTAGCTCGGAGCATGTATCCGGTGGTCATGAATCTTTCACTTTAGGTGACATTACTGTAGAGACCTCTTCACCAGCTCCTCCAGGGATGCTTCGGCTGTGAGTGTGGACGCATGGCCACCTCTTGGCCGCTCTGCTGGTTTCCTAACCTGTGCTTTCACTCGCTGGAATAAGAATGAATTCTGCATGCTCAGGGATCTGGGAGAATATAATTTGGCAGAGATCAGTTCTATTGATAGAAAGATGGTTTTGCTTCAATGTGCTAAACAGTCTGAGACAGATAATCTCTGACAGCTGTGAAGCTTGGCCTGCTGTGGAGGCCAGCACAGCTGGAGGACCAACAGCTGACTACAGTGAAATATGTCAGGGGGCAGTGCCCAGAACCCATCAAGCAACTTGATTACATCAACTAATTTTCGATATTCGTAGCCAGTTTTTTTTTCATTGTTTTTAAGCAAAAATAAATAAATGAATGAAATAAATAAATAACTTCAAAGAACAGAGGCTCTCAGCCTGGTGTGCTCATCAAAGTCACCTGTGGAACCTTATACATACACTGACATCCAAGCCTTACCCCCAATGGGTTGACCAGAGTCTCTGGTTGAGAGTCCACAGGCACAAGGCACATAGGTATCTGAATCTCCATGGGATTCTACAAGCATCCAAGAGTGAGAGTCATTACCATGGAGGGTAATAATGAAGCTCAGTCAAGGAACCCGCAGACTGGATTGAGATGTCTCACCTATGTATAACTTGGGCCCAAGCCTCAGAACTACACACAGACACACACCTCACACACATACAGAGATAGAGAGAGAGAGACTCCAGAAGTTACCAGCTCCTGGTAAACAGTAAATTCCCAGTTCCCTTTCCTGTAATTACAGCCTTTAGGAGCCAAGTGGGCATGTCCCGGGTGCACTGTCTGAGAGTGGATGAGGGGACATTTCTCCATCTCTTCTTCACTCAGAGCAAATGCTTCCTTTTACATCCACTTCCCTAGCTCAGTAAGTGGCTAAACATCTCACAGCGGTTAATTCAGTTCACAGGTCATTCCACTCAGAAGGACACAGTCAGAGCTGGTAGTCTCTGCCACAACATGCACAAAACAGTTGCCATTAGTTGCTTAGGTTTTTCTGTTTTCAAATTTTATAGAATACAAATCCAAGTATAGATTAGAGGCCTGAGAGAAAAAAGAAAAAGAAAACTACAAACATGCCATCACACCAGGAGAATGGGCTAACACCCCAATTAAGAAAAAAAAAAAAGTAGCTGAATTTTATTATGATTTTGATTGATGTGTATGAGTTGTGAGGAAAATGACAATTTTCCTCAGAATTCAGTTTAAAATAATTGTCTTAGTTAGGGTTTTATTTCTGTGAAGAGATACCATAACCAAAACAACTCCTATAAAAGAAAATGTTTAACTGGGGTTTAGTCCATTCTCATCAATGTGGGAAAAATGGCAGCAAACAGGCAGACATGGTGCCTTTGTACCAAGTAAGAGCTGCTTACCAGGAGACGTAAGCCTGGTGCGGCATGGCATGCCTGCATGGTTCTCTCTGCATCTGGGAATCATCACACTCTCCCATGTCAGTGAATGCCAAATTTATTCTTCCAGTTGTTGCAAATGAATACCTTGTTCTCTCCATGGCAAAATGCCATTTTTCACACACACACACACACACACACACACACACACACACACACACACACACTCCTTTTTCCTCAACCAAGCCCACTGATTTTAACTTAAAAATAGATCCATAGCTCTACAGACTCTCACTCTGCACAAGCCTGATCCAATCAGGATCTGTATGGTCTGGCTTAGCCTGGGTTGATGGTATAACTTGTCTTCTTTCTTCTTCCCTTATCTATTTTAAGCATAGCAGCCAAACTGACCTTGTTAAAATAGAAAGCAAGATTACCACTGCTGTGTTCCACATCCTTCAATGTCTTCCCAATGTTTTCTAAACCCTCCCTAACCAAAGTCACTGTTTCAAGCTGTGTGCTTCCCTGATGGCCCTTCCCAAAATCTATGGACAGTCCTTTCACTTCTCTGGCATTGGATAAAATGTCACCATTAAAATAACCTAGAACCCCTGCACAGATGTAGCACATGACAGTCCAGTGTCCAAGTGGGTTACATAGTAATGGGAAGAGGGACTGCTTCTGACATAATCTGATTGGCCTGCTCTTGGATCACCTACCCCTGAGGGGGGAACAGCCCTACCATGCCACAGAAGATGACATTGCAGCCACTCCTGATGAGATCTGATAGACTAAGATCAGAAGGAAGGAGAAGAGGACCTCCCCTATCAGTGGACTTGGGGAGGGGCATGCATGAAGAAGGGGGAGGGAAGGTGTGATTAGGAAGGGGGAGGGAGGGGCATGCATGAAGAAGGGGGAGGGAAGGTGTGATTAGGAAGGGGGAGGGAGGGGCTTATGGGGGGATAAAAAGTGAATAAAGTGTAATTAATAAAAAATAAAAAAGAAAAAAATGGCCTACAGTCCATCTTTTCTCCCCTGATTATGCTGAAGGCCTTGAACTACTTGTCTCATTAGCATTTATTTTCATCCCACACATCTAATCTTAGATGTGTTGGATGACTGTATTTCCTAATAGGTCTTCAGACAGACAGAGTTTGAGGGTACTTTGTTTATTAAATATCTCCAAGCATTAACTGCAGTATTTGGCATATCGTGCAGGCTCAGTTAATTAATATGAAAACCAAGAAGAGAACAGGGAATTGGAAATTTTAGATGCTTAGTGTGACCTATTTGCCATTCAAACATATTAGACTCAACTTTAATCTAATGTTTCTAGACTCCATAGTCCAATGTACTTCATGAGTTCTAATAATTATTGTTACTTTAATAATATCTAAGTATCCACATATTTTAATGCATGACATAATTGGTCTGGTTCCTTGAGGCTTTTAAAGATAATGATACATTATTAAGTAGTTGAGGAATCATCAAATGACCTTCTGGGTCCTAGTTATAGTCCTGCTACTTACAAAGTTAATAATGAATTGATTTGTCCTTCAGTATTATCAAGATATCATCAATAGTTAACTAGTCACTTTATCATAAAGAGAGTCAAGACTGTTTTTTTTCCATAATTTTATTTTTCTCATTAGTTACATTTTGTTAATTCTATATCCCAGCTGTATCCCTCATTCCCTCCCCAATCCCACCCTCCCTCCCTCATCTCCTCCCTGCCCCTTTCCAAGTCCACTAATAGGGGAGGACCTCCTCCCCTTTCATATGACTCGCTTTTGTCAGGTATTTTCCGGACTGGCTGCAAAGTCCTCCTCTGTGGCCTAACAGTACTGCTCCTCCCTTGGGAGGTGGGGGAGGTCAAAGAGCCAGTCATTGAGTTCATGTTAGAAATAGTCCTTGTTCCCCTTACTATGGGAAACCAATTGATTACTGAGCTATCACGGGTCACATCCGAGCAGAGGTTCTAGGTTTTATCCTCTCATGGACTTTGGTTGAGTGTCCATCAAGAAAGCAGACATGGGGTATGATGATCTATCCTCATTTAGAAAGACAAAAGGGATATGCATTGAACGTATGACAGGAGTCTACCGCAGAAAGGATCTAAGACTGTTTTGTTTGGATTTGGTTTTGTGATTTTTCCTGAAGACACACGGGAGAACTGGAGAGAAAGAGATAGATTTTGAACCTATTTCCCCATTTTTTTCATGTCTTAACAATGGTTTCCTACCCAGTTCTCAACACAACCCAATGATTACAACACGAAGCTCTTCTGAAGTTACAGGCGTTGCCTTGCTAAGATTTGGGAACTAAGCGTCAATGCACTCAGATAGTTCTAATAAAGAGGAGCTCAGTATCTCCAATCAGAAACAGAAGAAACCATGTTTTGTTGTACTGTGTTGTGTTTTGGGTAGTGTTTTGAATTTATTGCTGTTTTATGTGCTGGATTAAATAGGTTTCTCTAAGTAGGCAAGCAATAAGCCAAGTAAACTACTCTCAAAATATTATGCATAAATATATATACAAATATACATGTCTGTAATCTAGAGCAATACACACACATGTATATATATATATATATATATATATATATATATATATATATATATAAAGTTGTTTATCAGTTTCTTTGGGCTATTGTATAGATGGTATGCTAAACCATGTATTTTTTTCTATTAATTTTTTGTTTTCTTTACAGATTATAAAGGTTCATATTCCATGGTACAATTACAAATATAATTAACATATTCGAGCACTATAAAGCACTTACAAATACTCAAAATAACCCAGCAAGTGCTCTGCTATCTTGGATTTACAGAATACTTCTTTAAGGCACTAATAAGAAAATAATTAGACCTTTCATTTGGGCTTTGGAAGGGATTGAATTCAAGCCCTGGCTTTATTTTCCTCTTCTAATAACAATAACACTTTTAATAACACTTCACTTTACTGAAGTGCTTTGATGTTCATCAAGTGTTTTCCCATATATTATCCTATTTGATTCTCACAGTAGCTTTCTTTAGAGATTAGGTAATGAAAACCTAACAACTTGAATAATTTTCCAGGGATCAAAAACAGTTTAAGAAAAGGCTAGATGAAATATGAAAACTTGACTTTGAAGTTTAAGTCCAGGAATCTCCCTACCTTACCAAATGGTTTGCATGGGTAAGAAGGGCAGAGATATAGAGAGAGACTTTTGGTCCACCATGATAACTTAAAAGTATCAGGCCTTCTAATTACTTTTCACTCAAGTCTAAACTATCTCCCTCCCCCTGTCTTTCTCCTTCTTACTCTTCCTCCTTTCTCAATCTCTCCTTAGGAAACAGGAATATAATCAATAATACTACTTAGAAATTACATAGTGATTTTTTTAAATTACTGGGTACTATACCACCCACCCCGGCTAATTTATAATCCCTCCTTTCATTTTGCTATAGCAGCCATGTTTGATTTTAATTGGAATTTGTGTATACTATGAAGGAATTGCTTTCAGCAGCAGGGTTCACACTGAACTGAGTCTTCAGAAGAACAAAGCAAACACTAAGAAAAACAGTTGCAGATTGTGGCTGAACCCAGAGCAGAACTTGGTGTCAGTCTCTACTTTGCTACTCACCAAGTCTATGATCTGAAAGCTACTGTGATTTTCTTCTTCCTGTATGCCCGACAGTGCTGTATTGATGTTCCATGAGCTTAGGACAAAATAAAAGAATTAATACAGATTTTATTATAATTTATATCATACAACATTTTAAGTAGTGATTTCCTCTATGAGAACATACTAAATACAAAGGCATACAATTAGGGCTCTCAGTTTGTAAATAAAAAATTATGGAATATGATTATAGAACTGGTAAACACAATGTGAAAAAGATTGTGCTAAGACATATCAAAGCACAATATAGAGTAATGTAAAATACATCCACAGTGCATAAGAATATCTTTCTCAGTGCAACACCGAACATACACACAGCATTGTGCATTGTATATGGGTACAGGACTTTAAAATTAAGGGAAAGAAAGAATGCAATGGTGAGATCAGGAAGCAAAAGGAGAACTTCACAAGAAATAGAGCATTTGAAAAGGTGTGTGAGGGGGATGTTTCAACATGCCCTAGAGAGAGAAGTAAATTCATTGAAATGAAAAGATTATTAAACAAAAGCTAATGAAACAAGAAAGCAACAGAAGAACCAGTATTCTGCACTGACTCCCAGGGAAAATAGTGGTACAGGATCAACTGAGAGTGCAGGATGGAGTCAGAGAAAAGGCTTTGACTGTCATGCCAAATGGATAGTTGCTAGCAACACAGACCGCGGGAACAGCATGATAACCTTTAAGCACAAGAATGATGGTCAATGTTACCGTGCACGAAACAACTTTGCAACACAGCATATAAGAAATTTGAGTAGCTAAAAACACCTTGATGCAAAGGACTCCATGAAGATAGTATTGCATTAGTTAAATAAAGAGTAAAACAGTCTAAACTAGAGTAGTGGTGATGAGAGAAGAAAGGATAAATAAATGATGGATTACTTGTCTACATAACATCAATATATACATGGATATCTTTGAGCTCTATAGAACGAACAGTATGTGTGCTCATTTAAGATAGAATTAATTTCAAAACAATGTGCATTTTAATAACCTAATTTATTGAACAACATCACTCACCTTGAAAACCATTGTAATACCCATTTGACACATAATTTAAATATTTCAACATGGTGGCCAGCCAAGAAGAAAGGTGCTCTGTATAACTGAGTTTTGCGGTAAACATTTATTCTTCCTCCACTTGGAGCTCGCCTCTTTCTTCATATGGTTTCCTCTGTTACTGACTTTAAATGTCACTTTCATATCACTTTTGTTTGAAAGCCATTGTTCCTCACGTTGACAGTTTATTCTGTGTATTATCCTAGGACCCTCAAATTCTGTGAGTACTTTTTAAAATTTATTTATTTTACATCCTGATCACAGTTTCCCTTCCTCCTCTCCCCTGAGTCCCTCTCTCTTACCTCATCTGTTCTACCTTTTTCCTCAGAAAATGTCCAGAGAAATGGAGGCCTCCCGTGGATATCAATCAGCCTTGGCATGTCATGTTACAGTAGGACTGGGTGCATCTTCTATTATGGCTAGACAAGACAGTCCTGTTAAGGGAAAGAGATCAAAAGGCAAGCAACAGAGTCAGAGACAGTTCCTGCTCCTGCTGTTGGGAGTCCCACATGAAGACCTAGCTGCACCACTGTTACATATGTGCAAAAGGCCTAGTACCATCCCATGCATACTGTCTGGTTGGTGGTTCAAGCTGTGAGTACTTTCTTAATGTCTTGATTTCCTCTTTAACCTATAAACTTCACAAAGACTAAGAATATACCCATAGTCTTCTTTAATCCAGAATTTGTATCAATGTAAATACTTTATACTGAAAGATAGATATTTTGAGTTGCACATTTTTGTAAGCTCAAACCAAACTCAGAGGTTCTGTCATGTAAAATCAGCTGGGCCAAACCACCACAGAGGGTCAATAATTTTTTTTTCATGAATCTGTCCCAAAGACAACATTTGTAGTAGTTGGAATAGAGTTTTTGCTGAGTGCAGGGGCTTGTCAAGAAGAGTTCCATCATCCATCCCAATTAGATCCAAACATATATTACCTTCTCAAAGGAGCTCAGCTGAGGGATCTTGTTTGCATGAGCATATGGCATTTCATTGGTTGGGCATTAATTTACTTTTTGGACTTCTTCAGATCACCTCAGAACATTATCTTGGAGTCCAGGAATCAATTTCTTTATAGTTTTTAAAACATAGGCTTGTGTCTCAAATGCTTACTTATAGTTCCATTAAAAGTGGGGGAGGGATTTATAATTCCATTAAAAGTGGGGGAGAATCCCTTTTACACCCTCTCAGTGCTAGAGAAACCTTTGATTTGACACAGGAGCAGGGTGCCAAGTCAGCCACCCTCATAATTATTATAGCTAAATTTCTCCTATTGATAAGAGCCAAAGCAGTACCTTACAGACATGTTAGCTCACTTGACTAAAGTAATTTATTATTCTTTACAAATAATTTACAGTAATTTATCATGATGTTCATTTTATAGGCAAGACAGAAAAGAAGCCTAGAGAAATTCAGAACATACCTACTATCTGTTTCTTATGGTTTTAGAGCTGAATATGCAGCAAGTGAAGAACCAAATATGAACCAAGGGTTCTTGTGACCAAGAGCCTCATGGTGCCTCCTCCACAAACACCAAGGTTTGTCTCAAGCACATATAAATACCACTAACAGAATAGCTACAGATGTAAAAAAAAAAAAAAAAAAGATATTTAATGTAGTACATTTTATGTGCTTGTTCTTACTTGAATTTCTCAATAAGTCTCTTGGACTGGGCACATGTTGGGAATGGAGTAAGTAATCCCTGACGAATGTACAGTCATCAACTCTTGGCCTTCTCTCAGTTATTCCAACCCAAACTCCCTGTCACAGAACTCAAAGCAGCAGGCAGCAGGCAGCAGACATGTAAAACAAATGTTCTGCAGGCCCCAGGGTAGATTTTAAATCTAGATACGAAGTCCAAAATAGTAGAATGTTTTACGTAAAATTTCAGTGTTGAAGAGATGGCTCAGTAGGTAACATCATTTACAGTGAAAGTCTGATTACCTGGCTTCAGATTCCCAGAACTCAGATTATAAAAGCTAATTCAGCAGCACAAGCCTCTGTGACATCAGCACACCCCTGTGATATGCCACACCGTGAGATAGGAATGGGCATAGGCACTCAGAATTACACACGCACACACACACACACACACACAGTTCACTAGAGAAAAATTCTGTAAAGAAAACAAACACCAAAATGGAAATCTATTGTTATTTTGGAAAAATCTGGACTTTTCAAAAATAGATGTGGACATTTGCACAGTTTGTTTTGCTTCCACAACACTTTGTGTGTGTGTGTGTGGGGGGGGGGTTCTCCCTGTTTTTCTTGCCTGTCTTGTTCATATTCAATGTTTAAGGCTTTGCTCAGGGATACTCTTCTCCTGGAAATTCTCCCTAAAATTCACAACATCCACCCTTCTCCCTCATTTAGTGACAGTTTATAACCCCAGATATTTTTATACGCTCATTCTTTATTCTTCTTGACTGTATATGTTAGTTTGTGTGTGTGTGTGTGTGTGTGTGTGTGTGTGTGTGTGTGTGTGTGTAGGCTGTCATCTGACATCCAATGTCTTTTTTCAATAGCTTTCCACTTTACAGATTAGGGCAAAGGCTCTAGATTGAGCAAAGATCTTGATTATTTGCCTAGTTTAGCTAGGCAGTTTGCCCCAGGTCACTGAGATTAGGATGGTACCTAACACCCACTCATCATTTACATGGGTTCCGGGGATTGTAGGTCCGAGTGTTTGCACAGCAAGTACTTTGCCCACTGGGCCACTTTCCCAACCATCTTGTCATTGCTTTTAGGTTTAACAAAACATATATTCATCTTCTTACCTCTACTACTAAACTTATACATGCTGAAGAATAAGAATGTATTATTCTTCACTGATGCCCAGAACCAATCAAACAATAGTTTAAATGAATAAGAGAATGAATGAGCAAGCAAATTTCGACACCAGAAACTTACAGTTGAGTCAGACACTAAAATTAGATTCATAAATGTAGAATAAATTGGATTAGCATTAAGTCAACCACAGCTTTGAAAACAGCAAACCAATGCAAACTATGCTAAAAAGTTAAAGCAGTCAAATCTTCTCTTTGTTGTATAAATATTTGCTGTTTTAACACAGAGGAATAGAATCCTTCTGAATAGGAATAAATCTATTTTTAAATATTGACTTTCTGTAAGTTCATAGATGATGTAATAACACTTGTAGAATAATTTCCTATCACAGTTGCTATTCACAGCAAATTATTTACCAGAATTTCCAAGTAGTAAAAGCAAATTAAGTCAATGCTGCATATAAAATATGGTAATTGTTAATAATAGTCCTTTTAGATTGTTACTGTAATACTATGTTTTGTATTTACATAAACATGTTCATATAATAATAGCACTATTGAATTTGATGTTCAGTAGTAATCTGAAAACATTGCAGATTAAAAAAATGATGCTCCACCATGATAGGAGTGATATTCAATAATGGGAAGAGGTGTGCCCAGCAGAAAATTATATAAGATGGTTATTACCAGCATGGTTACAAAGTAAAAGGATACGTTAATATCCATGTAATTATTTTTGGAGTTGACCGTGAACACGAAAACTGTATTTCTTGCTTTGGTTTGTTAGTTTTGAGACAGGGTTTCTCTGTGTAGCCATGGCTATCCTGGACTCATTTGTTACTTCATCTGCAGGGGAGCTAACTAGAGACCAACCTTGCCATTGGCATCACACGCTATTCTGCACAAAGTGGGTGAGCTCTCAGTGCACATTACCATTTGTCTGAACTAATCCAACTGAGGTAGGAATGCAACTGTGTGGTAGCATTCTAAACGAGCGCGTGGCAAGACCTGGCTCTGACTCTTGACACCACAGAGAGTTTATATATATAAGAGAAAAATAATGTTATTGAAACTGTTCCTAGCACATGGAGAGTTGTGTAGTTTATACACCTTGTTACACATCTAAATATTTGTAGGACTTCCACTTCCAGGACAAGAAAATATACACCTGTCCATATTTCTCACACTAAGTAAACAAAATTTGGACATAATAAACATCTTTAAAGGCCCAGAAAGGTAGAGGAGTGATCTGGACCAAAGAAGAGCTTTTAGAGCCCAATGGTCAGCACAGCAGTTAGTTCTCTGTGTTTTAAATTGGCTAATATGTCAAATTGGCTCAAATATGTCAATATGGCTCAAATCTGGTAACATCAGAAATGCCAATGGGTACAGATAAAATAGCCATTCCATGCACCCTCACAGAAAAAAGACTAGGAAAGGCACTCCTTATCAAATACTACCAAACAATCAAATAAACACCTGGGTCTAGGACCCCAAACTGGTCAGAGGTGTGCTCAAGAGAAAATTATTAGAATATGCTCACATAAAGTTTTGTCTTGCACATGAGACAATGCAAAATAGTTCCAGAGGTGAGAGAAACTACCACGTGCCTCTGCTTCACAGAGAGGCTTCTTGGTGATTTCAATGTACAGAAGTTATTTATTCCTTCAAGCATCAGGCTGCATGTGAATAGACTTAAAATTCACTTCAGTTAAAAGTTGTTCAACATCAAAGTTCAAAATGCATTTAAATGTGATAAATAAAGATATTGAACATTTATTTAAATGTTTCCTGGCCATCTGAGTTTTCTCTTTTGAGAATTCTCTATTTATATATGTACCCCATAACTCTTAATTGAGTTAGTTGTTTTCTTGCTGTCCAGGTTTGGAGTTTTTATACAGTTTTGATATTAGCCTTCTATCTGATACCCCAAAATATTTTATAGTTTTGAGGCTAGTATGAAAGGTGTTGCTTACCTGATTTCCTTCTCAATCCCTTTGTCATAGCTAAAGATTTTTGTGAGTAAACTTTGTATTCAGCTACTTTGCTGAAAAGTGTTAATTGTAGGAGTTTCCCACAACTGGAGTTTTTAGGTTCACTTCCGTATACCATCATATTATCTGGAAAAAAAAAACCAATACTTTGACTTTTCTTTCTAATTCATATCCCTTTGATTTCTTTGTTTTATTGCTGTAATTCAGACTTCAAGTACTATATGAAGAGAATGAACAACTTTGTCTTGTTCCTAATTTTAATAGATATCTCCAATTATTTTTTTAATGTAGGTACTGAGTGCTCTGAACTTGACTCTTAGAGCTACCTTCATTGTGTCCCATAAGTTTGGGTATATTTTAGATACATTTTCATTCAATTATAAGAAACCTTTAATTTCTTTCTTAATTTCTGTCTTGACCCATTTTTCCCTCAGTAGTAGTAGTTCAGTTTTCATGAGTTTGTAAGCATTCTATTGTTTTTTATATCCCGCTTTAATCCATGGTGGACAGATGGGAGTTGCCTTGTTATTTGAATTTCCTTGTGTCTGTTAACATTTGCTTGTGTCTGAGTATGTGGTCAATTTTACAGAAATTCCATGTGCTGCTGAGATGAAGGTGTATTTCCCGTGTTTGGGTGAGGTGATTTGTAAATATCTGGTAGGTCTATTTGGTTTACACAGCATTTCTCTGTTTATTTTTTTTTGTATTATTTTTTTGGCAAGAGTTAGGTATTAAAGTCTCCTACTCTCACGTGTGAGAGTCAATATGTGGATTAAGCTGTAGTAGTTTTGTTTGTTTGTTTGTTTTTCAACTGGGAGCCCCTGTGTTCAGGGCATAGATGTTAGAAATGAAAATGTCTTCTTGATGAATTTTTTTCTTTGGTAAGTATGTAGTGCCCCTCCCTCCCTTCTGATTAGTTTTGATTTTAAGTCTATTTTGTCAGACATTAAAATGGTTCTACCAGCTTGCTTCTTAGGTTCATTTGTTTGGAATATCTTTTTCTTTTTCCGTACTTTTACCCTGGCATGATATCTATCCTTGATGTTGAAGCCTGTTTCTTGGATATAGAAGAAGGATGTATTTTGTTTTCACGACCATTCTGTAAGTCTGTGTCTTTTTATTTGGGGAATTGGTGAGAGTTACCGATGACCACTGTTGGTTGATTCTTGTTATTTTGAAGGAGTGTGTGTGTGTGTGTGTGTGTGTGTGTGTGTGTGTGTATGTTTTCCCTGTTTTTTGATTTGCTGGTCAGGTCTGAGAATGTGTATTGTTTATGTTTTCTTAGGTGTGGTTAAATCCTTCAGGTTGAAGTTCTCCTTCAAGTGCCTTCTGAAGGACTGGATTTGTCCATAGATACTGCTTCATATGTTTTTATCATTGAATGTCACATTTCTCCATCTGCGGTGATTGAAAGTTTGGCTGGGAATAGTATTCTGGGGTACCATCTGTGGTCTCTTAGAGTTTGTAGAACATTGGTCAGGACACTCTGGATTTTAGAGACTCCATTGAGAAGTCAGGTGTAATTCTAATAGGTCTGCCTTCACATGTTACTTGGTCTTCTTCCCTTGTAGCTTTTAATATTCTTTCTTTGTACAACTAGTGTTTTGATTGTAGTTTGCTGAGGGAATTGAATTTGGAGAAGAGGAGAGAGAATAAAGATCTTCAGTGAGCCTTCCTGCTGGACAATTTTATACATGCTTATAATGCATTCTAATTTCTCTCTCCTATCAGGCTCTCTTATCCTTCTCTCCCACCCCTGCAAACCTTCTTGACTCTACTCAATCTGTCCCTCTCACTGACTCATTCATTATTGTTTTTAATCGACCAATCATTTAACCAGAGACATCTGTGTTACCGTTGGATTGGAACTATCCATCAAAGCCTGGATATTGTGGGTACAACTGAAGGCAAGGTTCCAACTCTTCCTGATTCTATCAATAAGGAATAATGCAATAATGGTGGGCAAGGCCCTGCCTGCAACTCTTCCATTTGTGTCTTACTGTCGGTGATGCCATTCTTGTGCTGCTGTGGGAGATGCATCAATAACTGCCATGCTTGCATGACGGCAATGACTGTGTCTTACCCAGAATGCGCTGTTCGGAGGCTTTTATCCCTATCTTCCAGCTCTCGCTCTTTCTGCCTCCTCTCCTTCAACTTTCCCTTAGCCTTATAGGGGATGGTATAAGCCTCTTATTTAAGGATGAGTACTTATCTATGGTTTATTCTCAGCACCTCATTCAGCCACGAATCTCTAAATTCACTACCATTCTCTAGTTAAAAGTGAAGAAGTAATTGTTTATTGTTATGAAAATAGATATTTAGGAGTTGGTTCAATGCTAGGTTGATTTAACTAAACAACAGAATTGTTTCCCCTAGAGCCTATGACCTTCTCTACAATGGGCTTTTGAGCAGATTTATAATACTAAGTATGAATCCCTTCCTGTGGAGTAGAGCATAAATCCAATCAGAGAGCAATTGGTTGCCCACAAAATAGGCATGACTCTGCTACAGAAAGACACATCTTTCTTGAAGATTGGTATGGTAGTTCATAGAGTTCACAGCTGGATAAAGCTGATAATACTTTTTCTATCTGAGCATCCTGTACTAGAATGTTACAAGACTATAAAAGCTAGTCAGCAAGTAGGAGGTTTCCAGATCAGTTCCAGATGGAGTTGCTATATCGTACAACCAAGAGGTGTAGCATCATGAGCAATGTGGTTTTGTCATCTAGTCCTGGTGGGCAATCCAAAGGAATTGTACAAGCCTGTATTATATGAGTGTGGGGGTATGGCTAGGGCTTCCCTGACCAATGACTCACAAGGGGTTATCCTATACTTGGCACTGGGGTCTATGTTTAATAAGCCCAAAGGTGAGTCATTTATAAACTTAAACTCTTCATGTTGCTTCTTTTGTTTGGATATGAAATATGCATACTTGTATTATTGCTGTCAGAATGAATTTTTTTGTAGAAGTCAGATCCAACTTGCTTGTGAGTATGTGCACAGACTTGCACAACTCTGTATTAATACATGCACATACACTACATGCATCACACATTCACACACACAATATATACATATATATTCTCTATAAGAAAATATATTTTTGCTAAAAATAATTTACTAGAATAAATATAACAGTTTTACTAGGATATGTAATATATGTTTTATATATATGATTAGACGATAGATAGATAGATAGATAGATAGATAGATAGATAGATAGATATTGCAAGTGCAACTTCTTCAATTCTCAATGTATTTTGAGTGCTATCACAGGATGCAATGATCTGATTTCAGCTCCTGGTATGGACCATTTCTGCAGTGCCATATTCTGTCCTATTGTCTCCTTTATTTTCTTTGATCGTCTTCTAGGAAAAGCCAATAACTTCCTCAAAGAAATCTCAGTGCTCTCAGATAGGATTCAATGTGCAAGACTGCTTAGGAGGACTATGCTGCATCCGAGACTTTCTTAATGGACTAGAGAGTGAATCCACTGCTGGTCCACTCTGTCATGCCCACATAATGTTGTGGATTATAGAATAGAGCTCTTTCTGTAATTGTAAACACTATCTTTCTCTGATGGGGGGGGACTGTACTGTCTAGGAGTATATTTGCAATCCAAATATCATCCGGCATGAAAACAGGGGGGCCAGAGATATTTGTTTGTACAGTGTAAACTTTAAGAACTTATTCTGAGAACAGCCCATATGAGCTGGAGGCTCAGCCCTGCTATCTATTAGTCATGTGACTTCGATGTCTGAATCTCAGTTTTCTCCTCCATTACATTAGGACAACTACAGCATGTTTCATATGGATTTGTAAAGATTTTAAATGAAGCTTAAGTTCTTTAAGTGCTCCATACATGTCTAGGCAAATGCTTGCTTGCTTGCCCAGGTGTTTTTATGGACTATTTCCACTTCTATTATAGTCTTCATTTGAGAACAGGCAGAGAGAGTTGATTAGGACAAAGTTTATGGTCACCTTGACTGTTGGCCCTTTCAGTGGGTTGAACCTATATACATGTTCTGTCATATTTTTGTGAATATGAAAACATGTTTTTCTTTTAATGACAATAGATTCTTTTCTAATACGATGTATCCTGATTGCAGTTTCCCCTCCCTCTACTTCTTTCACTTCTTTCCCACTTTCCCTCCCATCTGGATACACTTGCATTATGTCTCTCATTAGAAAAGAATGGGTTTCTAAGATATAAAAATCAAACATGACAGCTGGTCCTAGGGCCCCTGCACATTTGTAGCAGATGTGCAGTTTGGTCTCCACGTGGATCCCACAACAACTGGAAGAGGGACCCTCTCTGATTCTGATGCTTCCCTTCAGATCCTCTTCCCCTAACTGGGCTGCCTTGTCTGGCCTCAGTGGGAGAGGATGTACCTAGGTATGCAGGGTCTTAATGTGCCAGGCAGGTTGGTATGCATGGGGGACCCCCCCTTCTCTGAGGAGGACAGGGAAAATTGAAGGGAGAGGTGGGCAAGAGGGGACTAGGAGGAGAGGAGGGGTCTTCAATTAGGATGTAAAGTGAATAAATTACACACACACACACACACACACACACAATTACATCAAGGATGGACAGAGCAATCCAACAGAAATAAAAGAGCCCCAAGAGCCGGCACAAGAATCAGAGGTACACTCATTTACTCAGGAGTCCCATGAAAATGTTAAGCTGAAAGCTATAATACGTACACATACGACCTGGTGCAGATATGTATAGGCCTTGTGCTTATAGCTTCAGTCTCTGTGGGTTCATATGCACCTTGTTTAGTTGATCCAGAAGGCCTTGTTTTCCTGGTGTCCTCCATTTCCTCTGGCTTTTACACTCTTTCAGCCTCCTCTTCAGCAAGTTTCCCTGAGCTTGGAGGGGAGGTATTTGATGGAGACATCTCAATTAGAGCTCTGTGTTCCATGCTCTCTCTGTCTCTCTATCTGTCTCTCTGTCTCTGTCTCTGTCTCTGTCTCTCTTTCTCTCTCCACATAATGTCTGTCTGTGGGTTTCTACATCGTTTTCTGTCTGCTGAAAGGGGAAGCTTCTCTAATAATGACTGAATAAGGCACTGATCTCTAAGTGTAGCAGAATATCGCTAGTGTTATTTTATTGATACTTCTTTCAAGTAGTGTTTGGTTTTACCCTATGTCTCTGGGCTATCTAGTCTCTGGTTCTTGGTCGCCCAAGCATTATCAATATGAATTTCATCTAATGGAGTGGGTCTCAAGTCAAATCAGACATTGTCTGGCTACTCTGCGCCACTGTTGCCCTCGCATATTGTCTATGCTATTGCAGGCCAGACAGATTGTAAGTCAAAGGTTTAGTGACTAGGTCGGTGTTTATGTTTCTCTTTTGGTAGCCTAGAGAGTGCCTTCCTGCACCAAAAATACTGGAACATAGAGGTGAAGTTTAAGTTTCTATAGGCACCATCTCAACCTCTCCATGTTCAGTGAGTTGTGTGGGTGTTGTCTTCAGCAATGAAGCCTTGCTGTCAGTTTGTGGAGACCAACCTATTGTCTTGGCAATAGCCTGCATTGTTTGGGCATTTCCCTGGGACCCCTTTGGCCAGAAATAAAACTGGATATAATACAGTACCAGTACTGGAAGCTTCATTTTGTGACAAGAGAGGGCCAGTTGGGAATCTGTCTCCCCCATTATTTGGAGACTTCTTCGGAATTGCCTTCATAAATTTTAGGAAGTTTTCCCTGCACTACATTTCCATATCATACTTCAAATGTCCCTCAGTCCCAGCTGTATTTCTCCCACATTCCCTCCCTCAACCCTACTCCCTGACTGATCCTGTTCCTGTCTCCACCTTCCTCCAGCCTACCCATAAAAAATCTATTCTATTTTCCTCTCCCAGTGAGATCCATGTGCCCCCTCTAGCACCTTCTTCTGTGCTTATCTTCTCTGGTTCTACAAATTGTAGCTTGGTTATAATTTAATTCCACTGTGTAAATGTACTATATTTTCTTTATCCATTCCTCAGTTGAGAGACATCAAGGTTGTTCCCAGATTCTAGCTATTATGAATAGAACAGCAATGAACATGGTTGAGCAACTATCCTGTGGTAATGGGGAGTGTCTTTTGGGTATATGCCCAAGTGGTATAGCTGGATTTGCAAGTAGATTGCTTCCCACTTTCTGAGAAACTGTCATATTAATTTCCATAGTATCTTCACAAATTCTTATTCCCACCAGCAATTAATGAGTGTTCTCCTTATGAATACAAAAGCATTTTCATAAGAAATCTGAAGTTCTGAAATAATCCATTTATCAGAGTTGTTTTGTTAGATGTATTCTGATTGTCCCCTCTTTATTTTAGAAGCTTTCTTGTTTTCACTAACTTTTCTAAGATAGGGTCACATTTTACCCTTTAAAATAAAAGCTTAGCCACACACACGCGTATGCATAAAAAAAGGGGGGGGGGATGGTGTAGAGTTCTCACTCCATCATGAAGCTTTTTGTGGGCAACACAGGCCTGAGTCTTCATTCACATCCGCCCTACCTGAGCCTGTTCTGCTCTTTCAGGAGACAGTTTCTGCCAAGATAATTTTGAGTATTTGAGTACTTTAAATTGAATCTATTTTAAACACTCTAAATTGTAAGCTCAAATTTATTTTTTGGCATGCATATTACTCTTTTCTCAAGCAATTTTTTTCTTCTACAGCTCAAAATTCTTTTTATTCAATAATGAGACAGAAATATATCACACCCAGGAAGAAAATATCTAAGTCCAACTTGTCTATAGTTTCCTAAACAAGTTAACATATGAACTTTGACTTAGACCTGCAGTACATCAAAAGGGCTTTGCCACAGAGTAAAAATGAATTTACATAGAAGCCAACTTAAAGATTACATACAGAGGCCAGCTCTCTTTAGCGTTATTGTGACTATAACAAACAAAATATCAAATAATTAATGTTGGCTTTACTTACATTTTTGTGTTCTCATTCCCAAGGGTACTAGATATTGGTTTAAGTGAATTGCTCTCTTTTGACTCCACTGACATTTGTAAATAAGTTTCTAGACTCCATTTTACCTCAGAAATAAAGGCATCACCATCTGTGAGGTGGAGTGGGGTTCATTCCTTGAATAAATGAAACCTTTAAAAACAAATTTAAGCAAAAGAATTGAAGAGAAGAAGCTAATGTTGGGGGGCATAACAAGTAGAGGCTCAGTGTTTTCTGAAGGAAGACTGGGACGGGAGAACAAGGCACAGGAACCAGACTCTCTAAATGATGAACAATTGACAGAGCAAACACCCTTCAAGATAGCATGCAAGACTGCCTTTTCTTTTCATTTTTAATTTGTCAAAACCTTATTTTTTATAACTTAGAAATAAAAAATATCATTCAGTGAAACTAACCAGAATCAAAGAAGAGAAGGTAAAACAAACAGTGTGGGAATGAAAAATACTGGGATTTACATTTTCACTATAAAATATGCATTTTATGCACTTACCTGCTGAAGAAGGAGAAGGAAGATTAAGAGAATGAGGACAAGAATGAGGAGGAGGAAGAGAAGAAGAAGAAGAAGAAGAAGAAGAAGAAGAAGAAGAAGAAGAAGAAGAAGAAGAAGAAGAAGAAGAAGAAGAAGAAGAAGAAGAATCCCTATCAGAGCTAAAACTAAGAAAACAATAGATTCATAGATTTCATGACACAACTCTCTGTTACCTGAGTAAGTTCTTAATGTTTACCCTTTCTTGTTTTCCTTTCTATGTTACACTGTGACCATATATACTTTTCTAGAAGCTGAGGAGTAACAAAATTGCCACAGTGCTTGCTATGCAATTATGAGGACCTGAGTGAAATCGCTAGCACACAGGTAGGTGTGCATTCATCACTTGTGATGCCAGCACTAAAAATGAAGAGACAGGAGGATCTGTGAGGCCCGATGACTAGATGACTAACCAGCCTAGTTAATTAGTGAGAACTAAGTCCCCATGGTACACACACACACACACACACACACACACCTACTTACTAAACAAGAAACATATATACACAAAAAATGTGAAATATAGTCAACTTACTAGGTAAATTTAACAGTGATTCACAATATCACAGCATTCTCTCTCTCTCTCTCTCTCCCCCCCCCCCCCTTTATTTGAAATGTGGTTTCTCATGTATGCAAGGCTGGCCTTGAGCTCACTGTGTAGTTCTGGGTTAAGGATGACCTTGAGCTCCAAGTGTCATGGCTGGGCCTCCTCATTGTTAAGTTCCAAGCACCTGTCACTCTCTCTAGACTTCAAAATGTGCGCACTGACTTTATCAGTTCTGAAGGGACTCCCCTTAGCTGAGCCATTTTCTCTATTTAAATAGTCTCACTAGCAGAAAAGAAATTAACTGCAGCTTTGAAAATATTTTGTGAAGAACATGTAAGCTTGAAAAATCTTCATTTTTCATTATTCTTCCTTGTTAGTAAACTTCTATTTGTTTTAATATTCAGCAAAAATATATGTGCAAATGGCATAATAACATTTGTTAATCGGATGAAATCCGATCATTATATCCATGTGAAGTTGACCATGGGGTTGGTGACGTGGAGCCAAAAGCTGCACTCTGTTAGGGTGCACAGAGAAACAGTCAGTGGACCTGGGCTCCATCTTTGATGGTCCTCACACAGTGTTTGCAAACAGCCTCCTGTGGATATGCTGGACTTGCGAGTGTAAATCTATTAATAGAAATTGGATTTCTTCTGGCTCAGCATGAAGATGATCTCCACTGTCTTTTCACTTTGGGGCTTTTATGTTTGTTCAGTGAAAGAGCAATTTAATTCAAACTGCCTTTGCACAGGAATGCTGTGCCTGCCAATTGAAAGACATGCACCCTTGTCTTCAAAGTCAATATGGACACAGGTGCCAGCTGTGTCTACCTGGCATGCTAATTGATATTATCCCTCTAGACCTGGGTTTGGTTCCTAGTACCCACAGGGTGGCTTACAACTGTCCATACCTCAGGTTCCATGGGATTTAATGCTTTCTTCTGGCCTCTGTGAACAGTGCACACTCACATGATACACAGACATTCATGAAGGCAAAACACTTATAAAATAAAATAAATAAGTCTTAAAAATACAAAAGATGATCATCCCCCTAGTTCACATTCAAAACCTTACCCTGTTGTGGGGTCTCCACCAGAGACTATTATTATCACAGGGGTTTAAGTCAGTAGCAATCATTATTAGCTGGCTGCATACTACACTGCTTATTCAGAATTCAAATATAGTGAGGAGCCATTTTCAAAGTGAACTTTTAAGTGTAAAAGCCAGGTACAGTATTGATTATCCCTCCCCCCCCCCCCCAGTTATCAAGAACAATTAGCCAGATACAGAACTAGAAACTTCAAAACACAAGGTTAGTACATTTAGGCGCTTCCCAGAACAAAGAGCTTTGATGGATCAGGACTTTGTTGTCTTGTTGGCAGCTGCTGCCTACATGCTGAGCTCCAAGACCCGAAATGGTACTTCCATCATGGTGTTAGTTGTTCTAAGGTTTGGGGACCTACTAAGGTCTGGGGTCTGTTACAGCCCTACAAAAACATCGGCAATGCTTTGGTTTGGGGCCCACTCTACACACTTAAACATGCTAAAGTCACTTTGAACGTCCAGGTTTAGTAAACACGGCCACTCACACAGTCACAGTGGTACCAGAATTCTTAGCAGCCCCAGATATGCTCCACCCGCCTACAGAGTCTGTGGCTGTGCCAGTATTAGTGTCAAGTGCCCCGGGCTCACATATTTAGCCAGTCTGTGGGGCTAATAGATTAATGTGATGACCCACTAAAGAGGATTGATTTGAGTTTCTGCTCATTGTTACCCATAGTGCTTTAGGAAAGAGGGGTCTGCTTCTGTAGAATTGAGGTCAGTGGAGGAAAACAGCCATGTGGCAGAGTGGGAAACACACTTTTGAAACTGAGGATATCCAAAGGGCAGGTCCCAGACCAGTCTAAAGCCCCCCCCCCCCCCCCATCTCATCACTGTAGCAGAAAAGGGTGTCATTTTAAAGCAAACTTTCATGGCTTTCCCTATAAGCTAATTCGGACAGGCATCTTTACCGTCTGTTAAGGAATATACTAGAGACAGGTTTGATGATCCTGATGCCTTCCAGGTGATCTATGGAGGATAGCAGCATTCGACTTGAGGATGAAACAGGCAGTGTTTTGCAAAAGTGTGCGCGTATTGAACTGGCTCAAACAAGGCACCATACTACAAATCACTTTCAATATGGCATATTATTCCCCTGTGCGACACACTTACCAAGCACACCATTTCCCCACATGTGCAAAGCTTTCTCATTCAATGCTAATCGTTAATGAGCACATTCTGTTACGGATGGGATTTTTATGGGAGCTGTATGGGACATTCAATCAGAAATGTTTTTTCTTATTCGGACAATTTAACAGGTTCTCAACTCCCATGGAATGTCTAGGCGCTTCGCTTTACTGTGGTTCTATTTTTGTGACACTATTCAGACAGCCAAGATGCCACTCTTACCCATCCAGCACTGCCAACACCACTGAAGGACAGAGCAGCTCACTGGTGCAGCAGCTCTGCCGAGATTCATCTGCAGATGTGTTTTTTAGTAAAGAGGGATTTAAAAATAAATGCATCTGACAAGTTGCTGATCAGAAGCCTATATTTACCACAGCGGAATTAGAATGGTGTGGTGCGAAAGTTGATGTCTATCCTGGAAAATTCCTGAGCTGTGCTCACGTTTGACCTCAGAAGTCCTTTCCCATTACTTTGGAAAAGCATTCTGCTTCGTTTGGCCGTGCTTTCTCTTTAACTAAAAGTTAGCAATAAATTGTCAATGTCTGAGGCTGGAGGTCAAAAGAACATGGACAATTTATTGCTAACTGTCATCAAACATGTCATCAAACATGGCTTTATCTCTTACCCTCATAGAGAGATCCACAGAGTCCTGGAGCAGAGTTCAAGGGTGGCCACTCTGCAAATGACTTCTTCTCCTTAGAGTCTCTATTCCCTCACTGCAAAGTAAAGGTGCTGGGATTGATTCTCTTTGCAGACCTTTCATGCTTCACAGGTTTATTGATCCAAATACTGTAGGAGCTCTGACTGCAGGGGTACCTGAGCCCAGAACCTACATGTCCCAGGAGGCTCTCAGAGTCTGTGTCTGTGTTCAGCATTCTTTATTACTTTCACTGCTTGTTCCACTACTTGTGCTCTATCTAGTCTTTTAAACAAAGAAGAGGAATCGGTGATATAAAAAGTTATGGGATGCGCTGCTCCAACTCAAGCATTCAATACAGATTGAATATGTGTTGGCCACAGAATAGAGAAAAAAAATATGTTTTTCTTAAGGAAGTGTGTTGGACGTGACGGTGTTGATAACAAGATTCCGCTATCCAAACCAAATACACAAATAATTTTAGCAAAAAGCTTATTAAATTTGCTATATTAAAGTGGGAAGTTTCTAGCCCAAATCAGATTTAGAAGTTTACTTATGATTCTTGAACCGGGCTTAAGTAGCAAAGCAGCAGCCTGTTTGGAAGTTGTCATCTCCACTGAGAATTGGGGACAGCATCCTGAGCTCCTCAGTGTGATGATGCTCACAGACATTCATATGGTAAGCTTCAGGATCTTGTGATTAAAAGGTCATTACTCTTCTAGATCCCACCATTTGCCTGCAAATTTCATGATTTCCTCCTTTTTGATTGCTGAGCAGGCAAATGGTGGGATCTAGAAAAGATCATTCTGAGTGAAATATCCCAGAAGGAGAAAGACAAACATGGGATATACTCACTTATATAGATCTATAAGATATGATAAACATAATGAAATCTATACACCTAAAAAAGATAATCAATTGAGTGGACATGGGGTAAGATGATCAATCCTCATTTAGAAAGACAGATGGGATGTGCATTGAACGTATGACAGGAGTCTACTGAGCGCATCTGAAAGACTCTAACTAGCAGTGTTTTCAAAGCAAAGACTCATGACCAAACCTTTGGCAGAGTACAGGGAATCATAAGAAAGAAGGGGAGTTAGTCTGATGGGGAAAGGATAGGAGCTCCACAAGGACCAAATATATCTGGGCACAGGGTCTTTTCTGAGACTGACATTCAACCAAGGACCATGTATGGATATAACCTAGAACCTCCACTCAGATGTAGCCTGTGGTAGCTCAGTAACCAATTGGTTTCCCAAAGTGAGGGGAACAGGGACTATTTCTAACAGGAACTCAATGACTGGCTCTTTGGTCTCCCCACCCCCGAAGGGAGGAGCAGTCCTGTTAGGCCACGGAAGAGGGCTTTGCAGCCAGTCCTGAAGATACCTGATAAAACAGGATCAGATGAATGGGGAGGAGGTCCCCCCATCAGTGGACTTGGAAAGGGGCACGATGGAGATGAGGGAGGGAGGGAGGGACTGGGAGGGAATGAGGGATCGGGACATGGCTGGGATACAGAGTTAATAAAATGTAACTGATAAAAATAAAGAAAAAAAAAAAAAAAGGTCATTACTCCCTCAAAATCCTACAGACATGAGACTATGAATGACACAGGAGGAACAGCACTGGCCAAATGCTTCTCTGTGATCTGCTCTGTGATCTGCATTTACTTCAGATAGATGCTGTGCTGCAGAGAGCACACTGTGTCTCTGATACCAACTGCCTAACTCCACCCACACTGTCAAATAGCAAGAAAGCATAAGCGTTATCCTCGCTGGGCTGCAATTCCTCATCTACAAAACTGGGATTTGTAATTATGACCTACTTTGGGAGATGATTGGGAGGATTAAATGACACAAGATTACATGGTCTTTAAAGCAAGATCTGGAAAATAGAAGGCATCAAGGAAAACTAACAAATAAATGGTTTCCATTGGTTAAAAAACGAATGGCTGGGTACAATTGTTTAGCATGTGGTTTCCATACAGTCTTCATTGTGACTGTTTGAGTATGGAAAATATCAGAACAAGATAATCTTTTTAAAAAATTTTAAGTAACTTGCAAAAAGCAAGGCAGTAGCAATGGAGATAGTTGTAAGAATTTCTTTAAATAAAGTAGGAAGGTCTCCTCCCAGTCTCACCCACCCTCGTCTTTTCTTATGCCCCTTCCCTAGTCCGAGGGAGGGGGCTACAGCCGGGATACAAAGTGAATAAATTTAAATAAATAAATATAGAGTGGGAAGGAGCAGAAGCAAGATGAATGAGCAAAAGCAGACAACATCCTGGGTACAATCAGGAGAAAAGATGAGCTAGCTGGTGTGATCGCAGGAGTGAAGAAGCCTAGGTATGAAATGAATCACTGGGCGAAGCTCCTGGAGTCACTGAAGCAGAGGAGACCAGTTAACTCAGTCTGAGCTCGTTCCAAAGGAGACCACCTAGACAGCGCAGTGCACCAAAACAGCCTCAATCTCAGTGAGCAGTGCTCCCAAACAGGCTCCTTATGGCAGAAGATAAGTGAAGTGTAGAACTGGGAAGCAGATCACAGAGAGAGGATAAAAAGGAAATCACATGAAGAAGATGCCAAGAAATGAAGCTGCCAAAATCAATGTCGAATGGCCAGTGCTCTTTGTTCCTGACAGCACGGCTTATTACAGAGATAAACATAGCCTCTGGCTCTAAGACTAAAAACCTATTTGACAAAATATATTTGTCTCTGGAGCTAAGCTCTTGAGAACATATTTATTTTAAAATAAGTGCTAGTTCTCAATGGAAGAGATGGAAGCCATATTGTTTTGGAATAACGTCTTCAATGTGTGGAGGTGGGGGAGAAGAAGAGGAAGAAGAGGAGGAAGGGGGAAGATAAGAAGGCATAAGAAAAAAAGAAGGAGAAATTTACTGATCTAGAAGTCTATATCTAATTAAAATTGTTTTGGTCATGTGATATAAAAGCAAAACCAGGAATACTTAATATGAACACAAGGTACTAAATAAGTTCATAAAACAGCTGATATTTAGATAGAAAAACTATCCTATAAAGAAAGCATAATATGCACACAGTAATGAGGCATAAAGCAGGAGTAGATGGCTATGAGGGTAACTTAAGCCAACAGTGTTGGGTAGTAAACAGTAAAAAATGTCTTATGTTGGTGCTTAAAAATTCAAAACCCCAGCTCAGATGTAG
Organism: Meriones unguiculatus; assembly: GCF_030254825.1. Lineage (NCBI taxonomy): Eukaryota > Metazoa > Chordata > Mammalia > Rodentia > Muridae > Meriones > Meriones unguiculatus. The sequence goes on from NC_083354.1 coordinate 118,344,392, forward strand.
TCCTTGGACTCAGTCTCCAAGTGGGGTTCCTAGTTAGGGGAGCAGAGACTTTCTCTGGCATGAACTCAGCGGCAGGCTCTCTGATCACCTCCACCTGGGTGCTGCAGCCTTGTGGGGTCAGAAAGAAGACAATGCAACCAGTCCTGATGAGATCTCATAGGCTAGTGTCAGATAGAAGGGGAGAATGTCCTCCCCTATCAGTGGACAAGGGGAGTGGCATAGGGAGAGAAGAGGAACGGAGGGTGGGATTGGGAGGAGATGAGGGAGGGGCCCACAGCCAGGATACAAACTGAATAAATTGTAATAAATGATAAAAATTTAAAAAAAATTAAATCAATAAAAAAATTCAAGATAGAATTTAAATCCCGTAAAAACAATAGCATGTAGATGTGGATGGGGTAAAGAGATTTAAGCAAAACCACAATTTCGTAAATATATAGGAGTTAGACTAAGATTTGTATTTAGACTTTGGATCAAGACATTCAGGTGATGATTTCTAAGGCAACCTCTGAAAATATGAATAAAGCCTGTGGCCGCTAAACCAGCATCAAATAGAATGGGGTAAGAGAAATTGTTCAATAAAACAATGGCTAAAGGAACTAAAAGTGAAGCATGTGTGAGATGGTACATACCTGTAAGCTCTGCGCTTGGAAGGAGAAGGCAGGTGGGTCAAGAGTTCAAAGTTAAGCTAAGCCACACAGCACGTTGTAGCAGCCTATGCTATCTAAGACCCTGTCTCAAAAAGAAAAAAGTGAGAAGAAAAGAGGAAAGAAATTATGAAGCATGTTGTTTACAGTTAATGCATGCGAATTGTCAGGTTCTTTTCTACAGAAAGAAGTAAGTAATAGCTGTTGGGGAGCTGGCTCAGTGAGTAAGGCACAGCCACATAAGCAGAAAGATCTGAGTTTTAAAAAACTTTTCATTTGTTAGAGTTACTCCGATATATATCTTCGATCTACTATGAATGCTCTTGTTTCTCTTATTCCTTTCTTAGTGTGTTTGCAATTTAGCATAAAGACAACTGATTTTTTTTTTTTTAGAGAAATTTTTTATCTTGCCCTTTTTTTGAAAGTTATTGGTTAGGGAAACCCTAAAAGTTCCCAAAATAACACAGAAGTTTACATTCTTTTTGGTTGCCCATCAGGATTAAATGATAAGACATAATTGCTGAAGACAACATGTGTTTCATTTGTAAGACATGGAGAAATTAAGCTGGACATGAGCTGGAAGCTGCCTTCCTGCTGGCTAGCTTTCACAGTACTTCAAGGTACTATGCTGGCTGCTAAGCGGGGGTGGGAGTTGTAGGAAAGGCACCAATAGTCTCAACCAACTATCAATCCTACAAACTCTAATTTTAATCTGCAAGACAAGGTATGGTCACTTGTACAATAGTGGCATGACTGTTATGGGGTAACCAACCAGTTAGACTTATAACCTACTCTGCATGAGGGAATTCATGTCTGGTACTATATGCCCAGTCAGAAAACCATGGCAAAAGAGATTTTTAGATTTACAGAGGAGCTTATTATTTTTATGTGGATAAATTGGCATGTCCCCAAACTGTCTTCTAAATGTTTATGTTTATACCCATGGACATAGGTTACTCTCAGCCTTAATTATATAAGCTTCTCTTTGCAGTGCAAAATGGTGAATGCAGACACTCATGCTGCTCCTAGAGCTGAGAAAAACAGTGACGGTTGAGTCCCTAGACGTAAGTTAGACATTTGTCCCAGCCTTCTTAAGGCTCAGGGAGCACCATGTAAAGAGGGACAAGAAAACTATCAGAGCCAGAAGATAGCAGGTCAGGAAATGGTATACTTTGTTCATGATCTCACATCAGCTGAGGTTGCCTCCCCTAGGCCTGAACACAATTAGGCCTTTCATTAGTCAGTCATGAATGAGGGAATACAGAACCCTCTCCCTCCTTGGTGAACTATTGGCATCAGATGGATGCCTTGAAGATAAGGACAGGTAATCATTGTCTTCATTCATCTAGGCATGAGCTCCAAAAAAACAAACAAAAAACTCAAAAACAAAACAAAAAAAAAATCAGTTCCAAACCTATGGTTACCCAGACAACTCTAGTTAAGTTACACTCAGTAGGTCACAAAACAAAACAAAATGACTCAACTGAGAAAATGACTTGCAGGGAAGGGTTAATTGGCCTAGAACGACCTGAAAAATCATAGATTTTTGGGCTTTTCAACTTTATGGCTTTAAATTATATCTTCCCAGGTTTATTTCTAGATTAGGACCAGAGAAAAGTAAGTGGTTTCACAGAGCAATACAATCTGCGGAATAAATAGAATGCCCCTGACCAAATGCTTTTTGGCTATGATCACTCTTAGACCAGAAGACATGGTCTGTACCTGCCCCCAAGCCCACACCAAAAGCCCCCGGGAAAAAAAGTAAAACACCTACATAAGGAGCCATTTCTCTAGAAGAAGCAGTGGTGGCTCACGAAGGGTATTCCCACTCCTGTGTAGCCAGGCAAAACAGGATCTCTGTTCTACAGATGATGGGGTATGTAAAACCCCATATTGCCTAGCAGAAAAGGTTCCAGCCACCTATGAAAACTGGGCTGTGTTCCAACAACCAGACTCATGGGTGGAAGGAGAGAAGTGATTCTCACAAAAGCAAGCTACACACACACACAAACACACACACATACACACACACAAATTTATTGTTGTAGAAACCTCAGAACAAATTTCTTTGTGCTTTCTGAGCTCAGAAAGCTGTGAGATACAACTGTCCCAACCTGTGCCTCCCATGTTGCTAGACTACACCTTTTCACCCCAATATCAAGCCATCCTCCACTGGACCTGCAGGGAACAGGTGTGTTGAAGTCTGACTTAGGAGTCAAACAGAGATATTTGGCTTCCAGTTAGCCAGGCTCGGAGGCCAAATTTCTGTGTGGTACCAGGAATTTATTCAAAAGTGAGGTATGAAGCCAAACAACTTTAAAAAAGAAGTTGGTGCTTGTTCCATTGAAATGAATTTTCCCAGTGAAGTTTGGGGACAGTAGTTTAATGTCATCACCACTGTTCTGAGATGTATACAACTGTCCAAAGCCATGGCCACCTTCTCTGTGTGGTAGACACCTCCGCTAGGAATGGAGTTTCCTGTGAGCAAAGCTTTACAAAAAGTCAAATCAGGCAGCCTTTTTTGATAGCATTGATTATTTTTTGAAACATCAATTCTTCTGTGAAAAATTAGTCAGGAAAAAATAATCATTAATTTCAGTGTGAAAAAGCATCTTAGTTCTATATTCTTTTTTTTTAAAAAAAAATTGATTGAATACCCGATGTGTCTGCCAAACAGATATGGCCAGTGATAGGAAGGAGATATAGAGTGGGTAGCTACGGAAGTATAGAGCTTTAGACCTGCTTGAGGTATTTATCATGATGGGCCCAGGAAAGACTGATACGTTAAAGATCAGAGAGTGCAGGAAAACCATCCCATGTCCAAGAGGGAGAAGAGGCTAAGGATTAAGTCCATGAGCCGTTCCAAATTTGAAATCACAAAGGGCAGACAGACTCCTTACCCAGACTGAGTAAAAACAGTTGACCAAGTGAAAATGAAAACTATGGTAACAAATGCAGAACTAACAGTTCTACTTGCAAGGTCTGTAAGGCTTTGACACTGTTTTTACTATATCAGTATCAGAGTGTTCCATAGCAAAAATTCTTTCCTTAAAAATGACTGCTGGGAAGTGGTTTCTGCCCCCTACTGTCGAGGAGATAACCCATAGGCTGTCCTTCACAGAAAAAGGCTACAGTTACCATCAGTCATGTTTCAGCTTGCAATATAATTCAGGCAGGACGTTTTCCCCCAGGCCTTTACTTTCGGAATGCTGTAATTGCTAACCTCTAGGATTTTAAAGTACAGCAAATAAGCTCTTGCACACTTCCATGTGTGCTTTCTCTGCAGCTGAAAAAGTGGGAGCCTGGGACTGGGAAATCTGAGGCTTCTTTAACTTGGCTTCCATGTTTGGTTCCTTAAACTGTTCATTTTGAAGAAGGGTAACATTAACCTCTCACCATAAATGAAGCCTCACTGTCAAACACTCTAGGTAGAATCTAGGCTATCAGTCAGAGTGACATTCAGCTGCCTCCCTCATTCTGAAGACTGAGTAAGCCCCAGTGACAACCTCCCTGGCAGACAAGATGCCTGTCAAGTTTGATCAAAAGAACAGCCAAGTTTCCACAATTTTGTAGTTTCTTTCCTTCTTTTGATTATCTTAAGGATGCCAGGAATTGATTCCCTCTTCTGTTTTTTCTACATTTCTATTCGCAAGCCTGGTATTACCAGACGATTTATTAAACTTCATTTTATTTGTATAAAGTAATAACAGCCCTGGGAAGGAGTGACTCAATAAAATGACCATCTTCCTCTATCTCTGGACTTCCAGCCAGAAAACAAAATGTAGAATATGCAATGGCCAATCACTTTCATGAAGAGCAGTTTGTATGGAATAAAACTTAGTTTTGAAAAATCTAAACATTTCTTTCAGCAATCATGATTGAAAGGGTCTCAGACATCCACATGAAATCAGGAAAACCTATGGTACCAGGTATTGTTCTATTAGACGGAAATCTGCCTGTCACATAATGTCTAGCTCACAAGTGAGACATTTTTATCCACTTTTTGGAAAGAACATGGTAACTGCGGGTTTTCCTCCAGCGCCTCAGTTCCTTAAATAATGACTCTGAGGTTTTATTATTCATGAATAAATACCTATCCATAAGCTTTGGCTTGTTCTCTAACTAACTTATAACTTATTTTTACCTGTTTCTTTTATTCCATATGTGCCATATAGCTGGCTACCTCTCCTGAGTTCCATATGTCCATCTTCCTCGGAGTCCAGGGAAAATCTCCTGCTTCTGACTCTATCCCAGAGTTCCCCTCTTCCTCCCAGAACTCCCACCTCCTACTTCCTGCTTCAGATAATAGGCCATCAGCTTTTTATTGACAGGTGATGCTTCCATAAGGGAAGATGCTTCCACAAGAGATTCTCTCTACACAACACAGTTTGAGGAACAGGATCTAGACAGGGTTTACTAACTACCACATCTTATTAAATTGTCTCTCCTTGGACTCCGGCTTTTTCATAAAGTTATATAGTACTTGAGTTTTGGATTTTTTTTGTTTGTTTGTTTGTTTGTTTCTTACCGAATATTCATCTCAACCACAACTAGAGATTCCCCATATGGCCAACAACATTTTAGTGAAATACAGTGTGGTCAGCCTGTGGGCTAGAATTTTGTTTCTTGGCACAAGGAGGAAGCTAGAGACAAAACAGATGCCTCATGTTTCATGGTACGACAGGGAGCCACTGAGAAGCAGCCAGGACCATACAGGTACCAGCAAAGGCCGCATCAGTGTTGGTGGCTCTGTGGGTAGGACCGTGTGTACTGGAAACATGTCAGTGGCAAACTCATTAGAAAGCAAAAGAAGACCTGCAGCTTCTGCAGAGGCTTGGCAGCCATGCCATTCCAGGCTGCAGGTGCAGTCCTGACAATCAGTGTAACAAGGGTCAATTAAACAGCGCATTGGTTAGTTTTCTGTTGCTGTGGTGGAAGGAAACTTACAGAAGGGAACATTTATTTAAGCTTACAGTTCCAGAGGATAGTGCCCATTCGTGGCAGGAAAGACAGGTCGTAGAGGCAAGAGCAGGAAGCTGGATCATCACATTTTCATCCATACAAAGAAAGCAGAGAGAGAGAGAGGGAGAGAGAATAGGGTGCTTGCTTATACCAGCCCTCAAATTCTCTCCATTGACAAACTTTTCCCAGCATGCCTGTGCCTTCTAAAAGTTCCATGATATCCACAAGCAGTGCCACCAACAGAGACTGTATGTTTACATATATGAGCCTATAGGGATGTTTCCCGTTCAAACCATCACCCAGGGTTCTACCGGAAGAGAGGGATCCACAGAATGGCTGTGTAAGCATTCCACACAGTCCTGACCTGCAGCAGAAATGCCCGGAAGCCGGGCAGGAAGCTAATGTCAAAGCCAGACCTGAGAGTGGTGGCATTCAGAAATGCGCTTTTTAAGCCCCCACAACACCAGCCAGCTGTGGGAAGAAGCATTATGGGCTGGAGGTGTTTGAGAAAATCTTCCAAATGTATCACTATACAATCCAGACAACTTCAGCAGCTGCAAGCCATAGTGAAGAAATAATGAACAGTTTAAACGTATGGATGTTACCCAAATGATAACGACAAAATCATCAGAAAAACAAACTAGAATTCAGAATTGCCACAATGTATTTTCCAAAGTTTCCATTTTCAAGAAGAATTACTAAAACCTGTGATCAAGAACCTATAACAAATATCCTTGGGTGGGGAGGGGTGGGGTGAGATGGGATGGGAAACAAATATAGCCATAGCAATGACTCTGGGTAGATCCAGATGTAATGTTTAACAAAGAATTTTTTTTAAGGCTATGATTGCTGTGACTCAACTAATAGGAGCTTTCTATAATGAAATTGAACCAAACATTTAAAAATATAAAAGAGCCATCAAAACAGGCCCTACCATTCAACAAGGACATTTGCTCAACTATGTTAATAGCAGCTTTATTTGTAATAGCCAGAATCTGGAAACAACCTAGATGTCCCACAGCAGAGGAATGGATACAGAAATTGTGGTACATTTACACAATGGAATCCTACTTAGCTTTTAAAATCAAATTTGCAGGCAAATGGATAGAACTAGACAAGATCATCCTGAGTGAGGTAACCCAGAAACAGAAAGTCATGCGTGGTATATACTCACTTATAAGTGGATATTAGTCATATAATATAGGACAGTTATACTAAAATTTGCAGTCTTAAAGAAGTTAAACATTAAGGAGGACCTGAGGGATGATGCTTAAATTTCATTCAGGATAGACACCAGAAGTGGTGGAAGAGAGGAAACAGGATGGGAGCCTTCTATAGAGGGTCCCCTGAAAGGTTCCACCCAACAGGAGATTGAAGCAGATGCAGAGACTCACAGCCAAACTTTGGGCAGAACACAGGGAGTCTTATGGAAGAAGGGATGGACAGAAGGACATGGAAGGGACAGTAGCCCCACAAGGAGACCAACAAAGCTAAGAATATCTGAGCCCAGGGAGGCCTGCAGAGACTGATGCACCAACCAAAAACAATCCATGAAGAGGACCTAGACCCCCTGCACATGTGTAGCCAGTTGGAAGCTCAGTCTCCATGTGGGTTCCCAAGAAATGGAAGAAAGGGCTGCCTCTGTCATGAACTCAATTGCCTGCTCTTTGATCACTTGCCCCTGGTGATATGGTCTTGCCAGGCCACAGAGGAAGAGGATCCAGGCAGTCCTGATGAGACTTGATAAACTATTGGCAGATGGCAGAGGAGGAGAACTTCCCCTTTCAGTGGACTAGGGGAAATGGATAACGAGGAAGAGAGAGGGAGGGTGGGACTGGGTTGAGTTGAGGGAGGGTGCTTTAATTGGGATATAAATGAATAAATTGTGGAAAAAATTAAAATTAAAAAGAAACATATAGTGATTATAGAATTGTAAAGGACAATAAACAATGTGATGACTTTGCTAATGTTCAACAGCAGATTTGATATGAAATCAAATGCAGTGAGCAGAAAGATATATAACAGATCAGTAGAGATTATATACATTGAAAATATACACACAAACATTTTATTAGTAAAAATAACCTCAAAAACGTGTGAGAAACTATTAACAATACCAGCTGTATGTAAACTGCAATTGCAGAATGTAGAAAGAGGTGTAGGGAAGAGCATGTCTGTGAACAAATAATACCCAGAATCCTCCCACAGCTGAGAGAAAATTAGCTATAAATCTTAGACATGCCACAACCCACCCCAACACACACACAATATACCATGTTCATGAACTGTAAAACATAGTTTCTCATGTGACTGTTGATCTGTATCTTTTATTCAATCCTATGGAACTTGTCCAAGGTTTAGTTCAGAGATGTTGACTAACTGATCCTAAATGTTTATATGGAAAAGCATAACATTTAGAAGAGCCAAAAACTGAAAAATAAATACAAATTTGGTGAATGCGCATTGACTAATTTGAAAACTAGCCATAAAGCTACAGAAACCAGGAGAATGTAATTACACTGTAACAAGCACAAGTCAGTCAAGGGAGCTTCAGAGTCTAGAAATAAATTCTCACGTGTATGATCAGTTTGTTTTTGACAAGAACCGAGGCAAATCAGGGGAAAGGAGAGCCATTTCAACAATTGCCAGGAGAATGGATTATTCATCAGAAAAAGTAACAAACCTAGACCTTTGGCTTATGTCAGACATGAAAATAATTTCAAAATGGAACATGAACCTGAGTATAACATCCAAAACTAGGAAACATTAGAGAATGGGGGAGGAGGCTTTGTTATTTAGGCAAAATATTATTGAATGTGACACCAGAAGGCTGATCCACAAAGTACAACTGAAAATTAAATTTCATAAAAATGATGTTTCTCATTTTCAGAAGACGGTTTTATGAAAGTGAAATTAGAAAACATAGGCTGGAATAGAACACTCTAAAACTGTATTCTAAAATAAGACATGCATTAAGAGCTAAAGAACTCTTATTTACAGTTTGGTAACATGCCAAACAAGTCAGTAAAAAGGAGAAGATTCTGGACTCTTCAGTAGAAAGAGGCATCTAGTGGCTATGTAGTCAGTTCATGAAACAATACTCAACATGTTAGTAATTGGGAAAATATAAATTAAAGCCACATACCCACCAGAATGGCTTCAATATAAAAAGACTGGTGTAGCAGGTGATGGTATGGATTCAAAAATCCAGACCTTTATTCTTTGTTAGTGCTGGTGTCATTTAGCAGGGTCACTTGGGAAGCAGTGTGGTTGTTTCTTTAAAAGTAACTATACACTTAACACATGACCAGCATTTCCATTCTCAGGCATCGTTCCAAAGTAAGTGAAAATGTATGTTCATGCAAACTATTTATGCTTGCCATGTTTTTCTGAGCTTTTTGTTTCTAAAAAAAAGTCAAGGGAGGGTTTCCAGTTACTGTCTCAGAAGACCATCAGGGATGATGGAGTGGAAAGTAACACACATCGATGTTTGAGATAGGGTGTCCTCCAGTCATCCAGCTCTTACATAAGCCAATCTTAGCCTGAGGTACCCAGCCAGAGAGCAGAAAGCATAATTCCCCTCAAAAGGGAAATACATCACATCATTCAGCTAACATTCCAGTCCCAGATGTCACCTCCAATTTTGTCTCTCTAATTCTTGGCTTTGGGTTATCAAATTACAGCTCTGTGTAGCTGGAAAGAAGCAGAAGGCTAAAACCAGCACTTTCTATAATGTTTTGTTTTGACCTGGAGTTTTCTCTCTAACTCTGAGCAACTGTTTTCTTGTCATATTGTCATTTTAATCTGTGATCTAAGATACGTCACAAAAACAAACAAGCAAACAAAAACTTTTGAGTGACCTAAACAGGTTTGTCTTTTAGACAAGATCACTTCTTCCAGTAGATTCTCAAAATAATGAGGAAGTGTTTCCCCAACAGCAGCATTAACCACTTTATGAATTCTCTATTAATGTCAGTCTCCGATTCCTACTTCATTGACAGATAATTGAATCCTAACTGAAGGGTCCAAGATCGTTCTCTGTCCCACCCCTGAGACAGGACCACACCAATCACATCCTGTCCCAAACCTACTTGGCAAAACTCCCTCTTGGTTTTCTGCCATTTTGCTTTTTAATTTCATTGAGGATTCCACAAGACTTTTCTCTCTATGGATTCTTGTTCTCCACAGTCTTTTCTACACTTGTGCCACAGTCTGCCTTGATGTTTGAGCATGAGTGGCTCCTCATCCTTTCCTCACCCTGTTTTGTCCACTGTAATAACTTCTGTTTCCTATATTTCATTCCAGTTCTTCCCATCACATCAGCTCAGATTTTCGGTGTCATGTGGATGTTGTTGAAATTTCTGTATCTTTTGCCTCTTCTGATAGGATTAATCCAAAACACTATAACTACATTAGCATTCCTGTGTCTCCCTATTTCCTGCTGAATAAGAACAAACTGTAGCTTGAAAACATCTCTGCACACTCCTCCAAGGAAACTTCTCTTTGGAACTGACAGAGGCCATTAGAGAAAACCACAGCTATTCAAAAAGCTGAATTGTGGAGCCCTGTCCTAACTGATATATCCACAACACAACTCCTGTACCTAAGGCTTGGGGACAGTTGTAAAAGATTATATGAACCTGGGGAACAGGGAGTTTGCTATAATACATTGTCTCCTAAAAATGTCAGACATGTTCTTTCAAGGTTTGTAAAGAATTGTGTTGCTGATGGGGATTGCATTGAATCTGTGGATTGCTCACAGCCAAATTTTGGGCAGAGCACAGGGAGTCATAAGAGTTGGGGAATATAAGGATCCATAGTGTACAGGAGCTCCATAAGACCAACAGAGCCAATAAATCTGGTCTCAGGAGGTGTGGGGAGGGACTTATAGAGTCTGATGCATGAAGGAGACCTAGACCCCCCCACACACACTCAGAACTAGCCATTCGGCAGCTCATTCTCCATGTTTGTTCCCTAGTAATGGGAACAGGGGCTATCTCTGACATGGACTCTGTTACCTACTCTCTGATCACTTCCTCCTAGTGGAGAAGGGGGTCATTGCCAGGCTGCAGAGAAAGAAGATGCAGGCAGTCCTAATGAGATTTGATAGGCTAAGATCATAGGGGAGGAGAGCTCCCCCTTTCAGTGGTCTAGGGAAGGCGGATAAAGAGGAAGAAGGAGGGAAGGTGGGAATGGGAGGAGATGAGGGAGGGGGCTACAATCAGGGCATAAAGTGAGTAAATTATAAAAATAAAAAACTAATTAAAAAAGAATATAATATACAAAATATACATAAATACAATACATATTCATACATATATATATATATATACACCATTAAAGTAAAAGAGGTCATGAATTTGAAAGAGAATAGATGAGATACTTGGGAGCATTTGTAGGAAGGAAAGGGAGGGAGGAAATAATTTAATAATTGTATATCCTCGAAACATTTTTAAAAATTAAAATTCCGTGCAGAGTATGTGAGAGGTGAATGAACTCTTGAGACTCCCTGCCCTACCCTCTCTCTGTGAGGGCAAAAGAGCGAGTTGACTGACTAGAAATCATACAGCTAGTTAGAACAATTTTGAATTAGAGATCTGAATAGTTTTCTATTGAACAATGAGATCTACCTTGGGTACATTCAACAAGTGTGTTTTAGTGCCTGGGTCCTGAAAAACAAAGCTGAAAGAAGGTCCTCTTTTACATGAATACATTCTAGAACTTTGACAATGTGGACAATAAAGGTAACTGGGTAGGATAGAAATGGCTTTACTTTATGTAACAGAAAAAGCAGATAGAATTTAAAAACAAAAAAACAATCCTTTGACAAACCATCAAATGGCCAGTACTATCAAAGGTTTAAGAGCATAAGTGAGATTAAAGTATTTGTGGGATAGGAACTCAATGGCAGGCTCTTTGACCTCCCAACCCCCCAAGGGAGGAGCAGTCCTGCTAGGCCAAAGAGGAGGACTTTGCAGCCAGTCCTGATGATACCTGATAAAACAGGGCCAGACAAAAGGGGAGGAGGTCCTCCCCAATCTGTGTACTTGGAAAGGGGCAGGGAGAAGCTGAGGAAGGGAGGGTGAGATTGGGAGGAAATAAGGGAGTGGGATACAGCTGGGATACAGAGTTAATAAAATGTAACTAATAAAAAAAAGTATTTGTGGGAAATGCAAACAATTCAGATAATTGAGAAGTTAATGTATAAGAGAAAACATGAAACTTTTGGTTAGAAAGTAAGATTGTCACCTATTACAAAGGGACTTGGAAACCTTACAAGGATATTTGAATTAATAATTACTGTTGTGGTTAATAACTATAATTATAACTGTAACTAATGCATTCTGTCAATCTCTTTCTGTGATTGTTATGAAAAATGCTTTCTGTTGACAGACAAAAAGGCTGAGAATCAAAGGGAAAGCAGGATGTCTAAGTACCTGATCTCAGGGTATACTCACCTTATTGTTGAACCTGGCTCAATCTATAATTCATGTTTAGCATGGCAGAATCAGAGAATTTTAACTGGAGAGGAAGTCTGGATGGACTCTTATCCTGAAGAGTCTGCCAATGAGATAGAGTCATGCAGTCCAATACTGTATCTACAAGCCAGAGTGAAAGTCAAATTGCTGTATAATTACAGGGTCCAGGGCCTCCACTGCCATCGCCACATTTAAAGGGCTCAGTAGGCACATGTGTCTACTATCTGTGGGACAGCACAGTTCAGAAGGAACAGCTCCATCATCTCGAAAAGTTCTGAATCTCAAGCGTCAGTGTTACCTTAGCATTTGTTAGAAATGCATGATCTCAGCCCCACCCCAACACGCTGTGTGGGGTACTCTGGGAATAGGACTGTTCATCTGAGCTGTAAGGAACACTAAGGAAATACCAGTAGTCACTGGATTATGGAGTTAGAGAAGGATTAAAAAAAAAAGGTACAGAAATGTAGAAAAGGTTTAGGCTACAGGAGCGGTATGGTAAGGAAAAAGGAAGGAAGCTCCCAAGGAGGCTGTTGAGCACAAAAGAAGAAACATGTGAGAGGTGACAAAATTGAGTTTCAGTTCTCAGGGGATATTTATTGTCACGATCCAGTTGGAACTATCATTCCAGAGATCTAAAGAAAATTCTGAAATAGACATGAGTCTTCAGGGTTGCCGGGGTGCAGGTGGGAAGAGTAGCCAGGAATGGACGGACTACGTAACCCTCAATTTCCTTGATAAAACTATCTGTGTCTTTAAAGGCTGGGGTGTGTCTAGACTTATATGCAATTCTCCAACTTCAGTTCCTCTTTCCCCTTATTCTAAGAGGACTTTGAAAGTACAAATTCAGTTAGAGAGCTGTGAATGTATTCTACTTTAAAAGCTAGGTAATTAGCATGCACTGTTATTCTATTATTAGCATTTATAGCTTGTTAAGAAAATACATATAATCCTAAAGTACACTGTTAAAAAGAGAACAGGTGCAAGGTGGGACCCTCATTTTCTCCAGTATTTATTTGATGGAGGGTGGCCTACAGTAAAGGAACCAGCAAGAGGGAAGAGAAGGACCAGTCTGAGTGAGCAGAGTGCCGCAAGTCCAAAGAATTCACAGAGCACATGATGAACACTCTGAGACTCTAAAGGAGTTGGTACAATGAGATGTTGCACCTCACCATTATAAGACCAGCATTCAACTTTGTTAATGAAATTTCTGAAGATGCCCATGGGCAGGGTGGTCACTCAAGCCAGAGGCTGCTGCAATCTGAAAAACAGAGAGAATGGGGAGGAAATGGAGACAGTAAGAGGAGGTTTGGTTTTGCAGAATGACTTAGTTGTAGCTGAGTTGCATTCTGATCTCAAAGCCTCCCAGGGGGTGTAGTAAAACTGTTCTCCTAATTTCTATACTCCTCTCCCAAGGGACCCTGGCATCAGTATTGCAAAACAGACCAGGAGGTCCCAAATAATGTCATTCCCCCTACTGGCATCCATCCTTTCAGACACACTGCTCTCAGTGCTTTCCTTTCCCTAGGGCAGATGCCTTCCCAGGGATGTTCTCTGCCCTTCACAGTCTTACTCCATGTTTGCATACCCTGTAGTGATGACTCCAAGTCCTTAGAGCAAAAATAGCTCAGTGTTTACAGCTAGGACCTCATAAAATGTGAATTGGATGGTTTCCTTGCAACTGAACTGGCCAAAAGCCATCCTCACACTCTTATGATATGAAAGGAAGGCAATACTTACTTATTTTGCATATAAAAACCGAGCCTCAGTGACTTGCCCAAGACCTTCACCTGCCCTATCCTGCAAAGCTACCATAAGTCTTATTTATTGTACTAATGTATTTACTTCCGTTTCCTATGGAAGATTTCAGGCAGGAGGCACCTGAAAAATACTGAGCAGAATGTCAGGACCAGGTGACAAAACAGCAGACATTTAGCTGCTATGTTGCTACAGAACTGGCATGAGTAAGCTTTAAATTTAGCTCTTAAGTTTTTTGGCAGCCAAACAAAAAGACAGACGCTGTCAATTATGCAGTTCCCGTTTTCAGAAAGGAGCCAAAGTACACTCTTCCTGAAGTTCCAAAACAGGCTTCAAGTCCTCACCTTCATGGAGATAGCATTTCTCTAGACCAGTCAAGTGCCTTGCACGGTTTTCTTTTGGTAAAATTCCATAGGAACCTTGAGTTAGAAGAGCCTTTGAAGCACAAGCCCAACCAAGCACACTAATGTGATGATGGCTTAGTGTATAGCTGCCACAGAACAGAAAACCTTGAATCTCGGGTTAGATCTCAGTGTTCATACGTGTGACCAAACCGTATGCATTGATAAGCATGGATTAGTACAGTAGGCTAGCTCTTCAGTTGGCCTAAAATTCAGGTCACCTTTCTAAGTATCTATACATTCACATCAGTGCACAAACACTCACATGCATGTTCACCCGCGTGCACACACGTAGACACACACAAGGAAAAAGAAACCAAAGTCGTGAGATTTTAAGAAATGATTGGTGTAAGTGAAATGTCATCTAACATTCTCTATTCTTCAAACTAATGTACAGTGAGAGAACTAGAGCAGACAGAAGTCGGGGGGAATTTAGGAAATAATCACAATAGATCAAATAATGTTTCCTCTGACTCTTAGGCACCAACACTCACTGATGCTTTTAATGAACCACAGATCCCTATGGGATGCTGATAAAGTTGTATCAAAATGGTCCCATCTGTCACATAAAGTGCCAAATGGGTCATGCATGCCAGGCTGTAGCTGTGTGTCTCATTAGGTAGTCTATACATGGATAGCCAGGCACTGCAGCACATAGTGCTGCCCAGGCATGACCACTCTTCTGAAACTGCGTGTATATGTGGAAAATCAGTCCATTGAAATGCATTTAATGAACACCTGCCGGCCTCAGAGGCCTGGGCAAGGCGCTGGTCCTGAATATTAAAGAAACAAGTCATTCTCTTCATCTGTGAGGAATTTAAATTGTAGTTGAAGAGACGAAATCTGCACACAGGTTATGCAGCGAAGAACACATGCAAAACAATACACAAATAACATGGGACCAGTGATGCTAAATAGACCAAGTATCAAGCTAATGGAGAAAGGGATGACAGGATGAAGAGTCAGCTGTGCACTCCCATCCTCAACAACTGATACAAATGACACTTAGAAGCTACAAAACATGTTCTCAATAATCCCCAGGACAGTTAGTTCAACAATCCCATGTGAATACCACTGCCTAAGGCACTCATACAAGCCCAGCCTATGGACGTAAAGGTGAAGACATCATGAGGCCCACAGTGACTGCGACCCTGCTAATCATAGCAACACAGAGAAAGGGATATAGATCCTGTACTGATCCCACAAAAGGTCAGAATGCCATGTAAGACAAGAAGCAGATGCCACTTCACCTGGAGAATTTCACATTAAATAGATGTCATAAACACATAAAAACCTGCATAGTAAGTATTATTTTATGATTCATTTACTAACCAAGAAATTCATTTAATTAAACTCACTGAACTTAGAAAGGAGCACAATATAAATTCAAAGGGTTATAATAAAAGATAATTGTTTGCATTAGATTTACTTCCTAATAATTTTCCTTGAATGTATTTTCTAAAAATGAATTTCTATTCTTTATTATTCAGCAGGCCTCAATTAGATATATTTTTCTCTCAGACTAAAGACTATAATCATATTCTGTGAAATTGCATGCCATACAGTTATTAATTATATATTTTTTAAACTTTGCAGACCGAGATTTTCTTACTCCAAGCATTTTGCAAGTGAATAGTAATCAGCTTAGTTAAGGGGAAAAAAAAGTCAGCACAGGTGAGAAATGTCCTCAGCAACTCAAAGCAAAAGATTATGACTGACTACAAACTGACTACAGATTTGACCCATCAGGTAGGGTGACATGTCACGTGCTCCTGGGACAAGCAAGTGTTTCCTAGTGTGTGCACACAATTGATATCTGTAGACAGAAAAAAAACAATCTCCTGCACATTGACCTGACCGTTCTTTCCAGACCATGTTTTTCCCCAGAATCATCACTCTTCATTCTGTCTCCATGAACTACAGAGTTCATCTAAACTAACAAAGCTTAGCATACATTTCCTTGTGGGATGGGCTTCAAGGTGTCTTTGCAACTGCTGTTTATGAAATGAAAACTTGATCATCAAAGAATTCCAAATGTAAGCAAAAATTAAGGCTGGGCTAGCACTCAAGGTGAGTAAGAAAAAATACCACGAAACTATCTTCCAAATCAGCTGTACCATCTGTATTCCCACCAACAGTGAATACAACTACACATTTTTATACTTGGGTGTTGGCAGTGTTTTGATTTTAGCCATTCGTAGTATGCTTCTTTACTGTTTCAATTTTAAATTCCCTGATGACATGACAGGTAGCTTTTCATATTCTTGTTAAAGTCGTTTGTCTCTCTTGTTTGGTAAAGGATCACTTAAGGCTTTTGTGGCGGTTTGAATGAGAGACGTTCCTCGTGGGCTCAAATATCTGAACACTTGGTTCACAGCTGGTGGAGCTGTGTGAGGAGGTTATGGGACCCGGAGGAGGAGCAGGCGTTGAGGATCTATAGCCTTGACCCATTTCCACATGCCCTTTGCTCCCTGTCTGTGTGGTTGAGCTGCGATCTCTCAGCTTCCTGTCCCTGCTACCATGCATTTATTGACATTATGTGCATCCATCCCTCTAGAAACCCTGACCCTTAAAGGGCTTTTGGTCCTGGTGTTCCATATTGTGCTCAGCAGATCTAGAGAACCAAACCGTGCATGCTTTGCACAGGTCATTATGGAGCATGGAACTCTGACCCGCAGTCCTTAGGATCCATCTATAGCATGTAGGATCCAGTGTTTTCTCCTATACTGGTACTGCACAGTCTTCACAGTGCCTGGGCCTCCGCTGCAGCAGCACAGCAACTTCAGACAAGTTCATTAGTATACTACACTGGTCTGCTTCTCCCTCCCCCTTTTCTTTATGTAACTCTAATGGAGCTTTTTAAAAAGACATCTTACTAGTTTACATCATTCAAGACTCTGTGCTCTCCTTTGCACCATTGTCCAATTTTAGTGCTATAGTCTGACATTTTAATCTGCCTTCACCGACACTCCAATCCTTCTTAACATGCTCCATGTCTAATTTCAAGTAACTGCTATACTCACTCATTTATAGACCTGGAGCACAGATCATTGCCATGAAAATGCTGGCCCTTTGACATTTGCTCATCTACCTCACTTGTGTCAATTCCCAAGAAAACTACAATGGGATTTTTAATTAAAGCTGCCCCTTGATTGGATGAAGAGACAAACAGGGCACACTAGTAAGGCACACCTTAGGATGCTTCTATGAGGGCATTTTCTTTTAACCAAGGGGGAAACTCCCCATAAATGTAGGCAGTGATGTCCCATACGATGGGCCTGAAACTGAGTAAGATGAAACAGCCTTTCTCTGTCAGCACCATGGAAGAACCTACTTCAGTTGCTATGCCTTCCATGCAAAGGCAATCTGCATTCCTCCGAACTGTGAGGCACAGAAAACCCTTTCTCCCTTCAGGTACCTCTGGTCAAATATTTTTATTAGGAGAAAAGTAATGCTTGCCACGGTCATCCTAAAATTTGAAGGTCTATGTGTACACTTCTACAGGTTTTTAATATACCTGTAAAAGTTTCAGAGGTTTGAATAATTTAAAATGCTCACGGCGTATTTTAGTATGGACATTTTAAATGAAAAT
Organism: Meriones unguiculatus; assembly: GCF_030254825.1. Taxonomy (NCBI): domain Eukaryota; kingdom Metazoa; phylum Chordata; class Mammalia; order Rodentia; family Muridae; genus Meriones; species Meriones unguiculatus. The sequence continues at coordinate 118,362,228 of NC_083354.1, forward strand.
GTGCCGTGCTCATTTCAGTGAACTCAGAGTGATAGAAATGCCAAGGTGGCTGAATGCCTATCATCACAGTCATAGAAATGTAGGATCCTTTATCCCTAAAGCTTCATCTTTCCTTTTACAGTTTGAGCTCATGTTCTATGCTGCTTTCCCCAAGTTTGATTCTAAGTCAGCTTTGTGTTTAATGCCATCTGCTCATCACTTTATGGAACTACTCTACAGTAGAATATGGAGGGCCAGTATTTACTCATTCATTTTTATTCACAATGACTATAATGTCACACATTTTTAAACTTTTCTTTTTCTAGCCTGGGATAACATGGAAACCTTTATGTAAAGAATTGCTCAAAACACCATAAATGTGAGAGAGAGTTTGAGAAATATTTATTAAACATTGTATTGAAAAGGTATTTCTTAATTTAGAATGGTGGAAATGGGGATCTGATTAGGTGCTATACATAGATGTAGATGATATGGATGATGATATAGATATAGATATAAATGCAGATATAGTAGATAGATATAGATGTAGATATAGATATCGTCTAAGATAGGGGAGTTGAAAGGGGAGTGAGCAAAGACATACTGATGAATTCTACAGTAACTTGAACTTAAGCGAAAGTACACGAGGGCAAGAAGATCAAGATGTCAGTTCTATTTAAACTGTCTGTGACCATCCCTCCAAGACCATAAAATATACAAAAGAAACAGAGAGTGCCAGTATACAGCAAGGCCGCATTTAATAGCAATACATCAATATCACCCCATCAATTATAACAATAATATAAAGCATCAGTGGCAAGTAGAAGTAGAGCAGAAAGGAATTCAGCTCCCTTACGCTTTGTGCCACATTCTTCCTCTAAACCTATTTATGCAGCTCTAAAAACACTATTAATTTTTCAGAGACAGAATTCAGTAATAAGGTGTTAATATCTCAAAGATGATTCATCTAAATTCCCAGTAGAAGGTTTCAGGCACTTGTTACTTGTTAAGAAAACAATTATGATAATGCTTGTGTCAAATACAAATCCATGGAGAGGTGTATTTGAAAATAAACCAGGAGTACAGAGGTGACACTGCCTCTTGATGTTCTGTTACTTTATGAAATCCAGTTAGCCTCTTTGGACCTCCTCCCACCTTTTCAGTTTAAAAAGGGACATTCATGATATAGCAAACAGTTTAAATTAAATATGAGAATCAAAGACACTTGCTAATCGAGACAAACCATAAGAATGAACAGACCAGTTAGACTGAGAGGAAATATTTCTAAAGCACACACCAGTCCTAAAATATACAAAGAATTCTTTTTTTTCTGTTTTTCTTTTTTTCTTTTTTCATTTTACTAATTACACTTTATTCACTTTGTATCCCCCATGAGTCTCTTCCTCCTCCCCTCCCAATCCCACCCTCCAACCCCCTTCATCATGTATGCCCCTCCCCAAGTCCACTGATAGGGGAGGTCCTCCTCTCCTTCCTTCTGATCTTAGTCTATCAGATCTCATCAGGAGTGGCTGCATTGTCATCTTCTGTGGCCTGGTAAGGCTGCTCCCCCCTCGGGGGAGGTGGTCAAAGAGCAGGCCAATCAGATTATGTCAGAAGCAGTCCCTCTTCCCATTACTATGTAACCCACTTGGACACTAAACTGTAATGTGCTACATCTGTGCAGGGGTTCTAGGTTATCTCCATGCCTGGTACTTGGTTGGAGTATGAGTCTCTGGGAAGACCCCTGTGTTCAAATTTCTGGTTCTGTTGCTCTCCAATAATAAGAAAAAAATTCCAATTCAAAAATAGACAAACACAAAACAAATACAAAATATACAAAAGACATAAAAGTGGAAGAAATATTTGTTGAGAATAGGGAGTAGCATAGGGAGGGATAAAGAAGACGAGCGTGATCAAGATGCATTAAATACATGGGTATGAACTGTGTTTCCAAGAAATGAGAGAAAAGCTTCAGCCATGATGCCTCACCTACACAGCCGTCTAAGCAAGACCTGGAAAATGTCTTCATCGAAAGACATGCTAATATGGAAGGCTGATATTTTATGGGGTCCCACCCCTAGACAAAAGCAATTATAGAATCCTGAGAGTGAGAAAAGTACTCTTTCCCAAAGATGAGCCCCTTAATTGGTTACCCAGCATCAAATGTCTAGCCCTGACATCATCTACACACAGGCAACACTAAGTGACTGAAAAGGATTTGTATACATATTTAGCTAATCACACACACACACACACACACACACACACACACACTCACTCACTCACTCACTCACTCACTCACTCACTCACCACTCATATATATAACAATGATAACTAAAGAACAGAGGTCTTGATTTTGAGAAGGAGCAAGGCAGGGCACATGGGAGGGATGTTTTCAACCTGTGGGTCACTACTCCGTTGGGATCACATATCAGATATCCTCATATCAAATATTTATATCATGATTCATAACAGTAAAAATTACAGTTATGAATAGTGATGAAATCATGTTATGGTTGGGGTCAACACAACATGAAGAACTATATTAAAAGGTCACAATATGGAGACTGAGCTGCCTGTAGGCCACATCTGAGCAGGGATCTAGGTCCTCTCCATGCATGGTCTTTGGTTGGTGCACCAGTCTCTGTAGGGTCCCCTGGGCCCAGATATTTTGGCTTTGTTGGTCTCCTTGCAGAGCTCCTGTCTTCTCTGGGTCCTTTTTTCCCCTCTTCTGTAAAACTCTCAGCACTCTGCCCGAAGTTTGGCTGTGAGTCTTAGCATCTGCTTTGATTCCCTGCTGGGAGGAGTCTTTCAGAGGACATCCATGATAGGCTCCCGTCCTGTTCCCTCTGTTCCTTCCTGTTCCCTCCCCACTTCCAGTGTCTATTCTGTTTGCCCTTCTGAATGAAAATTGTGGGTTCTCTAGTAAGGGGAGCAGGGGCTGTCTCTGACATGAACTCTGTTGCCTGCTCTTTGATCAGTTTTCCTGGTGGGGAGGTCTTGCCAGGCCACAGAGGAAGAGGCTGCAGGTAGTCCTAATGAAACTTGATAGGCTAGGGTCAAATGGTAGGGGAGGGTGACTCCCACTTTCTGAGGACCAGGGAAGGGGAATAGGAGAAAGAGGGAGGGAGGATGGGACTGGGAAGAGACGAGGGAGTGGATTACAATCAGGATGTAAAGTGAATAAATTATCAAAAAAATTGATTAGGAAAGTTGAGAATCAGTGGAGTAGAAGGAGGAAAAGGATAGGAAATTATACAATTAATATTTTAATTTTAAAGAGAAACTTCAGTATGCTTAATATCTTTTGTCTATGTAGAAGCATTTCAATAGCCAAGCTGAAAATTCTACAAATTTTTCAAATGCTGCATAATTCATAGAAATATATTATTTATGTTTTCATGGCTGTGGTTAAACTCCTTAGATTGGCGTTTTCCTTCTAGCACCTTCTATAAGGCTAGATTTGTAGGTGAATATTGTTTTGTGAATATTGTAGGACCTGCCTAGGCCCTTCTGACTTTTAATCTCCATTGAGAAGCTGTAAGTAATTCTAATAGGTCTGACTTTATATTTTATTTGGTCTTTTTCCCTTGCAGGTTTTAATATTCTTTCTTTGTTCTGTACATTTAATGTTTGTATTTTTATGTTCTTTTATGGTCCAATCTATTTGGTGTTCTGCATGCTCTTGTACTTTTGTAGGCATCTCCTTCTTTAATTTCGGGACATTTTCTTCTATGATTTTGTTAAAAATATTTTCTGGGCCTTTGGGCTGGGATTCTTCTCCTTCCTCTATTCCTATTATGCTCAGGTTTGGTTTTTTTCATAGTATCCCAGATTTCCTGGATGTTTTGTGTCAGGAGTTTTTAAGATTTGACATTTTCTTTGATATATCCATTTTTTTCCATCACATCTTTAACACCTGAGATTCTTTCTTTCTTCCATCTCTGTATTCTGTTGGTAAAGCTTATCTCTGTAGTTCCTGTTCAAATTCCCAGATTTTTCTTTTCCACAACTTCCTCAGTTTGGGTTTTCTTCAATTCTATTTCCATCTAAAGGTCTTGAACAGTTTTATTCATTTCCTTGCACTGGTTGTTTGTGTTTTTCTAGGTGTCTGTATCATCTTCATACAGGTTGTTCTATTGGCTTCAGTTATGTTGGAATTAACAAACCTTAGATTTGACCCTTTGGTTTCCTTTCTGCCAATGTCCCAGACCCAGGGCTACCTTATTGCATAAACTCTCCAACAGTTTCTAAAACGCTAAAATATGTGTCTATGTGTTTTAGGGCCAAAAAAAAAAACTGGAGCCATGTTGTCAATGCCTTATAAATTCAGTAGTAGCTTAATAGCTTAATACTGTCTTTTTCATAGGCCAGATTTCTTAAAAATTACAAGTGCTTTTGAGCACATGCCCATTCTTTATTCACAAACCTAACGCCGCAGGCTTTCTTCTCTCAACCTTTGTTATAGTTAATACCTGACCGTACTAATAGTGAAAGCACTCACCCATTAAGACTAAGATGGGCAATAGCTATCCTACTGAAAAGAACTCAACCACAGCGTGGGTCCTAAGCGGACTTTCTGTGTCCCTTTTGCAATTACTGCATTAATGATAACATAACTCAGAAGAAAGGCCTTCTTCTTTGGGTACAAAATAAGCACATTACATAATTCATCCCTCTCATCAAAAATGTTTGAAACCTCACTCAATGAATTAGACTTGGAAGTCTTTTTGTTCCTAAGACAGACAGACAGACACACAAGCACACACACATACACACACACACACACACACACACACGCACACCATTATGTCTTAATTACCAGTAAAGTTTTTCATTTTCAAGATTCACAAGTGCTCTGTTGCTGTTCTGTTGAAGTTCTGACAACTCACAGGCTTTGACCTGCTCACTGCTTTCCATCTGAGCTTATTCTATTGGCATAGGCCCTGTGAGCCTACAAGCAATGCGCGCATGTGCAGGATTAAAGAGTTTGCACACACCACTCAGATGGAATCTTGGTAGCAAGGCAGTTGCCAGCAAGCACTTTTCAGGACTTGATAAAGGATGCTCCCCATCCCTGTTGACTGTACACTAGGCTTCAGAAGTAGTTCAAGCCAAGTGGATATAATGTTGCTGTCCTCAAGAAAACAGGAGTCCCTTCAGGCCTCAAGCAAGTATAGGAAACATTCTGGCAACTGACATGAGAAACTTCAGAAAGTCAAATTACCCTAAAAAGAGTGATGTCGCCAAGCTCTCTCTCTCTGTCTCTCTGTCTCTCTGTCTCTCTGTCTCTCTCTCTCTCTCTCTCTCTCTCTCTCTCTCTCTCTGTCTCTCTTAAACATGCACACACCTCAGACTGTGAACAAGCTCTGGGTTCCAGCAGACACAGCGTTGCTGTCTATCATCTCTACACAATCCATCCAGGGATATTATAATGGCTGGCACTGGCCACTGCCAGGAACAGGGTCCTTTCCATTTTCTTCCCACGTTTATTTGTTGTGAGTGCTTCCCAGAACCAACAACAGATCCCAGCTGAGCACAGAATCTGGAAAATGAAGCTTGCGGGTTGCCAGCCACCATGTTTTAGATGGAAAAACAAGCATGGGCTGAGTCAACAGCATCACTTGGCAGTTTCTGAGACCAGTTACTCTGTCAACGAAGGTTCAGTCTTCCCTTCCAGAAAGATGGCCATGGTCATAATCCTGCCTCATGGGGTTATTTTGAGAGTGAACAGAACTGTGGATGTAAAGACATATCTCTAACCTGTTCAGCATGTCAGATGCTCTGATAAATGACTGTAGTTTTTGCTATATGTCATGAGTAAGTAGTAGAATGAAATCTGTCCTTACATGAGTGACCACAGATGTTCATACACTTTACCCAATAATACTACATATACAGGAAAGTGGCCATTCTTCAAGTTCAGGAATGAAAGAGGGTATATTGATTTCTTGCCCGCCCCCTCATTATATTAATTGATTGCGGCCCCAAAGCACTGCATAAAGTAATCACTTTTGTATCTGTACATCCACAATAAATGAAGTTCCTTACCAACTGCTCATTTTCACACACCTCAAAGGTATCATATGGAAAAACTTCAGCATTTCCTCAGATGAAACACTGAGGTCAAATTAAGTTAAGGGTATGAACTCAGAAACATTTCTTTAGGAATCAATTTGGTCTTTCAATCAAAGACGCCCTCCTGGCACTCCCTAGGATTTTCTGGAGTAGAGAGACCATGGCACACAGGCACTGACAAATGTTAGGCAGTGGTGCTGAGTAATTAGTATGTGCAAACCTGAGTGGGTGGAGGAGGGCAGGGGAAGGAAAGCTCTTCTAATGATGCCTAGTGGACAGAGTGAAAACTCTGGAAACATCTGACCAACAGCCTTGCTTTCTCTCCCCCTGTTCATGAGTCAGGCCCTGGGCTAGGAACTCATTACATGAACATCTTTAGAACGTAGTCAGCAACAAAAGCTCATCAAGTGTTTTCAAGGACATCATTATTCTGAGTTATCCAGTGGTCATAATTGAGTTTCTGATTCCATCCCTTACACATATGATCTTAAAACGGTAACTCCTCTTGGCCTCAGTTTACCCTTTAAAATTTGAGGGTATTGAGAATAATAAGTAACTTGTGGTTACAGAGTACTTCTCACATAAGCCATGGGCAGTGTGATTTAAAGCTAATCCGAAATTAGAGGAAGCTGTGAACTAGTTACCTTCCATATGGGAAAACAGCCAAAAGGTAGACCTAAGAAATAGAGGGAGAGTCTGTGTTGCAAATGATTTTGTATTTGAATATCTTTGTGTCGTATACATTGTCAGTGCAGCTCAAATAAAATAACAAATATTCTGTGTAAAGCAGGAAATTGATTTTTCTACCTTGACACTTGCTACATATTTGAAGTGTATTCATGACCTATCATCGCATCATAACAAAGCACATCAGAAAAATCAGGCTCATCCAACAGAAGAGAAAGCCATACGGGAAATTCATAAATAAAGTATTCATGCCTGTCCCTTCTTCGCTAATCCCTTTACTAAAAATGGGACTTGTCAGAGTCCCTAACACCTCATACCTAAAAGTTAAATAAACTTATCATTCTATTACCTCATGATCAGGAGGCTGACTTACCAAGAAAATTTTATTCATGAACATGCTCCATTTCTCTCCAATGATCTAGAAGAAGAAAAAAAAAAGCATTTTCAAGCTCTTACCAATATTCATCCGACTCCCATTTACCAAGCTGCCAATCCCACATGATTTTCTAATTAATCTAAAAGATGGAAGTCCAATAGAAAATTAATGATAGACTTGTGTTATTCAAAGTATAATTATGAAAAACTCTTTCATTGGATCATTACAAAATAGTTACAAACGAACTATGTATATTTTTAAACAGGTCATAGCATACCTGTGCTGCTAAATGTTTTAAATGTTCTCCTGCTCTGGAAACACAATAGCCAATACTTACTGTTTTCTTAATTTTAAGTGATTCAGTGAGGTCAGCCCCATTGGTGTCTTTACTGCTTTCCTAAGAAAACTCCCACTTCACCAAGCACTAATATCATTTTTCTACTTGTTCAGGTAAACACTGGTGTCATCCTCTACTCACATCCAATCCAAACCCAGAATAGCAAGAAGTGAATGCCTAATGCTTATTTGGAAGCATCTCTTGTCCTCACATTTTCCCATCCTCCTCAGTTACTCCTTTGGTCTCATAGGTGGCTGGCCTGCTTTGGCCCTTGTCTCTAGGCCTAGTAACCGTCTTATGGCCTGAGTGAACCCTGTAAAATGAAAGCCTCCTGGATCTCCCCTTTTCTCAGAGCCCATCAACACTTCCATAGCTCCAAGCAGAATGAAGACTGAAGTGTCTTGTTCTCTGCAAGACCCTGCGCCCACTGACCAGGATGTCTGGACTCACCTTCTGAGTGTCCCTTTTTCAATCATCACTCAAGATAGCCATCCCCTGAGGCCATCACACCAGTGGTAACCAGACCAGAACAGTCTCTGTGCCACCATTTTGCGAGGCCTGATAAAAATATCCTTGAAAGTATGTTTGTTGAGCAAAGACCAAAGGAGCCTGCACCTCTCTTAGTGGACCAGGCAAGCCTGAATGTCAGGGAAAGCAAAGCTCTATAATCATCCTCTACTCCTGGGGGAAATCTAGTCAGGGTGGAAAGACAGTGAGAGTACATAACCCATGTACACGTGTGTGCGCACACACACACCTTCACATGAGCAGTACAGCAGTTCAGGAGCAGAGGCTCTAGTCTCTGTGGGTCACCTGTCTGCTATGAGGTGATTTGAGCCTTTTACAGAATGCTTCCTTTCCTGTTACGCTGGATATTTAGTTGGCCCTAGTTATTTAGCTGGCCTGCTGGACTCCGTGAGGCTTCTCCCTCATTCAGGCCCCATCATGTCTCTGAGCAATAGACTCTTGCTCTGTCTGGACAGGTGCTCCACAGATCCACAGACCTCATACCACCACCATCCTCCCTGGGACTTTCTGCCTACCCAGAAAAATTAGTGCTTCATGTTATTCTTCCAATTATTCTTCATCAAACTCTTCAGGAAGCATTCACCTTCATGGACACTGTGTTCCTCATGTCTTCATTCCATTGAAGTCCAAATTCACGGGAGCAAGACCATTAGTGTTTTGTTCATTTCCTTCCTTCCATATCCTTGACCTTGTAACATAACTCACCAAACTTTGGTTTAAAAAAAAAAAAACTCAGTCCTGATTTCATAGTTATTGAAATTGACACACATCTGCAATATGGAGGGACTTCCCAAATCAGGACCAATTCTTTGGCCTTGAGGACACTGCTTTGGTGAGAGCTGATGCTGAATGAGGGCAACATCTTCACTAGATACACAAAAAGCCAATTTTTCAGCAGGCATTCGATTCCAGCAAAAGATGAAGTGCCAACAGTTTTGTTTAGTTTGACGAGAAACTGCCTTCAGAATTCAGAAGATAACAAATAACGTCAGTAAATTCAAACTGAACATCCACGGGTAAGAAGGGTGTCTTTACAGAGCTGGGGCTCAACTAATTCAGACAGTTCGGAATACTCGTGCTCTAGAGGATATGTGGGAACTTACTCAGGCAGACGCTGGGCAGCGAGCAGTCTGTGGGAAACCTTTGCTGCAGATGAAAAAAGAGCAGGGGGGTATGTGAGAGCAGCTGTGCTTCGGTGAATTATAAAGAAAAGGATGCATCGGTCACGGAGTGGTGTCTATAAACTGGAAGGAGTCACAAAACCTCTTGACACATCCTTCAAGTGTCTTTGGCACTCAAAAGGAAAGTTCACAAGCAGGGAGCAGCCTACACCCGGCATACCACCTGTTTCCCTAAGGGCCTCAGTTCCATTGAGTAGGGCTTTTGCTCTTCACGGTATTAGAAGCAGCAAATATCGAAGTCAAATGACTGAGAGTGAACAATATCAAACCTACAGCATATGCTAGGCAGCGCGTGGGCAAGCACTTTCAAATTTATGATCAAGGTGTTTTTCTTATTTTAAGTGCTTGAAGAATATAGAGAACCCCTTTTTAAAAAAAAATCAGTGACTAGCGTGCTCCTCAGTCAGGTCAACTTTTCTTGCATCAGTGCTGTTGTCCCCATTTGAAAGCATTTCCACTATCATGTGGCATGCCATGGTTAACCCCTGAGATTTCAGAGGTAGAAACTGGTGAGAGGAAACTTTACCTTTGGAATAATTACTGACTTTTAAAATATCCTTTCTGTTATTGCTTTTGTAAATTTATGAATAAAGACCCTGAATAGTGTTTCGGATGTGTGTTCTGTCAGGACAAGAGGGCTTAATGTCCCCACATCTACAAGGATGGGTTGGGACATATTTGAGCCCTAAGCTGAAACTCACAAAGAGAAGTAAAAGCAATGGGCTGCAGCTTACTGAGGAGAGCTGTCATGTACTAACAACATTAATTAGCTCTGAATTTCACACTTACTCAGCGGTCACGAAAGATCCAGCTGTTGCTTTGTCTTCAGCTCACATTTTTCTGTTCTGATTTTGCTTTGTTTCTGTTGAAGCGAGAATTCAGTATGAAGCCTAGATATTTCTTCTAGTTAATGAACTTATCCATCCCTACATTCCTTGTGTCTGTATGAACTAGAGCATTTGTTGGCCTTGAAGGAAAGAGAGAGGGAAGAGACTGGAATATTATTTTGTTTCTCACTTCTATCCTCTTACTTTCCTTAAGTTTAGTAGGATGTTCTTCTACTACCCAGAAGTAGTGCTCTGTGCATCTGAGGAAGAACCAGCGAGCTGAGTGTAAGTTAGTCAGAAGTTCTGGGAGAAGCATTATCTCTCTCAAATAAGCTAAGAAACTCAACAAATACAAACACAGCAGCAACAAGAGGAATTTAAAAAAAATATGAAAATCCATGAGTTCTTTTTTATCTGGCATTAATTTAATTTTTATCTAAAGTTGATCAATCTCACATAAAGATCTGTCTTGGGAAATTACTGTTCCTTTGCTGCTCAGTAGCCTACAAAATCCTAATTGAAAGCCCTTTACACTTGCTGATGGCGTGCATTTAATTTACTTCTGTCCTATTAGCAGCATGTCTTCAGCGGGGAATAAATGCACATTGGATTCCTGATGATTTGTGGTTTATACTATGTCCCCAAGGGCCAATCCTTCCCCAGGGACACTAATAAACAGTCCCAGAGCCAGATCATTTGTGTCTTTATTGTCGGCAAGAATGGCATCCAAGCAATACTTCAATTTAGAACATCTCCAAATACCATTCACTCTAATCCAGTGTAATTTATCAAGTAATTATCACATGCACTAGGCATTTTCATAGTCTCTGGGAGCACAGCAACAGACCGAAGTCAATTCCTACCTTCGCAATTCCACTATCAAGGAAGACTGATAAATAGCTTGAAGCCTAATTTTAAGTATTCATAAAGACATAAGGGAATGCGGCCGAGGGGTTCCCGTCCAAGAAGGATGGGAAATGATGGATTCCTAGAGGAGATGGCCCATGGATATATATCACTTAGCAATCAGCCTAGGGTGTGACATCAAAGTACAAAATGGAAGTGCAGGCCCAAAGAATTCAAAAGGTTTTAGTACAGGTGGAGGAAGAGGGTCTCCCTGAGCATTCCACAGCCAGCCCAGGCACCCAATGTTTGTCGATTACATATGCAGCTGTAAAGGAATATGAGAAGTATAAGCAGCAGGAAAGTGAGCTGGCAGGTTTCTGTTTGCTGCCTAACATTAACGATAAAGGCCGACAATAACAATGGGACTACACAGAGATTTCTGTAACAGTGCAGTAGCTTCTTGCAATGAGTTTGTGGTGGTTCTCTAGTGTCTGTCCAGACTTCTCCATGGTTGCTTCTAATATGCCTAACTGCTGCCTGTCCTGCCTTAAAAGACAAATTCAAAAGAGCCAAAACTTAACTGCAAGCTCAGACTCCAAGTGTAGCCCTTAAGCTGCATTCATTTTCTTTACTGCCTTGGTTTTGTTTGTTTTTTGCTTTTCTCTTTTTTCTTTGAGTATAAGTGAAAAGGGGTATTTGCTTATGTAAATTCTTCTAAGACAACTAGAACAAGGATAGTTTCTTGAATTTTCAGCTTTTAGAAGTGAATAAAGATCACAATAAATAATAATTCTCCCAGAAGAGTCTACCTTAATGAAAAACAAAAGTCCATTTTCCTAAAAATAATTCATTTAAATTAGGTACACATAAATTTTTATAAAGAATCCCAACTTACAAATTTCCTGAAACTACAGGAGAGAACAACCATGGTAAACACAGTGCATCAAGCTGAATCTCCAGATCTCCTCTACCCCTGCAGTGTGGCCGCCTGCTGTGACCGGGAAATGCTCTGCCAAGAACAGAATCCAGACAAATATGACCCCTCATTTTGTTCTCCTTCAACAGATCTCTCAACCAAATCTGACCATGTGCTTGCAAGCCCTGTGGGTGTCTCATGGCATCCTCTGGATTCCTAGATCAGCTTTCTTTACTAGAAATAGACCCAGCACCTTGAGCTGGCTACATGGTTGGCATGTGCTCTACCATCGAACTATGACCCCAGCAGTCTCACCATGTCACTCAGGCTGGCCTTGAACTTTCTGTGTCATCCAGGCTTGTCTCAGACCCAGAAATCTCATGCTTCTGCCTCCTGAGTGCTGGAGTTACATATGTGCTACACCAAGCCGTGCTACACCACCAAACCAAACTTACCTATTTTCTTATTTTTTTTCAACTCTCCATCTTTGGGATTTGTTTGTTTGCTCAGTCTTTTCACAAATTCCTATTGTGTGTTGAAGGTAAATCTGTCCAAGTGGTCCTCAGATGTGTGGATGTTTAGTTTATAAATTTAGAGAACCAAATGGGCTCCTATGCTGTAAAGAGCAATGCGATAGGGACATTTTGATTTACCAGGCTCCAGGATACCAGGATGGTCACCCAGAAGCCTCTGAGTGGTTGCTTGGAGTTCATTCTGACCAGCAGTGTCAGAGACATCAGACCAAGACAGGATTTTTTTTTTTTTTTTTGGTCTGAGGAGCACAGACCGTGTCATAGGAGGGTCCACAAAACTCTAGGAAAATGGAGACAGACACACAGATAAATCACAGGAACTCTTGGCAGAAAAGCATCCAAGGAATGCTCCCCAACTAAAAGTCAAGCCCAAGGCCAATTGAGACCAAAATACGACTGCTTAAATTAATGAGCCAATGGTGAGAAGAAGAAAGGATGGTGTTCCCAAAGCTATACTGCGTTGGCCCAGACACAGAAGGGCACAGTGCCAAGGTCTGTTGTCTCCAGGAGCTGCAGGGTGAGGTATTGATCTCCTATGCAATGGGAGATGTCCATCCGTGTGAGGTACAGGTCACCATGCAGAAGGCAAGTGTGAGTTCAGCACAGCCTATAAGCCAACACAGAAGTCTTCTGGACAGGCAAATCCCCCAACCCTACAAGCACAACATGGCTCGTCTCTCTTTTCCTTTATTCTCTCCATTTCTCTTTCTTTTGTTGATCTTGTCCATAAATATCTATAGTCATCCCTGTCTTGCAGCAACCTTAGGTCATTGCAAGCTATGTATTTTCCTATATAGGAACTTGTTAAATAAAAAATTAAGAAAACATCTGAAAATTTTGCTCGCTCTACTCTAAGGACTGTTTTAAGGATGAATCTTGCTATGATTATATATGGTTAATGTACTATGAAGAGAGAGAGCTTAACAGTTTGGGGATTTTTCAGTCCATAATCAGTTGCTTTGGGCCCATGGCCACACATCATGACCAGAGCACATGTCAGCAAAGCTACTCAGTGCATAGCCAAAAAAAAAAAAAAAAAAATACAAATGGAAGAAAAAGGGCTGTGGACCCATCAGACCCCACCCCTTCCAAGCTTCCACAGCCTCCTGTTGCACCACTCTAACAAAGCCTTCTAACACTCAGTGCTTTGAGGGACTTTCAAGACACAATTGCTGAAAGGCTTTTTATTTCTCAAAATACAGTTGTGTTAGGAGAGGGCAGTAGACAGGGTCCCAATATTGCTCAGGCTGAAACCAAGTTGTCACTTAGGAGTTTTGAGGGCTCCCAAAGGGCCATACCCTATAAAAATAATAGGCCAGAAGAGCCCTTGACAGGTGCAATAATCTATCCTTTTAGAAGGAAGGCATTTCTCACCCAAGGATTTTCCATAAGAAATTTTACAGCCTTGGTTCAGTAACCCCCATTGTTGGCACCTTCCCTTAGACAGTATCTTTCGAATAGTGGAGACAATGCCTGATATTTATAAACTTTCTTGAAGATGCTTCCACGGGGCCCCTTTATCTCATGCTGAGAGTTAAAAGTCTAATCTGTTCACGGGCAGTCAGGGTGCACACTAGCATGCAATGGTCAGAAGGGACCACCGCTGCATTTTAGGGGACAAGGAGCCAGGCATGTCTCAGTCCAGGCAGATGCCTTGAAGGGGACTATTGTGGTGGGATGTGCCAAGAACCTGTAAGGCCAGGCAGTGGCTTGTGATCTGCAGCTAGGCAGAGTGGCAGAATGGGCCGCTGAGTTCCAGGACAGTAGAAGACGCCTTTCTTGGCAGTGCAGGAAGTAGAGATTGTGCAAAGACTCCAACATCACTTGTCTTACGGGACCGTAAAGAGAATCTTTGAGGGTTTTTAGCCAGGAAGAAACTTGCTTTGATACCATCGCAGACAGTTCACTTTAACTGTAAAGCGGCAGCAGTTGAATCTGATGGTGCCTTAGACTAGGCAAGAGGTAAGTTGGAATGCAGTGGGCTCATTCACCCAAAGCCTGCAGAATAAAACACCGATCAATACACACTCAATTCTCATCCTAAATCCTGAGCACTCTGCTCAGTGGCTGTGTGGAGAAACAGTGTGACACACTCTTAGGTGGTTTTTATCCTGTGGCCAGTGCTCTTTCTTTTCTGAAATTCCCCTTTCCTGAAAGTACTCAGTGTTTCCCAGAAACAGTATTACATGGAAAGTGCTGAGTGACCTCTCACCACTCACCCCTGAAAAAAGAAAAAACTTGAGAACATATGAGGAAAGAAAAGGGGTGACTAGTGAGCAGTCACCCCTTAGAGAGCAAGCCACCCTTAACGGTCCCAATTCTTTCTACTGATGGCATAAAAATTGAGGCAGCCTGTGGAAAATGGAGCAGAAGGAATGATTCCTGCCTCCATTCCACCAAATGAAGCAAGCGCCTTCCTGATCTTTAACTCCATAGGGCAGGGAAGTAACTTGGCATCATGAAACAGATATAGAAAACTATGTCAGATTATAGGCAAGGTGTTCTTAACAAACTTTACAATGTCTGCCAGAAATTGGTGAGGGGAGAAAGCTTGGAAGAATAAGCAATCAAGAACAACCCCAGGACTTTCCCTGCTACAGTGCCTTCAGCACAGCTGGAGGCAGCCTTTTTTTCCCACTAGCTCCCACCTCTGCATTCTTTCCTTTCCCTCCAGCCTTAGGAGGGGCCTCTACTTTGACCTCTTTGTTATAAGCCACCTGTGAAGTTAGATAAATACTTTTTTGTTGTTGTTGGCACACAATTACAGAAGGACCTGAGGACCAACTGGGTCCTCTCTTACCAAGAAAAGTCAGCAAAACTGCTTCATACTTTGAAAACCCAGGCATGGTATGGTATTAGATTTTCATTTCATGTGACAAATTTCTGAGAAAAAAAATAATTTGGGGGAAGTAGGCCTTATTGTTTCTCATGGCCTCAAGAGCTTTCAGGCCGCCATGTTATGGCAGGGAAGCTGATAGTAGAGCACCTAGGGCATGGGAGGAGTAAGCACGCAGGCAAGCAGGCAATCCGTGTGCTGGCTGGCTTTCTCCTCTTTTCTTTCCCACCCCTGAGGCCTCAGTTAACAGCTTGGTCTCTTTAGCATTCAGGGAGGATCCTTAGCACTGTGAAATCCTCTCTAGAAAGGCTTCAGCAAGGTGCGATTCGCTCAGCCTATCCAGGTGCATCTGGTTCCACTCAAGCTGACACTTAAAATTAACCATCATGGAAAAATACCATGCCTTTCCTTCAATCGCATGGCCTCTGCTGAACAGCTCTTGCATCCAAATAAAACCGCATACATACTCTGTACAGGTAAAAAAAAAAAAAAAAAAGTATTCCTCCTTCCATTGTTTTCCTACCAAAAGAGTCTTGTTTATCAATGAAGAGAATAAAAACTTATTACATAGATGATGTACCTGCCCATCTCAAGTTCAGCTAACACCACCCTTCCTTCAATAAAGACCCCCATCAATTTCAGGCATAAAAGTGCACTTGGGAAAGGGAAGGGGTGCGGGAAAAATTACAAACAGAGCTAGGATTTGAAATGCCTGATTGCAATTTTCTATTCAAAATAAAACAAAACAACAACAACAACAAAAACAAGATCCATCACCTTATAATGAGATATGGAATTCCAACACACACACACTTCTCCATGCCACGGAAATCCCCTAGATGTCTGTCAATGCCTCCCACCTCCTTCAGGTGTGTTTCACTCTCCCTGGCTTACTCACCACCTACTCCTCATTCAAGGGATGTGTGAACTTTTCCTAGTAGACTTCACTGTTCTCAAATAAAGGCCCAAAGCCCAGGACTCATGGCCATGACCTCCGGCATTCTCCTGGTCACATTTCCTCCAACCCTCTTTGAAGTATACTTGTGTAGCCTCAGCCGCCCCTGAACAGTTGCATGTTCCCCCCTGTCCAATTAATTAACTGTGTTGATGATGAGGAATGCGTGATCAGAAGACAGCTTTGTGGCATTGGTCTCTCCTTCCTCCATTACAAAGATTCCAAGGATGGGCCTAACACTTCGGGCCTGCATGGCAAACATTTCTACACTCTGAGCCATCTCACCACTTTCTCCCTCCCCTCATTCTTTACTGCTTCTTCCTCCTAAACCGAGCTTCCATTTGTTTGTTTGTTTCCTTCTCTACATTGTCCCCTGCTGTAAACAAGTGTGTTGTAAATGTCCCACACGGGGTTTTCAGTTCCTCCATGGAGCTGCATTTGCATTGTCAGACCGTAGACTTCCTATTAGGTGTTCAATAGTTGATTATAAGAGAATAGTCTTGAGGGATGGGTAGAGAGGCGGAGAGAGGATGGCAAGGATTTTAATCTTGGAATTTGTGAGTTGCAATATTCCTCATGCAAGTCAAACATGGCTATGGCTTGGCACAACTCATGTATGGAAACTCTTTCACTATAGATATTAATTCTCTAGGCAGAGTCTTTTTATCTTCTTCCTATCTCGCCTGCCAGAAAATAGCTTTTGCTCTCAATGGTCCCCAACACAAACATAATTTCGCCTAGTGTCATCATGCATGTCACATGGCAGCACTGTCTCTACCCATTTCAGGGTTCACGTTCAAGTTCTTTATGAATGGATAACTGTGAATGTGGATGGTCAGATGGGCCTCACGAAAACTAACCTCAGGACCCATCAGTCTCACTCCTCCGGGCTTGTACTGCATTACAGTCCCTCTGAGCAGACCAGTAATCACTGGGGCTTTTGACATGATATACGGTTTGCAGCACATAGGCTACAGGACAGAGTGCAAGAAAACCTTGAGAGCATCTGGCAAGAAGGAACATAAAGCTCCCATCGGACATGTGTACTGGCACAGTCAGGGCCAGGCTGAGTGGAGGAGCTTGCCTTCCTGGAAGCAGGGTACAGAATGGAGAGTATGACATGTGACAGACAGCTGGAGTGCTGTCTAGTCCTTTCACTTAGGAAATTCCACTTCCTTAAAATGGTCGACTTTATGTAATTGTATACCCTGTGCTCTTTATTAGATTCCTCTAGGCATAAAGAGGCAGCCCACCCCCCCCCACCTAATTCATGCCCCAACTCTAGCCTGTGTGTGGGATGTAGCAATAATGAGAGGTTTGCTTTAGCATAGTTGGCTAGCTGGCTGGACACAGGCCTTCGGAGCTTCCAGGCTGGCAGATACCATCTGAAACTGTGACATAGCAAGTGATATGTAATGTCTTCCCAAAGTCATCAGGATCTGCAATTGCTCCCGAATGTTTCTGTTTATGAAGAGGAACATTAAATTTTTGAAATTTTCAGCCAGGCATGGTAAGGAATGCCTATAATCCCAGCATTTAGGGAGGCAGAGGCAGGCAGATCTCTGTGGGTTTGAGGCCAATACCTGGTATGCAAAGTGAGTCCAGCCAAGTCTATGCAGAGACACCATGTTTCAAAAATAGATAGATAGATAGATAGATAGATAGATAGATAGATAGATAAGTAAATAGACGTTTTTAAAAATCTGCAAATACTGTCCTTGCTCTTCGGCACATACCAAGGCTATCCAGGAAAACATTGTCTCAAAAATAAATACATACATAGATAAATAGATAGATAGAAAGAGAGATGGATGGATGGATAGATAACTTTTTTTAAAATCTGCCAATACTGTCCTTGCTCATCAACACATGCCCAAACATTAGATGAGAAGGCACAAAACTAAAGCATGTGTGTTGCACCAAAGTCACTGCCTCTTTTCTCATGCATGTATCATCTGTGTCTTTTCTTTCACTATTAACTCGAACAGTCAGGACAGAGAACCATGTGTCTGACGAAGCCCAAACTACTCATCTAGACTCTAAAATGTTTCTTAGAGTTTATGCAAGGGAAATGAGTTTTCACGCTTTGAGGGAGAAAGAAGACACCTTGCTTTTTCCCACAAGCTTCTTCAACTTCTTTTCCCATTAACACACAGGAGGACTCTGGTGTGGTATTGCCCTATCATTTCTGCAGCCTTACAGTTTGCTCTTCAGAGAGGTGAAATCCCGAGATGGAATACACAGTGCGTGTGTATCCCTAGCAAAACTAAGCAGAACACTTAACTATTTTAATCAGAGCTGTCGCAAGGTTTAAAATAAAGATTAAATAGGCTTCTGTGTACACAGAGTGGGAAAGTCTTACACCCCTCGAGCACTGAATTATTTCCTGTACTGTTACTGGACCCAGCAAAGGTTGGGGAGCAGAAAGCTTTGTCTCATTATCCTCCAGTTAACAAGGGGAATTGACACTCTGCTTGCAACTCCAAGGCATGCTCTAACCATGTCAAAGCAATTGGACACCATTCTGGTTCTGGACATTCATTCTGTGACCTCCCACTACTAGACCACACATTTCAACTTAGATTGGACGGTATTTTCCCTCCAATGAAAATCCAAGAAGACTAAATGAGCTGTTTTAACAAATCAAAAGGCACAAAGAGAAAAGAAAACTTTCTTCCCTGCAGCCTGTGCTTTTGATCTTTTTCATGAAAAGAATTCCAAGTGGGGACCTTTAGCCAGGTACAAACATGGCCGCTGTGGGCTGACTAGCAAACAGATTTGGACCCATTAGATATCTGATTCCTACGAACGTGGCATTAACAGCAGTTCCCATGAGGATAGTCCACACGTCTTGATTATGAGAGTGAGTCTAGAACTCAGTGCCATTATCTGTGTCAGATCTTAACCACTCCGACCTATGTGTGGTGACAGCTTTGGACTCCTGCTATCAGGAGCTCTGAGAAGTGACTTGGCCCGCCTTTCATCTTTGGTTTCTCTGTTTACAAAATCATACTTGCCTCTGAAAGTTACCCTAGGATTTTAAACTGGACAAAAAAAAAAAAAAAAAAAATGTAGGTTGGCTTCATACTCACACCTGAGCATGTACACAGAGCAACAAATGCTCATTCCTTGTGATTGTGAGCTGCAAACACTCCAGGGAAAACGTAAAGTTTCTTACCAAGCATCAGTGCCAGGATGCACCTCTGCAATGGGGCAGTGAGTTAGCTCAGCCCTGCCATAAGGAGGAGAAAGTATTCAGAGCTTTATAACAGCCTTTAACTAATCCCATGGGAAGGCAATGCTGGTATCATCCTGTTTCTGTGTATGTTTGGACTTTTTCACAGCAACATCTTTCGAAAGGCTGTGGATTTTTTGTTTGGTTGCTTGTTTATTACTACCCACAGTCCAGTTATAAACCAGCTGGTGACCAGATGACTGACACCACAACTTTTGGCTTCCCTGGTGCTAGAGAAGGTTGGGCACTCTTCTTCCCTGAGTGGGGGAGAGAGAGAGGTCCGTTCCCTTTGTTGAAAAATCAAGTTCTGAGCACTTGATTCAATTCCCTTGCACCTCCTACTTCTAGGGAATTAGGCTGTCTCTCCTATGAGCAGCCTCTTGGAATTTCTAGGAACTTAGTTTACATACAGACCACAAAGTGACAGATTTTCTTCCTCATGTTTTTTAAATTTGCCACCCAAATTGAAATTGCAAAAGAGCAGAATAGGAATCAAGGTAGAACTGTGCAACCCTTCTGAACATCTCATGCCCTCTGTGGTTCTGGATTTGCAGTTGGAGTACACTTTCTTTGCCTCCCTAGATCACTCCTTCCAATTCTCAAGTGTCAGCCACAGCATAGTGCATTGAGGGCTATAGAATTAATTAGTAAGCAAGATATTGTTACATTTGCCTAAAGCTTCCTCCAGCAAGAAACACAGTAATTAAACAAACACACAAAAGATAACTATAAACTGGACTAAGCATTCTGCATAGGGCAGGCACCTGACATGGAAACACACCTGTGAAAAGAGCCAATTTGCATTTAAAAGGGAGAAATGACTCCTTCATAGTCTAGAAGCTACAAAGTCAAGGGACATTCAATTGCATTCCCCAGTCTCAGCCCTGTATTCATTCTTTCCCAGAGGAAATGTTTACGTTATGATGATAAGGCTTTGCCAGCAACTCACCATCTCTGTCAGTCACAATTGAAACTTTCATCATTTTCTGAATTTATTTTATATTTTATGTACATTGGTGTGTTGAATGTATATATGTCTGTGTAAGGGTGTCAGATTCCCTGGAACAAGATTTACAGGCAGTTGTGAGCTGTCATGTGGGTGCTGGCAACTGAACATAGATCCTCTGGAAGAACAACCAGCATTCTTAACTGCTGAGCCATCTCCGGCCCAAACTGTCATCATTCCAAATCCTAATATAAATAATTTCCTGCACTCCCCACTGAAGATGGGTGTAGATACAAATCAGAGGAAGATTCTATGAGCACAGGTTACATGGGATAAAAAAGCAAAGGTTGACAGTACTGTGTCCTTTTTCGGGAAAGCTTGAAAGCAGACCAAAATGTGGAGGAAAGCCATTGAATATCGTTGGGCCACAGGAAGAAAAATTACTACAGAAATCTTTCTTCTTTCATTTTCTCTTGTTGTAGTAATATACTTGAAGCTGCATTCTTTATAAAAAGTAGATGATTGGTTTTGTTTTGTTTTGGGGTTCAAAAAGAACAGGATAAGAACATCTGCTTTC
This sequence comes from Meriones unguiculatus, assembly GCF_030254825.1. Classification (NCBI taxonomy): domain Eukaryota; kingdom Metazoa; phylum Chordata; class Mammalia; order Rodentia; family Muridae; genus Meriones; species Meriones unguiculatus. Next base: position 118,383,065 of record NC_083354.1, read on the forward strand.
TGACATGCACTAGCAGATCATTCTTCAGTGGCAGGGTCCTAATAGGGAGGTGGTCAGGAGATGAGAAAATTAAAAAATAATAATAATAAAAGATTGGAAAGTTGGGGTTGGGAGGTCTTGCACAAGTTATGCTTTAAAAAGCTCATTAAGAAGTACAACATCAGGCAAGAGTAAAGTTCTGATCTCTGATATTAGAAATAAATTGGGACTTTGTACAGATGTTCATTTAGGTGTCATCCACCCAAAGAGCATCAGACCCGTCCGATACCTTTTTCCCCGGGGTCCGAGGATTGTTCAATGTTCCTGAATAAACTGCATTGAAAAAAAAAAAAAAAAAAAAAAAAAAGAAGTACAACATCTTATATACATTTTTTCCTGAAAGAGAAAATGAGTCAAAGCCAACAGAAACAATCACACAATGGGAAGCAGTGAGCAAGAAGCTAACCAAACAATGTTACACAAGGGAAACACAGTGTCTCAAGGACATTACAGACTCAGTACACAGTGGCCCTGGACTGGCAACCATAGCCCATTACAGGTGGGAAGAGTTGGGTTCTTGAGTTCTTAAGCCACAGTTCACCCAAGGCTGTGGTCCCAGACAATGCTGGCACTGTCAAGCATGTTCCAGATTTTAGTAAAGGATTTGTGTTCCTTTCCCCGCAAACATCAGGTCCTCAGGGAAAAATGATAGATCAGCCCTTCAAACAGCCTTCTTTGGGAGAAAGCCTAAAGGCAGACAGCATCACTGTGGCAGGGATATATGTGCTCATAACAAAATGCATTTGGAGTCATGCTAGACTCACAATTCATTTTGGTGGAAGATACCTGACATATCCCCAAGAAAAGTAATTAATCTATTCATGAAGACAGAGCCCTCATAACCTCCAAACCAGTCCCCCGTCTTAAAGTTTCCACCATTTGACCAAAAACACAGTGAGAACCAGAGTTCAAACACATGAACTTTAAGGGTCAAACTCCAACCAACCATTACACAGAATTTTAGTAAATTACTTTTTAAGTTTAAGTTTGAGAACAACTTTGAGGTTAGCAATGGGCAACATTAAAACTTACTTCACTAATAAAAATCACTTACTTTTTAAATAACTCAATTCCAAGTTATGTTCAATAGCATCACGAAACAGGAGGAAAGAACAGTAAGAGTATAATCAAGGAAAGGGAGGAAAGACCAAGAAATGGAAGGAAGACAAGAGAAGGAAAGAAGAAAAAGGGCAGAAACATGGGAAAAGACATTGTAAGAAGCAAAGGGAAAGACAGAAGGGATGTACAACTGCACTGCACTTACAGTACCTGGCAGGGACAAGATCAGCTCATTGAGTCACTGGCTCACAAAGGAGTTGCTGTTATAGTTAACTGAAAACTCTTCATTGAAACTAAACAGACTTCTTAAACAGTTTCTGGGGACTTGCTTATTGCTTACTAAGCTCTGCCTTCAGTGTTAAAAGCACAAATTGGAGGCTCCAAACAACCCTCTCTTAGCCTAGAGATCTGAAACAAAAACACTTAGCATGCAGTATCTGCAAGGTTGTTATGTCGTTTACAATTCTAATCCAAAGGGAAGAATATTTACCATCTGCCTATTAACTAAATATCATCAATCTATCTGCTGGCTATGTCTACCAACTTTGTTTTATTTTTCTATTTCTTTTTTTGTTATTAATTACAGTTTATTCACTTTGTAGCCCAGCTTTAGTCCCCTCCCTCAGCCCCTCCCAATCCCTCCCTTCCTTCCTCATCTCCTTCCATGCCCCTCCCCAAGTCCACTGATAGGGGAGGCCCTCCTCCCGTTTCCTATGACCCTAGCTTATCAGGTCTCATAAGGACTGGCTGCATTGTCTTCCTCTGTGGCCTGGTAAGTCTGCTCCCCACTCAAGAGGAGGTGATCAAAGAGCCAGCCACTGAGTTCATGTCAGAGACAGTCCCTGTTCCCATTACTAGGGAACCCGCTTGGAGACTGAGCTGCCATGGGCTACATCTGTGCAGGGGTTCTAGGTTATCTCCATGCATGGTACTTGGTTGGAGTACCAGTTTCAGAAGACATCTGCCCAGATTTTTTGGTTCTGTTGCTCTCCTTGTGGAGCTCCTGTCCCCTCCAGGTCTTTCTGTCTCCCCCTTCTTTCATAAGATTCCATGTACTCAGCCCAAAGTTTGGCTTTAAGTCTCAGCATCTGCTTTGATACCCTGATGGATAGTCTTTCAGAGGCCCTCTGTGGTAGCCTCCTGTCCTGTTTCCTGTTTTCTACCTCTTCTGATGTCTGTTCCATTTGTCTTTCTGAGTGAGGATTGATCATCTTACCCAGGGTCCTCCTTCTTGATTAGCTTCTTTAGGTGTACAGATTTTAGTATGTTTATCTTATATTCTATGTCTAATATCCACTTATATGTGAGTATATACCATGTGTGTCTTTCTGCTTCTGGAATACCTCACTCAGATGATCTTTTCTAGTTCCCACCATTTTGCCTGCAAAATTTCATGATTTCCCTGTTTTTAACTGCTGAGTAGTATTAAATTGTGTAACTGTACCACGATTTCTGTATCTGTTCCTCAGTTGAGGGACCTCTGGGTTGTTTCCAGCTTCTGGCTATTATGAATAAAGCTGCTACAAACATGGTTGAGCAAATGTCCTTGTTGGATGGCTCAGCCGTTAAAGGCTAGGCCAACAACCATAAAAAGAAGAGTCTACCAACTTTGAATGATAGAGTTAACTGCCATTCCATCCTCATGGTCATTTTGTTCAGTCAGACGGGCAGCCAGACTGCAACACAATAAGAAGTAAAGCTCCCAGATCCTGTGGACAGAGCCTGACTGAACGCTCAGGAGTGCGTCAGAACACATGGATTTGGGTGGCTTTGCAACATGACATTTCACTCAGGCTGCATATAAACCCCATTCTTAGAACTGCAGCACCCTGCCTTGCCTAATTCATGTTCTCTCTCATTCTGAGAATAATGTTAGATGAACAGCAGGGAGGATAAAGGGGGAAGTTATGTTCTTTCCAAGAGAAAGCAAATGTTGTCACCAAAGGGCCAGGCTGTTTCCAGGAGAAACCTCACATAAACAGACATGGCTCCAGAGTTTAGAAAGGAGTGTGGTCAGGATGAGAGTGAAATTTGCGGCATAGTAAGGTATGGAACGATTCAGCCTGGAAAGGGAAAAGGCCAGGGCTGCTTCCTAAGCAATGTCAGTAGCTCAAAGAGCAGCAGAAAAACAGAAAGACAAAAGCAGCAGGAAGCATGTCTGAGATAAAGAAGTGAGAATGTAGTGAGTGTTGTTTCTTAAGAAGATGGAGACCCAGGAAAATAGCTTGTTATAGAAGAACAGAATACAGAGAAAAATGATATAGCCAACAAAGTCTAGTCTTAAGAAAGCCAGAGTTAGCTTTAAGGTGGATTAAGGTGGAAGAAATAACCATTTGACCTGTTAAAGTAGAACTCAAGTTCTTTTCTATAAAATGAGATCAGTGTTGAGCTGGCTCTTATCTCTAGCTTAACACAGTAAGAAATAAATTAACCCCCTTAGGCTCCCTCCGGCTGTTTTTAACCACTAGAATAAGGTTTTCATAAGAAATATGTGTCATTCCTTACCTGGAAATAAAACACACAGAGACTGTAGAAAGAATTTTTACAGTTTAATATTTAACGTGGAAAAATTGTATTGTTCAATATTTTTTATGTATTCCTGCCTAGAACATATAACCCAAATGTAATCATAAGGAAAGAAAAAGTTAACTTCAAATGAGGAATGCAGCTTTCCTTTTTTGAAGTACTGTGTTCTTCAAAATACACCAACATCACGATAAGGCAAAGAAAGGCTGGCAAAACAGTCCAGGTTAAAAAAAACTAAACAAAGGGCGCTGCAGAATATAAAACCTTACCCTCCGTTCAACTCTGTACTGGTGAGGCACAGCTGGAATGGTACTCCTTAAGGTCATTTGACAAAGGCAGAAAACTGATGGTAGCTTAGTAAAAGGTGCTGTATTAATATTGCATTGGCTGAAGGTGATAGTTTTACTGTGATGATGGAAGAAATAGCCCTACTGTGTAAGTATGCACTTATGTACTTACAACCCATGCAACTGGACGGGGGGGGGGGGAGTAAGAGGTTGCAGGGGAATCTACTTAAGCACTGCAAACAACCAAGCTGGTGTTATTTGCATAAAGAGCTTATACTCTAAGCACACCATGGCAGGTGTGAATTTATATCTGCTCTATTGCAATTTGTAAGAAATGAAATTGGATTATTAAAGGCGCTCTTAAAAAAAAAAAAGAAGTTAACACTAGGGAGCTTAACTCTAAAATGGACTTGAACTTCTATTTAGATCTGTATTTCTCTTGTAATAGTTTAATGCTAAATGGAGAAGTGTATATTTATTCATACACACACATACATATATAGGAATGTAATAATAATGAAAAGGTCTATCACCTTGAGAGTGGGAAAGTCATGAGAGGGCTCAAGGGAGGGAGGAAATCAGAGAAAGTGATTTAATTCTAATTTAATCAAGAGCACATATTTTAAAAGAAAAGAAAAAATAATCAATTAATCAACTGGAAAAAATACAAAGAGTCAAGATTGGCATGAATACCTCTCCAGTACACCTAAGTCATGCATGCAGACATCAAAGCAAGTCAAAGTGTTCCCTTTTGTACTTCCAGCCTGTTATCTCCAATCCCCAGTGTGTCACACGGGCAGAATTGCTCGTGGGGATTACAGGAAATCTTGGAAGCAATTAATTATCTCTGTGTTTACATTTGACAACAGGTAACTTTATGATACTGAGTGCTTACATATTAGAGACTTCATCTAAAAGAGTTAAGACCAGAAGTGTTTCAAATTTTGAATTATGGTGCAGAAATTCAGAATATTTGTTTAGACATGTTTATACATTTTTTAACATGAGATTCAAGTCAAACCAAGTTCATTTGTTTTCTATAAGCATTGTACGCATGCTCTGAGGGTCCCTTTACACAATATTTTTAGTGTACCTGCATCTTGACTATGACCCATTCCATGAGGCCAGATGGAAAGCTTTCCACCTGAAGTGTCATGTAAGCACACCAAAACTTGGAGATTTAGGAGCTTTTAAGATTTTTTTTTTCTTTTGGGCTTCAAAGCTTTAGAGAACAGACATGAGTAACGACTTTCCTGATCAGGTCAAAGGGTTCTTTGGTCTGCAGAAGCCTGGCCATAGGCAATTGGCTGTCTCAGATGTTCTGCACTTGAGCACCTTTTGAAGAAAGCTAGAACATGGAAAGAGACAATGGCTTCACAGTACATCAAATGCTCAGGACCCGCCAGAAAAATATAGGGTACAATCTAGTCAAGAAGTTTCTTGCAGCATACAGTAACCCCAGTGCTCGGGAATGAGCAGGAGGACTGGGAACTTGAGGCTAGCCCATGTGTGGCTGTCTCAAAAAAAGGTGACTCGGGATGTCATTCTGCAGCAGTGCAGATAAAGAGAGAAGATGAGCAGCTCCAAGGTGGGGCAGTACAGATGCTGAGATTAAAATGGCACAATATTTGTTCTTTGATCACAAATCCCTCATAAGTATGTTGGTCACATTATGGATCTTGTCACCTTATTATTTCCCATCCTCTCATTTCTCTGTTTTTTATAACTCTTCCTTCTCTTCATTCCTGAATGTCCTGTAATTGATGTTTTCCAATGCAAAGAAATGGAACTATGGTAAACTACTTTGTGTAGTGATCTGTGATCATTCATGGCTGACTAAGACTTCTAACAATTAGCTTGTGTGTGCTGACTAAAAAAAATTCTGAAAGTCCCAGTGTCCACAAAAATGAACAGATTTTCTGCTTCATTCATTTGGAGGAGGGTGAGAAGTGACTACAAGAAACTCTTTTATAAATATTTGGGGGCATTTGCCTTGATTGAAAAGGTAAGAAGTGATTACAGGAGTTCGGTGGGGCGTTTTCCATTTACTCTTTTCTGTCATAGTTCAAAAATTCGTTTCTCGTGAGTGAGAGAAAGCAACGTTTCAACAATAAAAGTATTTTTAAGTGCCAATTCCATACTTTGTATTGTTTCCAAAGAAGAGAAACTATGTTGCAGTCCACCCATGATTAGTGACAGGTCTGGTGAGGGAAAAATCAGGTGAACTTTATAAGCCATGAGACGTTTTCAGTCTAGGAAAAGTTTGTCATTGCTCCTGAAGCAAGCCAGCTGCCATGCAGACTGTCAAGACACAATTCTCCAAAAGTCTCTCCTGTGAGGCTTTGTGCTTTAGGGTTAACTTTGTCCACATCTCAACCATACACACGAATTTTGAGCCACAGTGAAGAGAGACAGTATGGGAAAACGTTAGAAAGATCCTGCTTTTGTACAAAAAACTAGCCAAGTGGAGCTGATGAAAAGTGGCTAAAATTATGAAAAGTGGCTAAAAACTGATTTTTGTATGATTTTTAATTTATGAAAACCTGAGGAAAATGACAGACATTTCTTCCTTCAAGGAGAAGGCAGTAAGCAGGTGCAAGTGTGCGAGGAGCGTGCTAGATGACATTAAGAGGAACAGCAGAAAAAAGAAAAGAGGAACAGCACAGCAGGTGTCATAAGACAAACTTGTTCCATGGACGCTGGTCTTTAACATAAAGAAGGAGTATCTGCCTTTGGGAAAACGTTACATTATTCTCATCTTGGAAGCAAGAAAGCAAGCTAGTCTGTCTGTTTTCTTTCATTTCTGTCCCTTCTAAGCACAGAAAGAACCCCCAAGCTGGCAGGAAGGTTGGCGATCAGCACTTTTAAACAAAGACACTGGTCTATACTTTTTCAAGCCAAAGCGATGGCCAGTTCTCAACCTCTAGCACACGGCCATTTCCCTCCTGCTAAAGAGAGCAGGGCCCTTGGTCAGCTAATACAAACACACTGTCAGCTAGTCCCACCAGATTTCCAGATCTCAGGACTTGTGCTGGCTTTGTGTTCCCTTTAACTCAGACTTTTCAGGACGTTTGTCACTTTATAGAGGTCACTTACTAGGATTTCCATGTGGTTGTTTACCTTAGTTAAAACCCAAAGAAGTTTAATAGGCTCTGCTGTGCTTGAGCTAGTCTGTCCCAAGCCGCCAGGCCCATGTGACTTGACTTCCTACATCATCACTGCCTCACGCTTTTGACAGATTTCTTCCTGTTTGCCTTTGTAGGTTTCACAGCAGCAGCCTCCCTCGTGTCCTTGGCTTGGGCCCTAGCCTCCTACCAGAAGGCTCTTCGGGACTCCCGAGATGACAAAAAGCCCATCAGCTACATGGCCGTCATCATCCAGTTCTGCTGGCATTTCTTCACCATCGCCGCCAGGGTCATCACATTCGCCCTCTTTGCCTCTGTTTTCCAGCTGTACTTTGGAATATTCATTGTCCTCCACTGGTGTGTCATGACCTTCTGGATTGTCCACTGTGAGACCGAGTTCTGTATCACCAAATGGGAAGAGATTGTATTCGACATGGTGGTGGGCATCATTTACATCTTCAGTTGGTTCAATGTCAAGGAAGGCAGGACACGCTGCAGGCTGTTCATTTACTATTTTGTAATCCTTTTGGAAAACACAGCCTTGAGTGCACTCTGGTACCTCTACAAAGCTCCCCAGATTGCGGATGCGTTTGCCATCCCTGCACTGTGCGTGGTTTTCAGCAGCTTTCTAACAGGTGTTGTTTTTATGCTGATGTACTATGCCTTCTTCCATCCCAATGGGCCCCGATTTGGGCAGTCACCGAGTTGTGCTTGTGACGACCCTGCCGCTGCCTTCTCTCTGCCTCCGGAAGTGGCCACCAGCACACTGCGGTCCATTTCCAACAACCGCAGTGTTGCCAGTGACCGCGATCAGAAATTTGCAGAACGGGATGGATGTGTACCTGTGTTTCAGGTGAGACCAACTGCGCCACCCACGCCATCATCTCGACCACCACGGATTGAAGAATCAGTCATTAAAATTGACCTGTTCAGGAATAGGTACCCAGCGTGGGAGAGACACGTGTTGGACCGAAGCCTGAGAAAGGCCATTTTAGCCTTTGAATGTTCCCCGTCTCCTCCAAGGCTGCAGTACAAAGACGATGCCCTTATTCAGGAGAGGCTGGAATACGAAACCACTTTATAAGACAGAAGGAGCCACAATGTCCACATGAAGGGGTAACAGCAGGGCTGTGGCAATAATGACACCTTATCCAAGTGAAGGGCAATGAGCTATATGTTCTTAGTCCAAACATTGTCATGGTATGGTTTGATCTTCCATCAGCTGACTGCCTGCTGCTGGAGTCCATTCAAGCCAGCAGTGCTGAGAGTCCCTTACTCTGCCTTGAGGGGCAATGCCAGCTTAGTATGACTGTTGCTACCAAAATCCTCCAGCGCAGGCTAGGGGCACATTCACTGGAGGGTACAATTATTATGAAAAAATGTTGCCTCTATCATTAGGGTATTTTGATGGAGTTTATTGAATTTTGCATAAATGTGTTCCCACACCACCACTACCACCATCACCACAACCAGCCCTCTATCAAAAGAGTCAAGGTGGGGCTGGAAAGATGACTGAGTGGTTAAGCGCACTGACTGCTCTTCAGGAGGACCCAGGTTTGATTCCCAGCACCCACTTGGCAGCTCACTGAAATTCTAGCTCCAGGAGATACAGTGCCCAGTTTTGGCCTCCTCAGGCACTGCACACACATGGTGCATAGACATATATGCAGGCAAAACACCCATACACATAAACTAAAAATAAATAAAAAAAAAATAAATAAGCTTAGGTGATTTCCTTGATGCAAAGCTAACAACAGACTCCAGGAAAAAAGCAGTATGCTTGGAAAGGTTCCATAAATTGTTTTCTCATTTGTAAGCCAGTAGCATCTGTGGCAAAGCCTGTAGAGTGGACAGCAAGACTCAAGTGTTTACACTCGTACTAGCATTGATGGAATGATTCTTTTTCTATACTTTTCAGGATTTGTTTTTTACTTTAGGTTTTGCAGTTGAGAACACCCTTTATGACAGAAATTCTATGCAGCACATGTATGGCTTTTGATGAGACCAAGGAGCTCAAAATCCATGATATAAATTAAATAATAATCATGATTCAGTGTTGAATTGCAAAAATACAAAGAGCAGTTGGGGGAGGGACGATACGAGAGTCAGATTCTCAGGTGTGTGCAGCTCAAATTGAAATGCACCCACAGAGCCATGGGAGAGGAAAAGGTGCTGTTTCCAGGTCTGTTTCCAAGTGCGGAATGAGCATGGGTCGGCAGGTGTGATTCCGGAAACCACATGCCACGTCTTTCTAGTGCCAAACTTTGTCCAGTCACAGAACTGATATGGAATCCCCCCAAACTGAGAATAAGTGGTGTCACAGAGCAAACCAGAGAAGAATAATCAGGTTCTCTGCTGTGTACAGACTTAGCCTCTCCCATCCAAGGTCAAAGTGACGTGTCTCCTAGAGACGCTGGGACACCTTTTGGCAAGTGTGAGCATACAGCTGCAGCATGTATGCTGTGAGAGAACTGCCCGGGCTGCTTGAGGGCTCACCACTCCATCAGCTAAGATTTGTATTCCAATCATCTGTAAAGTCATGCTCTTACAAGCTTCTGAGTTTTAAATACCTCCGTACAGCAAGTAAACATTCCCGCTTTCTGTTCTCAGTGTCCTTGGTCATGGTGCTTTTTGTCGCATTAAAAGTGCCGGTCAAACTTTGATAGTATTTTTTTATAGTTGGTGCAGAGTGGAATAACTCATGGATTATTTCAATATTTTTGTAATAAAAATATAGGGTGTACATATAGGCATCGTTGCTTTTTTTATAGACTTGGAGTTATTTAAAATATGTTAAATGTCGTATTCACTTGGGATGTCAGAATCTGGTCTACAAATCCATCAGCTTGCCTCGGCAGATTGAAAACACGTGTCTCTGGCGAGATCACCTTACTTTTTGCAATTTGATGTCCCCGAGAACCTGCACAGGGGTGCTATCAGAGTATCAAGTGAAGACGGAAGTAGCCTAATCAGAAAGGGCTTGTGAAGACTGGCCAATGTCTCCCAGGAAATCAAAGATGTGATTTCTTTCATCCATCCATTAGAACAACCTGACCACAGTGGAAGATGTCTTAAACTTTCCTGCCTGGTTTTATACTAACCCAGCTGTTATATTAAAGATTAGTCAAGTCACACAACAAGAAGGAATAAAGTCAGTTGCATTTAAATATTCACTTAAAATAGTCAATATCGAGAGCCACCACCTGAAATGGGTGTGTCGTCCAAAGACTTGACCCTGAAGTGACATCCACAGCAAGAGACAGAGGGCTCAATCTTGGACTTCTTTTGGTACAAAGTCCCAAAGCAACTTTTTAAGACAGACGATTTTTATCAGACATATTTCCTAATACTGAATGATTTGACCCTTCAAGCAAGATTTCCACTACAATACACTAATCTTTTGTTGAAATGAAGAAATATTACCTTGCCACAGTAAAGCTCCAGGAAGACCCTCGGCTTCTACCAAATGGTGGACACATCCCATTCCCCTGTAGAAGGGAATCACAAGAATTTGGGCAGATACTTCGCTGGTTTGCAGAACTTCATTAGTTCCAAGACAACTTCTAACTGATGCGCTCTGAACTGACCTTCCCAGGTGGACTGCAACTCTGATTCTGTGAGTGAATAACAGTTACATTGTAACAGTGTCCAGCCAACCAGTCCAAAAGGAGTCTCCACTCTTCCATCACGTGAGTTCTAAGTTACTTCCCAATTTGATCTCACCTGTGACATGCTAAGGGTTAGAACAGCTGTGGGAATAGGCAGTCCTGTGCTGTGCTCTATCTTGATAGTAATGTAAGTGATCAAACAGATGTGAAAGTTTTGCGTTTCTCCAGTCATTGCCCAAATGCTGCAAATGTTCGCAGACCTGACTTATGAGAAAATTATGACGATAGTGAATGATGAATTCTTGTTAAGGAAACAAGTTATCTACATGCTACAGTTGTGACTTTCCAATGTAAGAAAAGCAAACAACAGCAATCAAAATATCACTCCAGCAGGACTTAATCTTGCCCTGCTGATCCAGAAAGCACATACTGCCATCAGGCTGTTGTAGAATATAAACACAAGGCAGGGTTCAACGAGGCATCATTAATGCACAAAGGAACAATTTTCATTCTTCCTAAAATGTTATTTTCATATGACATGAGGCTCTGCACAAAGTAGCTAGAAATGGTCAAAGGGGGTGAGCAATGGCTAGCATACTAATGGAAATGAGGGCCTCTTTGTCTTGAGCTGAGACTTCCTGGGTTTGAATACACTTTAATTCACATGAAAGCAGGAACTTGCACTCTGCCCAAAGTTTGGCTAAGAGTCTCAGCATCTTATGAAAGAAGAGGGAGATAGAAAGACCTGGAGGGAATAGCATCTCGCTAAGGAGAGCAACAGAACCAAAATATCTGGGCCTAGGGGTCTTTTCTGTGACTGATACTCCAAGGACCATTCATGGAGATAACCTAGAACCCCTGCACAGATGTAGCCTGTGGCAGCTTAGTCTCCAAGTGGGTTCCCTAGTAAGGGAAACAGGAACTTTCTCTGACATGAACTCAGTGGCTGACTCTTTGAGCATCTCCCTCTGGGGAAAGGGGGTATTCTTACCAGGCTTCAGAGGAAGACTATGCAGTCATTCCTGATGAGACCTGATAGGCTAAGGTCAAATAGAAGGGTAGGAGGACCTTCCTATCAGTGGACTAAGGGAGAGGCATGGGAAGAGAAGAGGGAGGGATGGCAGAATTGGGAGGGGAAGAGAGAGAGGACAAGGGTGGGATACAAAGTGAATAAATTATAATAAATTTAAAAATAATTTTTAAAAAAATCTCCTGACAAAGAAAAAAAAGGCATGAACTTGCTACATTATAGTTTCAATGTTTGCACAGGATGGTGATTTTTTTTAAAACAAAAACCTCTCTAGTTAGCATTTGTGAGTTAACTCATACTTAAAGAACCCAGATATATATACATGAACCATGCTGAGACTCCATTTATGTAGAAGAAAAGCAATTTTCCATGCCTATCAAAGTCTGAATCCCAAGAAATTCTGTCCTTTACATTCCCTACACACATTATTCTGCTTACCTGTGTCTTGTCCAGTTCAGGAACTGCCTTTTTAAATACTCCTTGAAAATTCATTTGTGGAGAATACTATTAGTCCAACAGATGAAAGATTCCCCTTATCAAGAGGCTGAGATACTCCAATTCAAGTGTTATCAACAGACAAATTAAAAAATAACTAATCTGAGGCTAAATGTAAGATAGTGAATCCCTAAACACTCAGTTTACCCTGCTATTCATAAGTGAAGTGATGTGGGCTGGCAAGATAGTTTAGCAGGCAGGCCAAGGTCCCACTAAGCCTGATAGTTCAATCCTCAGAACTCATATGGTAGAAGGAAGAACTGACGCCATCAGGTTGTCCCCTGACTCCCACATACATGTCGTGGCATGTGCATGGCCAAACCTGTATGCATTAAGTAGACAGATCAAATGATAGATGATAGGTAGATGATTATAAATAGATAAAAACAGAGTCTAGATAGATTGATAGATGATAGATAGAATCATTGATGATAGATAATAGATAGTTGATGGATAGATGATTGATGAATAGCTAGATAAATGATAGATAGATAGATAGATAGATAGATAGATAGATAGATGATAGCTTTTTAGAGTTTTGTGCCTGTAAGATGGCTCAGCAGTAAATCTAATACTGCAAAAAGATGCAAACCTGACCTGAATTTGATCTCTGAAACTCATGGAATATTGTAAAGAGAGATCCAACTCTACAAAGTTGTCCTTTAACCTCTGTACACACACCATGGCACATGTATCCTTCCACACCCACGATAAACACACAGACACAGACAGACAGATACTCATATAAGTACACACACAAATACATACACACACACAAATTTAAAAATGAATTAAATCTCCATGACTTTTTGAAATCACTATAGGTGTGTTGCTAACATAAAGAGTAAAAGATGAAGTATGTTCTGCTGTTTAATGTATAGGAAGTGACATATTATTGACATGTGACGTTTTAGACAAGAACCTTTTATTTATTCCTTTTTAAAAAATCAGCTGTCCATACAGTTCAGACCTATATGACATGCAATTCCTTGCTCCTGGCTTGAGTGAACCTTTTCATTCTTAAGCATTTCATTTTTTAAGTGGCTTAATAGAATAGTTTTGTGTCTCTTCAAAGTTCCCTGAACACATTGATTAAGCCAAGGACAACCTTTATGTCTATACACAGTTGTGTTAGGTGATAGTCACTCTCAAATGCACTAGAGTGGAAGCAAATTCTGACACAATGTTTAGACAAAAATCCAGTGAATTTATTCTAATGAACCACTTTCTAGACTAAATATATGCTCCCTTGAATTCTCCACGTATCTTTGCCATTAGCCATGACTGTTTCTATATAAAGCTTGCGTGAGATGCCTGAATTTTTATGTTTCCAAGGAGAATTCCTTAAAGCCTCTTTTAAAAATAGTTTCAACTGTCTTTTAGAATCTGATTCTGTGCGGATGAGGGAGGCAGAAGCTGACAACTCAGCAGGACTGACACGGACGTTGTTATAATTTTAGTGATGGACACAAATCATTTCACATTCCTTTGACCAGTAATCTGGTGTCTCTTTTGAAAATAGTCAAAGCTGTTACTTCTGCCAGCTTTAGCTTAAGACACCCCTCTGTTACCCAAAATTTGATGCTTTGAAAGTGACTAGGAATAGGTAATTTCACTTTAGTCCTCATTGCCCAACCTGTATCCAGGTGAGAGATTACTCAACCACACCACTGGGTCACGTCCTTTCTCCTCTCCCAGTCTCCTGTAGTAGCATCAGGCCGCCACAAAGCTCTCTGTTGGAAGGCTTTGTTCAGTTGCTGTCCTGAAAATGGGCCCATAACAAGACTCTGCGTACTTTCCTGTGATGAACAGCCTCTCGACATGATCATTACCCATTCAAAAGTAAAACTGCAGCATGTGGGTGGAATTGGATAAAAATGTAATGAGTCATTTAATTTTACTAATTGTGGCAATTAGGCTAGCTCACAAGCAGCTACTACACCAGAGAGCCAAATGTAAAAAGTGGCATGAAGCCACGTACCCACGGGGCTAAGAAACTCCTGAAGGAGTGGTCAAGGCATTAGATAACCTCAGGTCTACCTGACCCTTCCTCTTGATTCCATGAGGAAGCAGTGATTAGACTCTTATTATATTGTATGTAGTAATAGTTGCAGAAATGCAAAGCTTAGCAACCTGCATGCCCCAGGCATTGCTACTCAAGGATGCTGATTGCTTCTGACTTGCCTAATAATTTCATTAAAATGCTTCCATATTACACTGAATGTAATATGGAATTACTTTGGTTATATAGATTTCCTTGTTGTTTGACTTCCATATCAGGCAGAATATCACTATTAGGAATTTACAATATGTTAGCACTGTACTGACCACCCTTACCGCTGGGATCCCACTACCCCTCACAGCCACCAGTGAGTGACATCATTTTCAGATGGCACAGCTTCAGCCCAAAGCTGGTAAGTGGCTTGCCAATGGCACAACAGGTAAGCTAGAGAAACATGAAGATGAAAGTTAAGCCCAGCTTCTACCAACTGGAAGATTTCCGAGAACAGTGGCTATTCCATCAAAGCCTACTTTTGATTCAGCAAATTAAATGGAAAAACAGACTTATGTTCCAAGTTTTTTCCAGGAACACTTCATAAAACTCAAATATGTCTGCCAAAATGAAAATCTAAAAGACCTTTCAATGGTGAGAAGTGGAAGTCCCTATCACAAAAACCTGAACACTACTTCAGGTCTCACTCATTGTGGGTGGTCAGTGTTTTTTTTTGTTTTGTTTTTGTTTTTTGTTTTTTTTTTTTACACAGCAGTCCCCATTCCATGACCCTGCCCTGCACTAAATGAAGTCTGAAATTCAAAGTAACCTGAGGCTTTTTTCCTTGTATTCTATCCATGTCTCCCATTATTATCCATTTAGACAGACTGAAAATTAACTAATCAAAACTCCTTAGAGGAAAAGAGAGACTTTGATATGACATTGTTTTCATATTATAAACTAATTCGTTTCCATTGCTATATTTTACTAAATTTTGTTTAACAGCTTATATGTCACTAAATTAATGTTTGAGAAGATTTTTACAGCATTATACCTAATCTAGAAATGATGTCTCAAATTGAAGAGTTAGATTCAAAGAATATACCAAGTGTTTATCAAATATTTGCTGAATTTTGAAGCATTTAGCATGTTCTCTTCCCTCCTAACTTAAAGGCAATGAAATATATGACCAAGTGCCATCCCACCCATTGATGCCAGTGCACAGGAACAAGCATTATATAGAAACTGTGCATGTTGCTTTAACAAGTGCTAAGTATTTAGCAGATAATGAGCTGAGCACTTTTCTAGCCCAGCCGTTTGTTTTTAAAACCCTCTCTATGTTCAGTTTCAATGACATAGCCAACGCAGTGTCTTATCTTCCCAGGGTAGTTTTAAAAGGTCTTGAGGAACTTACGTTAAATTTGAGGTCAGTTACTTTAACAGAATATTGAAGGAAATCACATTAATTTACAGATGGGACAACTGATATCAGGTGAGTTTTATAATCAGTGTGTCACATATTCAAACTCTTATTGATTCCCTTGGTCATGTATTCATCAAGCTCAACCCAGTGACTGCAGTCATTACAGGTACAAAACAGCCAGCTATGCACATCAGCAACTCACAGTGGGTTCTTAGCTGGTCACCTGGTTCCCAGGCTTCATCTCTAAACAGTTATGCTCTAGCACACTGACATTTCTCTTACTGCCATCTATTCATAATGCTACATTCAAATGGTAAAGAACTATGAGCTTTTCTAGGACTTTCCTGTAGCCCTACCAATAAGTACTTGGCCCATAGTGGCAGACATGAGGCAACTACTTAACTGTGGTGCCAGGTCACATTTAATAAGGGAGGAACAGCAATAGGGATGCTATATCCTGACCACAGAGGTTCAAGCCACCACCATTGCATTCACCTGTAGGTTATCACTTTTTTTAGACATATAGACACATATAGTTACTGATGAAATACTTGCAGAACAAAAATCTCATTTTACATCAAATTAATTAATTAAAACAATAAGTAAATATTAGCAGCACGGTACAACAAAAAAAAACTTTCTTTTTGTGATATGATTAAAGCATGCCACCTACTCTGTTATTAGAGTTTCAGAAAACAGGAGGTTTTGTGTTTTTATTATACTTCCATCTACCAAATTAAACAGGTTTGCCCTTTCTTTCTCTACTGCTTAATTTGCATTAAAATGGAATTAATCAAATTCTTACTTCAAGTGTTACAAATAGGAACAAATGAAGATGTTGTGTTTAAGGTAATTTAATTTAACTATTGCAGTGGCATTCTGGCATGGAGTTGTACCCAATCAACACTTCTAATTACTTCAAATTAGTTCATTATCAGTAAGTTCTAAGATACCCCTAAGTGTGTTGAAAATACATTTTGAGTTTCCACCACTGTAAGAAATTTCTGTTTTTATTACAAACTAGCAAAGTGTCTCAATGCCTTCAAGCGCTGTGACTGGGAAGCCAACACTTGATTTGAGTGTCTTGGGCACCATGAAGTTCACACAGCAATTAAACATTGACCTGTGGCTTTCTATAGAGCCCTTATGATTTCCTCAAGGCAGAAAAAAAAATGGATCATCACCTTGTAACCAGAGAATACTAGCCAGCTGGTTAAAAAAAAAAAAGTCATTTTAAAACCTGATTTCAAAACACTAAAATACTCAACTTCTCTCATGTACCCACCGAATGTGTTATTCATAATGAGGGAAAGAGTAGGTTTCCAACGTCTGTTTCAAAGGGTTGGAGTGAAACATTGTCTTTGTTTGAATTAGAAGCAAGGAGCTCTGTGAAGAGAGCTGAAGAGTGCAGTGAGCCAGGACCCACAGACATAGCCCAGGCTGTCACACAGCTCAGCCTGCTAATGCCTTTATGCCCTTCTTCTTTTTTTACAGAAACATCTTGGAACTTATCAACGTTTACTGGAGATGAGTTGCAATTAATTAATCCAACAGACACTTTAATCTTGCAAATTCTTGACTTTTAACATTGTAACCAAGCTACTGGAAGAGAACATGACCATTAGAGGTAATGGGAAAGGAACACTTGGCTCAGCACTGTGCCCTGGCATGCCCAGGACTGAAGAGACAGACCGCTGAGAAGTAGACCTAAGGAAATTTTGCTACCTGGTCTCCCTACACAAATGCTATCAATGTCCACGGTATCCATCTTCTCTCTATTTTTTTCCAGTAAGAACTGCGTTCAAAAAAAAAATCAGCCAATGGATTCCTGGGAGTTTGTATATCTCAGAGAAATGGTGATGGGTCAAAGGGACTTGCTTCAAGTGAATTGAAATCCACTTGTTTGGAAATGAAAACAGTCTTTCATTTTTTAATACCTGCTCTCTCTTGAGTACATTCACTGCTTTTAATTTGTTCCATTGTCAGCATTATGATAACCAATGTGTAATGCTTTGATTTATAATTCAGTTTCAGAGGCTAAATCTGCACAAGTGTATAGAGAGATTTGATGCCTGCCTTCCTATTTGGTAACATCACCAGTCCCGCACCAATATCCACTTCTACAAGGAATTTACTAGCTTATGGCTTTTCAGATCACATAAAATCTTGGTTAAAAACGACCAACCAAATGGCCTTAATGCCTACATTTTCATTTACAAAAAAACAGGTATACTGAGATTTTTCCAACCATGTTTCCTTCCATTTCTCTTTTTCAAATAAAGGTGAAAATGAAGTTGTCAGAAGTTCAGATATAGTTTTAGAGTATACAAGAGTCCGATGTGCTTGTGGTCTTGGTAATTTTTCTATCTAATCTTTTGGCATCAGTTTTAGAGGTTAGATCTAGGTAAATTAGTGAAAGTCATCAAGTGTATCCATTAAACACTCCAGAAAAAAAGATAAGAGGAGGGATCAGGGACAATTGTGTTCCCTACACAAGCATCTTGATGGTTCTATCTGAGATTTTTCTAGGGCTTCTGAGTGGCATTCCTGGCCATCAGCTCTCAGGTCCAGGCAAGTCTTTTCTCAGAACTGTCTCTGGGTATAACCACAAAAATTGAATGGTAGAAAGGCAGCCTCCTCCTACTGTGGGACTTACTCTCAGATGCCAGGCAACCATAACTAGCAAGTTGAAGAAAATGCTCATGTCCTGAACCTACAGCCTCCTGTGTAATATGTATTGAGTTGGTTAACTACAGGAACATAGGGGCACTAACAATCTTCTCTATCACAGATCAGGAATAAGTGTGACTGTGGGAGTGTTGAATACCAGGACCAAAGATCTCTACCAATGTAGAGGCCCAAGAAAACCTGTTAATCACTTGTTGAGAACACTTGCCTTTTTACAAAGTAGACACATAAATTAATCTCTGTCATTGGATAATTATGTACATGTCTCCACATAAAAGAACAAGACCTGCCCAACATGGAAAGATGGAGGTCATGTAGGAAGCTTCATATCAAGACTGGCTTTTTCTAAGAAGGCCTTCCCTCCTGAGGGTTTTTCTTGATTAGTGGACCCTGGAACGTTCTGTACATCAAGAGCTTCTGATGAATTATAAATCACTCTTGCTTATTAGACGTAGACTATTTAATTATTCCTCTTTTAATAACAGTAAGATTCAGGGTTACCATGGCCTTACTCATCAACCCACTGTAAATATATCATAACATCACAACAGACCCGTGTTCAAACATGCTCAACCCAGTTTGACCAGTATCATCTTTCCTGCAAAACAGTTTGAATCCCGATTCTACCAGTCAGTTACCTCATCTGTGTATCTATTCCCAGACTGATAAGTCCTGTGAGAGAGAATCATTTTCAGAAAAATACAAGGAAATGAAGGAACAGTTATGTAATTTTTCCACCTAGACAAAAAAAAAAAAAAATTAGACCGTTGATCACCCCAAAGTTCTGACATTTTCCTCATGACTGAATTCCTTTTCATTTGCCGGCTTTCAACATTTGAATTTTCCAGGTGATTGCTGAACCATTTTCACCAAACCAAAGTAGGCAGTGCAGCATCATTAGAAAGGAAAGACTGCCGACATGAATGCAAATATCCCTATGAAAAATCAAGAGGTTGGTCACTCAAGCAGCACATGTGGTTTTGCGGTAGCACACATCTGGAATTTCTCTGGAAGCATCCAGATGTTGGAAGCATAGAGATTTCCATCCTGTTGTGTGGTGTGTGGAGAGACAAACTGCTCCTGTATTTCAGGGGTAAGGTAACTTTCTTCTGCTGGCAATATTCTGCTGCTAAAAGTCTCTTTATTGTACAAAAAGACATAAATAATACAGAGCCACTGCAACTATTTTTATTTATTTTCTGAAAATGCCTGACTGGAAGAGGTTGGTTGCCTTTGCCTTGGGTGTTCTATAGGTGACTGCATGAGGATTTCCTTGAAAGTGGCTGTTCTTGGAGGCCTTCCACTGCCTTTTCTGAGCAAGGAAACTTAGCCTTTGCTATGTTTCATCATTTTATCAGTTTTTCTGCTGCTGGTAAATCTTAAACATTTACAAAATCTACTAGACAGAATAGTTTAAAGGGAATATGAAATCTGTAAGTTTTTAAGTTCAAATGGATTTTTTTTTTCATTTTAAGTGTCCCTTATAATATCTTAAAGCTAAAATTGTTTAAGTTGTTTGATACAGTTACTTCATGGTGAATTTTATGACTGCAGTTGGAGGAAAAAGACTGCTTCCCCCAAATGAAACAAATTATCTTATTTGGGGGACTTTATTTGATTATGTCATTTTAATTATCCACTGCTTGCTGGTTACCATGAATATGGTAATGTTCCTTTATTTTCCCAGTTAATCCCCGTTATATTTCTCCACTAGGGAAAACAAATTTTGTGGACTGTAAAGGAAATTCACCTTCCAGCAGGAGGGCTGAGGATACTCACACTGACCCAGATTTGATTTTTCCTGGGAACCTTGAGAAGCTGGTCTTACCCCTTCTGATACACTGGGTGGTGGAGATGCAGATGCCCTCAAGTCGAGGGCTTCTCTCACCCACCGATCCGAAGTTTGGTAGAAAGACACGCAAGCGGTTCGGCCTATTTCCCTTTAAGAGCACTTTAGCTGCACGACTTGCACTGAGGCACTTGCTGTAGGTGAACAAAGATCTCAGAGAGGCATTCAGCTATGCAAACATCCTGATGGATTTCCAAAGACAGTGCAAACATCCCTAACTCCCTAGGTAGTATTTTGATTGTGTGAAATTCAACACTCAGAGCCAAGAATAACACCATGAGACAGATGATGAAATTCCTTCTTGAGTCTCTCCTTTCCTTAGAACACCAAAGCCTCACCACTAAGCCATGTTTGTCCACCCACTATGCTAACTGTTTTGGACCCTAATCTGAATGCAGGCTGTGGCCACAGCCCAGGTGCCCATGACCCTCCAGAAACAGCTGGCGTGTACTCTGACGGTTTTGATATTGTTTTTCATTTTCCTTGAGATTTTAGATCGTCAATCTCTGTACCTGTATGTTATTGAGAGAATGTCTGGCTGCTATAACAACAAAAAATGGTGACAATTGATTGACAAATCACACCCAAAAAGACTGTTTCTTTTATTGTCTTTTGATTATGAGATGATTGATGTGAAATTTATAGATTAATAGAAAAGCAGAAATCTCTGGGTTGAATGTTATGACTATTTCAAACACGTTTAAAGATACCCTATGACACAATGATCTTTATAGTATGGAATATATTCCATTTGGGTATAGGGATATGAGGGCATGTGATCCGGTGAGAGGGGCAAAGAAACTAGGAGTCTGTGCACACCTGGGTTCTAATCCTTAGGTCTATTTCTTCACCTCAAAGCTTACTTTGGCCTCCTTATTCCCCATGGAAAAGAGTGAGGATATTGTTTGCCTACCTCACAGGGTGTTGTAAAGATGGTCAGAGCTGGAAATGCACTTGCGTTATAGAACACCATGCTAATCACTAAGTTGCAGAAACAAGGAGAACTGTGGGATAAGAAGGGTGGGACCAGCAGTTGTCGGAAAAGCAGCCACTATGCAGGTTAAGCTTTAAGCTTTCCCCTTAAAGGTCTATGTAGAAGGTATAAGCTTTCTAATGAGAACAAGGAGCTCCTCGTACAGACATGGAGTGTCTCCATCTAGATGGACCATTTTCTTCTTAATGAAACTGAATTTTACTAAATGTTCATGAATACACCTAGAAATCCTGGCCCTTCCTGATTGATCCCTGAGGAGTTTGCCTGACTGGCTCCACCTGTCAGAACTGTGGAGAGTCCCCAGTTTAGCCCTGGTGTTGCCAGTTGATATTCTGGAATCAAATCCTGGATGCTGTATAACAGATATCATGAAGATTAGATGTGGAATAATTTGACTGGGTTTATATTTCATTTCTAACACAACACCTTAGCAACAGAAAAATATGGAGCCTTACTCCTGCTTGGAACTCTTGAGGTCAGCTGTCTCTACTTTATAGATGTATTTTAAATATATCAGAGAACTGCTTGCGCAAGGGATTCAGGAATATATTGAAATGTGTGTACTTGCATAAATGTAATACACAGATGTGAGTTCCACAAAAGGTTAAACAAAAATGGAGAGATGCCAGGAAAGCAGCCTCAGTGAAGATTCTGTACAACTCTGCAAACCAGTGTCTACTCCCTTGCTTAAACAACTAAACTTGGCCAGAACTAAGTGCCAATAACATGATTTGGGGTTATAAACATGTGTAATTTTTGAGTCATAGAGGCAATATTATGAAGTAAGAACACACCTATTGAGCTCTGCTAAAAATAGGGGTAATATTTTAGTGACATGGCTCCATTCAGTTCCCTTATTTAATAATTGTATTCATTTGCAAAATCAATGCCATAGTCTTAAAAATATGAAAGAGTTTCCAAATTTTCCATTGAGGAGTGAATTCAAACTTATGTTGTACTTGGGTTACATATAATATTGACATCCAATATAATCTCTTCTGTTTCTCTAAAATTTAATTCCCAATGGAATTAATCAAAGATTTAAATTTTGAAATTGGCTAAACATTTCCAATACATGCTTTCTGAAGCATGACTAGCTTAGAAAGCTGTGTAGCATCTTTTTTTTTAATTTTTAAAAATTTTTCTTTTTACTTTTTATATTAATTACAGTTCATTCATTTTGTATCCCAGCTGTAGTCCCCTCCCTCATTCCCTCCCAATCTCACCCTTCCTCCCTCATCTCCTCCCATTCCCCTTCCCAAGTCCACTGAGAGGGGAGGACCTCCTCCCCTTCCATCTGACCCTAGACTATCAGGTCTCATCAGGACTGGCTGCATTGTTTTCCTCAGTGGCCTGGCAAGGCTGCGCCCCCCTTCAGGAGGAGGTGATCAAGGAGCCAGCCACTGAGTTCATGTCTATGTTGGAGGCTGTGTGATGTCTTAAAAATAAATACATGCACTATCAGAATAGAGTTACTGCTACTGCAGACTGGCCAATCAGTGAGTAAAAGATAATGAGGCTATTCCTGGCTTTCTAGCCTCTTCTGAAATCAATTTTTTCTACCCCAGAATGCAAAAGTGTGTCCATTTTATCATGAAAATAAACATCTGTCTTTATTCGCTTTTACATAGAAAACTAACATTGACTGTTCAGTATAGTTTCAAATGGATTTGCTAGGACTAGCAGGAGGCAGTGGAGAGAATCCACTATGAAGAGATTTTATCACAAAGTGTAAAATAAAATTTAAGCATGTCAGAGGGAGCTGGGCAGCTCCTTGGAGGAATGGCTTAGAGTTTTCACCAGCAGAGAGAAGCACACGCCTCATGCCAACATGTCACTATGTAAAGCCACGCATAGCAACAAGGCATTGCTGGAGGAAAGAGTCGAGTCTCTTTTCGGTGGTTCCTATTTCACACGGAACTCTCTAGAGCCCTCCCGGAAAATAAGAATGTCTTAGAAAAAAAACTAGTTTTTAGCACAGATGTATGTGATTATTCAGCTAGGGGTCCATCAATCTGTAAGCATCATATATCTGATTATTCATAAGTACAACTGCCAAATTTTATGGCTGGAGCTGGCTAACATTCTTTTCAGCAAGTATGTGATGAACACAGACACACAGAGAGAAATTCTCCTGTTGCTTAAAGGAAATATCTCCCAGCTTATTAAAGTCGACTGTCATGAAGTACTACCTTCACTTCACAAAGCTTTTTTTGTTTTGTTTTGTTTTTTATGAACCCTTGGGTCAATTGTTTATTTAGGCCCCACTTAAAATGCCTTTCTCTGATGAACAAGGCACGAAAGAAGAGGACATAATTAGCCTTGGTGGAAATCTTGCTTCTACTAAAACAAACAAACAATAAATCCTGCTTTTCTTCTCTGTAGCCAGATAGCTCAGTAACTTCAAGAAGGCATAGTGATGGGTGTGAAGATGACTTCCTGTTCTCAGAAAAAGAGAGAGAGAGAGAGAGAGAGAGAGCCAACAGGAAACCAGAGATATCTTTCCTCTTTGAAGGCAAAGAGTATCCTGGATTTACAATTAAGGCAAAAAAACTGTAAATGTGAGGGACTATTATTCCTCTTTTTGGTTCTTTACCACTTTCCCTCAGTCTTTTCCAGTTAGGATTGGAATTTCTAGCAATGATAAATAATGCTGTGTTGTATAATGACTTCAATATTTACATTGTGAAAAAATTAGTTACAGATGAGAAGACCGGAGAAGCAGGCTTCCGCAAGACTCTGGGCTCCTGACACTGGTTTTTCGTTCTTTGGTTATTTTTTAATTATGTAAGTTTCACATTTAACTACCTCAGCTACTGTTGTTTGATTTAGAAACACAAAACCATTCACTTCACAGTTAACAAATTATTTCATTGAAAGTGTCAAAAGGCTATTTGATGCAAAACAACTTTCAAAAACTTTAAAATACCATGAGCCACCCGACTCCCATCAGCTAAAAACAAAAACAAAAAACAACTGTCACTTCCACCTAGCACAAAGAGAGGCTGTATATATTTGCTTAATTTGCCTTAAATATTTTGTACTCCCTTCTACCCCATCCAATTTTTGTTTTTTAAATTTATCTCTGAAAAAAAGAAAATAAAAAGATATGGATGGTAGATGAAGAGCAACCTGAAGAGAGCAGGCCACTAGGTTCTGGGCTCCCTGACTTCAAATGTACATAGTAGTCTGAAGCATAACCACCATTCTCGAGTTTCTCTCTTCGTTTCAGAAATAAGGTGTGTGCAGGCAACGTGGAGACATTCCCCTGGACAGCATGGTGCCTGGCCTCGGATGCAAACCTGCCGGTCCTGTGCTCTTACTTTGTAAACATTGTACAAATGTATTTGGAATTTAATTTGAAACAAAATTAAATGAGTTATTAAATTCTTTCTTGTAAATATATATATAGATATATATATTCTAATCCCACATATCCAATCATTCCTATAGCATTCAGATTGTAAGTGTGTCTTTCTTGGCTGGAGCCTGCTGCCCTGGGCAGTGACTCCAAGTGCTCTAGGTCAAAGCACAGTGCGTGGAGTATTTGATATACTGCAGTAACATAGTTATTTTGGTCAGTTAAGTAAGTTACAATTTGTGATGAAATGAAGTGGAAAGTAGTACTTCATAATGAATAAATTTTCTTGGTTACCTGATTTTTTTTTTCTTGTAAAACTTAAAAAACAAGAAAACTTGAAATTTTATATATTTGGATTTTGTAGATTTTTTTTTATTTTATTGCAACACAAGGTACCAAAATCATTAAATAAAGTACACTGTGGTCATTTTAACAGAAATCTGTTCCTCATTCTTTCCAAGTCCAAAGAGTAGAGTGCCATTGGCGTAAAGTGATGGGCAGTGGCATGAGCATAGACTAATTTTCTTTTTTTTTTTCTTTTTTTTTTTATTTTTTTTTATCAGTTACATTTTATTAACTCTGTATCCCAGCCATGTCCCGATCCCTCTTTCCCTCCCAGTCCCTCCCTCCCTCCCTCCCTCATCTCCACCGTGCCCCTTTCCAAGTCCACTGATGGGGGGGGACCTCCTCCCCATTCATCTGATCCTGTTTTATCAGGTATCTTCAGGACTGGCTGCAAAGCCCTCCTCTGTGGCCTAACAGGACTGCTCCTCCCTTCGGGGGTGGGGAGACCAAAGAGCCAGTCATTGAGTTCCTGTTAGAAATAGTCCCTGTTCCCCTCACTTTGGGAAACCAATTGGTTACTGAGCTACCACAGGCTACATCTGAGTGGAGGTTCTAGGTTATATCCATACATGGTCCTTGGTTGAATGTCAGTCTCAGAAAAGACCCTGTGCCCAGATATATTTGGTCCTTGTGGAGCTCCTATCCTTTCCCCATCAGACTAACTCCCCTTCTTTCTTATGATTCCCTGTACTCTGCCAAAGGGTTGGTCATGAGTCTTTGCTTTGAAAACACTGCTAGTTAGAGTCTTTCAGATGCGCTCAGTAGACTCCTGTCATACGTTCAATGCACATCCCATCTGTCTTTCTAAATGAAGATTGATCATCTTACCCCATGTCCGCTCAATTGATTATCTTTTTTAGGTGTATAGATTTCATTAGGTTTATCATATCTTATAGGTCTATATAAGTGAGTATATCCCATGTTTGTCTTTCTCCTTCTGGGATATTTCACTCAGAATGATCTTTTCTAGATCCCACCATTTGCCTGCAAATTTCATGATTTCCTCCTTTTTGATTGCTGAGTAGTATTCCATTGTATAAAAATACCACAATTTCTGTACCCATTCCACCGTTGATGGACATCTGGGTTGTTTCCAGGTTCTGGCTATTACAAATAGAGCTGCTATAAACATGGTTGAGCAAGTGTCCTTTTTGTGTACTTGAACAAACTTTGGGTATATACCTAGCAGTGGTATAGCTGGGTCTGGAGGAAGCACTATTCCTATTTGTCTTAGAAAGCGCCAGATAGCTTTCCAGAGTGGTTGTACCAGTTTACATTCCCACCAGCAGTGGAGCAGGGTTCCCCTTTCTCCACAACCTCTCCAGCATGTGTTATCGCTTGAGTTTTTCATCTTGGCCATTCTGATGGGTGTAAGGTGATATCTCAAGGCAATAGGATCCAAAGCCATAGATAAGCAACGCTGAGTTCTGACAAGTTTGAAACATATTTACAATTAAACTACGTCATTTTTCTTTCTTTCTTTCTTTCTTTCTTTCTTTCTTTCTTTCTTTTTTTTTTTTTTTTTTGTCTTTCTGTTTTAAGATATCTTACTGTGTTACCCACACTGAAACTTGAGGTCCTCCTGCCTCACTCAGACTTCTGAATAGCAACTAGCTGGGGTTCAAGATATATTTCACTATACCTAGCTTTACATGTTTATTTTACTTATTTTAGTTTTTAGAGGCATTAAAGATACCCTTCTAGAACCAATGTAAAACAAAACAAATGTTTTTGACCACAAGAATTTAAAAGGAAAACTAAATTGCTTAACTTTAAATGAGAAAAATTTACCACAAACAAATGTATTTTCTAAAATATGATACGTCTAAGTGCTTCCTTTTTCTACATAGTAGCCCTACATTTCATGTAACTGTTTTCATTAGTCAGTTTTTATTCTGTTTGTTTTAGAGCCAGGATCTCACTGTTTTTACCCAGGCTTCTCTTGAACTCCTGACCTCAAGGATTAGCTCCTGCTCCAGCTGTCAGGTGACAAGTAGTTTTTTTGTTGTTGTTGTTTTTTCTTTGTTTTGTTTTTAAATACCTTATTTATTTTATATTACTTTGTGTTGGCCTGTGTGTGTATCTGCATGAGGGTGTCAGATTTTGGAGTTGCAGACAGTTGTGAGCTGCCATGTGGGTGCTGGGAATTGAACCCAGGTCCTCTGGAAGAGCAGTCAGTGCTCTTACCCACTGAGCCACCTCTCCAGCCCTCATTAGTCAGTTTTTAAAAACTTGTCTCTGTTCTAAAAAATAGTTAGCAGAGTCCCACAAGTTTACAGAGCACTAGAAGATGTTGGTAACATAAGAATAAGTTACATGTGTGGAAACTTCCATCAATAAAAATTAGAAATGAATATGGGTAAGCTTGGAAGATGTTCAGCCCAGGAGCACTAATGACTTCACTGTGGGAACCAGAGTTCAGATCTCAGCACCCACATCTGTTAGCTCACAACTACTTTAACTCCATTTCCACAGGGTCCAGTGCCTTCTTCTGGACTCTGCAGGTCACTTGACTGTGCACATGATGCATACGTGCCTCAACACAAATGAGTGAAGACATTTGTCATGTAAGCTTGCAACATGAGTTCAATTCTTGGAAGTCATGGAAAGATGGAAAGAAAGGACTAACTCCACAAAGTTATACCCCAACTTCCACACAGACCACTAACACATTGGCTCCAATACATATATACATTATGCACATACACATACACAGAGACACAAAGAAACCATGCACACATACACATACTCACAAATACACACAGTGGACATTTTAAAAGAAGTCTGTGTCTCATCCATCTGAAACCCAGATGAACAAGCATGTACATGCATCATGCACATACACATAGAAACACACACATACAAACTATGATCAGTTTTACACACATATATACATCATGCACACACATGGATAGACATACAGATACATATACAGATACATACACATACATCATGCAAAATACACACATACACAGTAATATTATTTTTAATTTAAGTAGAAAAAATTAACAATATATAAGGAAAATATTAAATGAAAGAAAAAGAAGGAAACGTTTTCAAGACTTGCTTGTTTCATCTAGGCTTAATAGCCAGTGCTCAAAACTATAGCATTTGGGAGGTAGAAGCAGGACCAGGAATTCAAAGTTACCCATGGCTACATTGCAAGTTTAAGGCTAGCTTGGTCTCCATGAGACCAGTCTCCAAAAACTATGGACCATCTTCACCACCACCATCACCATCATAATCATCATCAGTATATGGGAACACCCCTGTAACAGCATGTATGGAAGTCAGAGGACAACCTTATGGAGTCATTTATCCTCTGCTTTTGCATGAGTTCCAGGATCAAACTCAGGTTGAGGCTTATAGAAGGAGCACCATTCCATACTGAGCCATCTTTCAGTGACCCTGTGGCTTTTGTTGTTGTTTGTTTGTTTGTTTGTTTTTTAGAGTAACTTACTAGAGTTTTCCTTTTTCACAAATATTACAGTAATAGATGCTAAATGTAAAATTACTTGGAATCTATAAATGTGATTGATAAGTTCACTTGCATATTTTTACAAACATATATTTTTTCACTTTGCTGACTGGACAGTTTTAAAGCACTCATGTGGGATGCATGATATTAGAGTTACAAGTATGAATAAACCTATTTATTCTTAATAAACATAGTCTGTAAGGGAAAGTAAGCGAGACACACAAAATATGACTAACTATGTAAAAGCAACATAGATGGGTAGAACTCTTTGATACCATTTAAAACCTTTGATACCTCTTGGTCTGCAAGAAGCCAAGGCCTGAAAAAAAAAAAGTTATACTGCTGAAAGAGCCTGGATCCTCAACTCAGAGACGATCTGCAGCCCTGCCTCTCTATGGGCATTACAGTATGCATGGACACAGTCATTCCTGGCTTCTACTATCCTTGGCACAACAGCATGCAAAAAGAACAACCAACATGATTAATTCAGTATTCACTGTCTGAATGCACAGGGGAAGAGAAAGAAGCATTTATTAATGTCATTTCATGTTTGCAAAAATGAATAAGAAATGTTATTATAATCTGAGAGCAAAATTTATATTTAAGGGGAGTATTTTTTTAGAAGAAAACACCGCACAATGCTGAATTAAAAAGTTTAACATGGAAATGCAAGTTTCCAGAGTCATCTATAAAATCAACTCCAAACCAAGCACCAGTGTTGTGTTGTAAAACT
This sequence comes from Meriones unguiculatus, assembly GCF_030254825.1. Lineage (NCBI taxonomy): Eukaryota > Metazoa > Chordata > Mammalia > Rodentia > Muridae > Meriones > Meriones unguiculatus. The sequence goes on from NC_083354.1 coordinate 118,412,098, forward strand.
TGACTAAATGATTAGGAAGGATAATTAAAGATCTAATACTCTAGAATAATCAGCTGTTTTAAGATAAAGACATTAACTCCTATTCTGCCAGTTTATATGGGGTGTAATATCCATGAGCAGGTGCTACAAGCACAGTAACATAAAAAGTAAGCCCCACAAAAATCTAGCAACACAGAATCGCCACATTTTTAAAGAAAGTATTTTAATTGTATGGTAATTTAATGTCAGAGAAAAGATGGCTTTTTAAGTAATGGTCACCATAAGGGACATGTTATAGGGAAAAAAACACATACATTAAATACACATTATGGAAAACACAACTACTTAAATAATGTATTGATATTGTCTTGAAATGGAAACTATCTTACACATTTTATACCAAAAGCAAGAGAGAGTATGGTCAATAATTTCTTTCCCTTTCTTTAAAGTTCTCTTTAAACACAGATGTCCAGGAAACAAATTATAAGGCAACTGTATTTCCTTTGATTAGACAGATGTACTAAGATGTGCACACAGATGTCCATTACAGGGAAATCTGGGAATAACTGTAAACAACCAGAAAAAAGGGCCATTCATGGATATAACCTAGAACCCCTGCACAGATGTAGTTCATGGAAGCTCAGTGTCCAAGTTGATTCCCTAGTAAGGGGAACAGAGGCTGTCTCTGACATGAACTCAGTGGCTGGCTCTTTGATCACCTTCCCTTGAGGGCGAGGGCAGCCTTACCAGGCCACAGAGGAAGACTATGCAGTCAGTTCTGATGAGACCTGATAGCTAGGGTCAGTTAGAAGGGGTGGAGGTCCTCTCCTCCAGTGGACTAGGGGAGGAGAAGAGAGAGGGAGGGTGGGATTGGGAGGGGACAAGAGGAGATACAGCTGGGATACAAGGTGAATAAATTGAAATAAATTTTAAAATAAGTTAAAAATAATTGCACCACTGAGGGGGAAAAAAACTAACTTTTGCCGTTCTTAAGGTGAGAGGCAAAACAACAGAAGTAAATACTTTCCCGGTGATTTGGTTGCATAGATGAGGATGTTAACTGTTAAAATTCATTTTGAAAGCAAAGAACTGGATGCAATGTTCTTGGTTAACCACAAATAGTAACACAGAACAAACAAAACACAATACATTAAGTGTATTATGCGCCAAGCAAATGGTGGCTTAATGAGAAGAGTTGCCGGAAAAAAAAAGAAAAAAAAACAGCTGATGGGAGCTGAGCACACAACTGCCTGAAAATTATCTTGTCTGACACAATCACCAGTAAGTAAGAGCCTCAGAACAAAAGTCATTTGATGGATTATTTTTTCTTATAAATAAAACATTTTATTTTATTGTTTTTCGTTTTTTACTTTATTTTTTATTTATTATAATTTATTCACTTTATATCCCAGCTGTAACCCCCTCCCTCATCCTTTCCCCATCCCACTCTCCCTCCCTTTTCTCCTCCTATCACTGACAGAGGAGGTCCTCTTCCCCTTCCATCTGACTCTAGTCTATCAGGTCTCATGAGGACTGGTAACATTGTCTTCCTCTGTGGCCTGGCAAGGCTGTTCTCCCCTCAGTGGGAGGTGATCACAGAGCCAGCCACTGAGTTCATGTCAGACACAGTCAGTCCCTGTTTCCCTTGCTAGGAAACCCTTGAGCTGGCAAAATTATGTCCCTGCCAGAGCAGGAGACAAATCATAGGTAGGTGCTGAGGACAATCTGAAGCAGCCCCACATCCCACACCTGGTACTGAAACAAAAACATTCACACAACATTTCTGTGTTTTTAAAGAAATCAAAAATTCTCACTACAACCATCCACGGACTTAGTGCTGATTCTCAAAGCCTTCTACTACTGCATGAACATGTGTTCCTACCCAAGCACATGGTGTGTTTTCATTGTCCTTGTGACTGTACTTGAGGCTGGACCTTTACAGAGCACAAAGCTTAGCCTCCTGTGCTTTTGAATAGAAGGTACAAGTCTTTCTCTCTGATGTGGCCCTGAGAGAGAGAGAGAGAGAGAGAGAGAGAGAGAGAGAGAGAGAAAGAGAAAACTGGAGAATAGAAACAAAGATAAACCAGGTGATCTCAGGATCTTTTTCATACACCATGTCTTATGCCAACCAACCTTATTAAAAACTACACAATCTTATATACTATTTTCTAGGGAGAAATGGGACAGCATAAACTATCAGATAATGGGACAAAACCATCAAGCGGCTAATCAAGCAATGTTGCACAGGGAAACACAGGGTATGTCAAAAGCATATCAAACCAAGCACACTGCAGCCTTGAGACTGGTAGCTCCAGTCTCTTCAAAAAGAAAAACGAGGTTTCCAGGAACTGAAACATTTAGTCCTTCAAGGCCCTGGCCCCAGTCCCAGAATTTGTGTCAAGTCCACTCCAAGCGAGAACATAGAACTAGGTTCCTTTTCTCTTTTCATCGGGGCCTCTGGGGAAGCTTTGGATCACTCCAGCTGTCAACACGCAACCACACCTGCCCACCACCACCACCACATTGGTTTTCTTGGGCTCTCAAAGTCTCTGTATGTCAAAACTGGCCTTCAGCTTTCTCCGTAGATTTTGGAGGCCTCAAACTCTTAATTCTTCTGTCTCAGCCAAGACAGACACATGGTATATGTATGTGACACCAATCCTAGACACCCGAGTGCTAGGATTGTATGTATGTGACATCATTCCCAGACATCAGCCTTTGGGTCTGGAAAATCCAAAATTAAGACATCATCAGATTTTTTATTTAATTTTTTCTTTTTTTAATTTTATTTTTTAATATTAATTACAGCTTATTCACTTTGTATCCCAGCTGTAGCCCCCTCCCTCATTTCCTTCCAACCTCACTCTCTCTCCCTTATCTCCTCCCTGCCCCTCTCCAAGTCCACTGACAGGGGAGGTCTTCCTTCCCCTCCATCTGACTATTTTTTTATGAACACTCCCCTTCTGGCTTGTAATCAAGGATCCTTTGTTCTCATATGGTCTTTGTTCTCCACACATCCATAGAGGGGTAAAGGGAGAGAAACAAACTTTCTCAACTCTTTGTATGATTATAGTCCCATTGTGAGGGGACCACCATCACAATCTCAAAAGCCTGACACTTCTCAAAGGTCCAGGCATAAACACCATCATAATAGCTGTCTGAGCTCCAACTATGAAAAGGAACAGGGTCCCACAATCTGGTCAACAGCAGATTGTAACAGCTGTCATTCAAACTCTGAAAACTGTGTCCTCTTTTAACTTAACCCAATTAGATACTTAAAGGTTTTACAGAAACTTCTAGGAATTAATACTTCCCAAGGAACTCTGCCCTAGTGAACAGATCCTAAAAAAAAAAAAAAAGAAGGTCCTTGTTCATTTCAGATAATGAATTCAACTGTTACGTTCTGTCTTTAACAAGAAAATGAGATTTAGGTCACATAGAAAGGAATTAAGTTGTCTTCAATACTTGAGACTGATTCACCATAAAATCTTAACAATATGGTCACCTAAACAAAACCTGCTCAGCTGCTCAGTGACAGCACAAGCTGAAATCCCAGTGTGGATGGGGAAAATCTCAAAAGTCCCCACCCCTATATGAAGAGCTATGAGCATAATGGTCACTGAAATGAAGAATCTGTCTTCTCTGGGAATAAAATTCCTGATTGGTTGTCCGATCTCAAGTTGTAAGCCTAAACATACGCACAAATGGGCAACACTAAATGGGCTCAGCAGGCTGTATTTATGCATGGATATATGGATTTATAATTCATGAAGACTAGGTCATGAATTTGTGAGGATGGTGGGGAACACAGGAGGAGCCGGAGGAGAAGAGGGATGGAAATGGTCTAAATAGAGTATTCTCGTTTGAAATTCTCAGAACTAAAATAAAACAAATGACAAATGTGAAAAAGAAGAAAGCCAATAGATGAATAACAAAAACAAAATAAATAACAACAATAAAAAAAAGCAAGTGGATTGTTTGGGAATGTTACACTAATCTCAGGTAATCTGTTTTAGGGTAGCTGATTCAAATGTTTTAACATGATCAGTGTTGATGTTTTTTCCACATTACTGCCGTTCCAACCACACACCTGTTTCAAACTCTAATTGACTGAATCCATCCACCCTTGGCAAAGCACAGAGTTTTTTACTCTTTATAAACAACTCTACACTTGCTTAAAAATGGACTTATAAATGAAGCAAATGATTACTTCTGAGAATATATTGCAGTTGACCTCCAGATGAATGCTGGGGATGCCATTTCCCTCACGAACTAAAGTTCGTGGAGAATGAGGTTCAGTGGTGTGCATGGACTGTTGCGGCCTCCGTGTCCTAATGATAAAAATGCCACAAGAAGGTTTAGAAACAGACTTTCATAGGACTTCATGAAGATTGTCTCAAGATCTTAAGATGGCACCTGCCAGTTGCTTGCTCTGCTCCCACTTTGTGACTATACCTGATCTCCCTCAGGATGAGTTGTCTGGCAGTCTTCTCCCTGCTTAACAAATCTCCTTATCATGAGTATGGCCAAACTCTCATTAAGATTTCCTGCCTCCTGGTGATTTTTCACCTATGAGTTCCTCTAAGAACCTATACCACTTGGTAGGGTAAGGAATGGTTCAGAAAAACTAAAGGTTGGGACAGGGTGCATAATTTATCCCCAGTACCTATCTTGGAGAAATGGAGATGATGACTGAATCACACACCTCACTCATGTTCTGTGGTATTTGCACAATAGTCTCACTTCTTATCCTGTCCTGTTACAGCTATATAACCTCCTAGTTATAGCACCAAGTTATGAACCCATCAGTGGTCTGATTCATGGATTAGGCCAGAGACCTCAAGGTCCAATCACATTTAATAACTGCCCTTAATTTTGAAACAAAGCCTTCAACATACAAGCTTTTAAGGATCCCTTCACATCCAATCCATAAGAAGCACATTTCCAAGTAGTTTGTTTTCAGCCAGTTCTCAGCAACCAATCCCATTGTAAAACAAAACAAAACAAAAATAGTGGGTAAGACTGCTCAGACATGGACATGGGTTTAAACTAATAGAAATCCTTCAGTAGCCCACTGGTGACTACCCTGGGTATTCAGGTAGCCCCAAGCCTTTCTCAGGGTGAGCTTTTAAGCACAAAAACCATGTCCTGTTTTGACATACTTCAGCTAAAAAGAACTGGAGCCAGAAGTTGGAACTACAGAGGTCAAAAAGCTAGTTTAGTACATTGTGAAACTCTCCCAAAAACTATTTAGACTTTGATGAATTAGGTCTTTGTCATACAAGGAGGACCCTAGGGAAAATACTCTCATTCATCCCTGGCACCTCTGACCCTGTTGAATCAAACACATTCACCCTCAAAACCCTCCCACTGCCCACAGTTTATAAATCCTAAATAAGGTTTATAAATTTCAAATAAGCATGCTGGGTGTGCGTGCATCATGCTGGGGGCTGCATGCTGCTTGATAACATCAGATTTTCAGCATGGCCACCTGAGATTAGCCATTTATTCTGGGGAATAGGGGTCTGTCCTCCTCCCTGGAGATTCCTCACTGAACTTCCAGGGCCTGGCTGCCAGCTAGAGCCCGCCCTACTGCCTGGAGCTTCTGGACCACCCAGGGAGAGCCCCTGCAGTTTACAGGCCTGTGGAACTGCCTCTCACCAAACATGCCTTCTGATTGGTTTCAGGCCTCTGCTGTGCTGAGCACAGCAGCTTAACTGAAAAGCTGTAACACATTGGTATCACCATAGACTTTGGATTCCTGAGCTTCCATTGGCACTGGCAATCTCTTTCTAAAAGAGCTAACTAACTGTAACACTTTGTGGAAGCCTCTTACCACACCCCAGTCTAGCACAGGATCCTCACCCGAAAGTGCTCTAGCTGTTTCCTGAGATCAAAAAGCAGAACCCTGATCCTGGGGTCACTTTGTTCTTTCTCTGGAAGCTGACAGCTGCATCCCATACTTCCACCAGACAGAGAATGACACAAAACATCACCTCATACTTGTTATAACTATTATCAAAAAGACAATGAATAATTAAACAGTGGCAAGAATGTGAACAAAAAGGAACCTTTACACACTGCTGGTGTGGATCTAGGTTTGTGTACCCTCTATGAAAAACAGCCTGAAGGTTCAAAACAGAGCCGCTATATGATCTGGCAGCCATACTGCTGGGTACAAAGCCAAAGGGATGACATTATCACAACTAAGAAACTCCTAAATGCCTACATCTACTTCGGCACCAATTACAGTAAATAGAACATGGGAAAAGACCTCATGCCCATGAGTGAATCCAGAGACTGAAAATATGATAGAAAAACAGGAAGAAAGCTAAGCAGATAGCGACCGAGTCAACAATTGTAACTAGCTAAGTTGGACCCACATTGTGGAAGACAAGAACTGACTATCCCAAGTTGTTTTCTCTGCGTATGACATGCATGTGGATAGAGAGAGAGAGAGTAAGAGACAGAGAGACTCATACACACATACCAGATAGAGAAAAACTTCACGGTCCACCTGGAAACAGAAGATGGAATCGAGGTTCCCAGGTGTCAAGTCAGTAGCTACTCAAAAGGAACAATATCTTTGTTACATGGGATGAATCCACTCTGAAGACTCATCATGCACTATGGTGACCATAGTTGCTGTTAATTACCTGGGCTGTAGTAATCATGTCACAGTATATGTGTCTGAATGTCTGTGTGTGTGTGTGTGTGTGTGTGTGTGTGTGTGTGTGTGATCACATTGTCCTCCTGGAACTGTAAGCCTAAATAAACTTGTTTGTCTTTTGAGTTGCTTTTATATCAGGGCATTTTATCACAGCAGTGAGAAAAGTAACTAACCCAACAAATAACCTTGAAACTTAGTGATATAAAATCACAGTGAGCTACTTTGGTTTATTGATGATTTTGAGAATCGTGGGCCCCAGAAAACTTCCTCAGTAGACTTTACCTGGGCTCCTCAAACATTTGCACTGGTGAGGTGGATGTTTTAAGACAGTACAATTTATGATGTGGTATCTGCCATTTTCCAAAGTGAATATCCATATTATCTGATAGAAGCATTCATAATTTTTTTCTGTTTCACTTAGAAGCAATACACCACCACTTTTACATAAGTAAGAGAACATAGACATCAGGAGGAAAACATAGAGCTTCTAAATCAGCGAGACTGAAGCAGTAAACATGGCTCCTACAAGGGTTTGCACCAGGCCCTCTGTATATATTATAGCTATTAGCTTAGCTAATATAGGACTCCTGACTACGCAAATGAGTGGTTCTCTTGACTCCTGTGACCACACTTGGGACACTTTTCCTGTTCTTGGGTTGCCACACCCAACTTCAACATGATAGTTTTTGCTTCATCTTATTTTATTTTATTTTGTCAAAAGAAAGAAAGGAAAGAAGGGAGGGAGGGAAGAAGAAGGGTGCTGGGAAAACTGGCAGAGCTGTGTGCTAAATAAAACTATACATTGTCCTTTGACCTGCCAAAAATCAACTCCAAATGGATCAAGGACCTGAAAAAACCTGAAGCTAGTAGAGGAAATACTGCAAGATAGAGGTATAAACATTTCTGAATAGTGTTCAAGATACAGGTAAAAACTTCTGACTAGTATTCCAGTCACTCAGAAAAGAAAGCCAATAATCAACAAATGACTCTTCACATAATTTAAAATTTTCTTGACATTAGAGGAAATACTTAAATGAGTGAAGAGACAGCTTACAGAATGAGAGAAAATATTTTCTAACTATACATTTGACAAGGAATTTAAAATCCCAGAACATACAAAGAACTCAACAAAACTATACAAAAACAAACAAACAAACAGCCAAATCAAAAATGGGCTAGGGAAATGAACTAGGAGTTCTCAAAGGAAGAAATACAAGTGGCTAAGAAATATTTTTTGCAAGTGTCCAATATTTTTAGTGTCTTAGTCAATGGTCTATTGCTGTGATGAGATGCCATAATAATGGCAACTCTTATTTAAAAAAAAAAAAGCATTTAATTGAGGTTGGCTTATAGTTCAGAGGTTTTGTCAAACACAGCAGAAAGCATGGCTCCAGTCAGCAGGCATAATGCAGGAGAGGTAGCTGAGAGCTCTGCACCTGGATTGGCAGGGAGAAGGGAGAGAGAGCCCCTGGGCCTGGCATAGACTTCTGAAACCTCAAAGCCCACCCCCAGTGACACACTTTCTCCAATGAAACCACACCTCCTCTAACAAGGCCACGCCTCCTAATCCCTATCAGGTCACACCACTCCTAATGAAAGCTGAAGCACAAAGTACTGGGGTAGAAAAACCCAAATGGCTTTTAGTAAACTCAAATGGCCCTTCATGCTAAAATTGTGAAATAAACTAGGAATAGAAAGAACATACCTCAATTTAAAAGGGGTTACACATGACAATTTTATAGTCAGCATTATATTAAATGAATTAAAAATCTAAATATTTCTACTAAATTTGGAAATGGGAAAAGAGTGTCCATGCTCTACAACCTTATTAAATATAATGAATAAAGCCTTAGCTGTAGCGATCACAGAAGTGGGGAAGAAATGCTATCTAATCCTGGCCAAAGGGATCTATAGTAGAAATGTTATATTATTTCAAGTTATATACCAAACCTTAGGAAAGTAGCCGGTGGCACAAAAATAGTGTGTAGCTTAACAGAACGGGGAGAAATCTATATAATTCTAACCACCTGAGTTTTGACAAAGATGTCAAAAGCATCAATAGAAAAATGCAGCCTCTTCAACAAATGGCACTAGCAAAACTGGGTATCTACATATAAAAGTGTAGAACTAGATATGGATGTCTTAGCCTATACAAAAATTCTTTTCAAAATCAGAGAAAATATCTCAAGTTTGGGGCACAGTCAAGGACTTTCTGGGAGAGACTCTATGCAATAACTCACGAAATAAGACCAAGGACTGACAAATCATACTTCACGAAATTAAAAGCTTCTACACAGCAAAGGAAACAACCAATTGTGTAAAAAGGCTGTCTACACAAGGGGGGGGGAAATCTTTGCCAGCTACACTTCTGATAGATTACTAACATCCAAACTATATAAAGATGTATAAGGACTAAATGCCAAGAAATCAAACAACCCTATCAATAAATATACAAATGAAATAAATATAAAGTTCTCAAAAGATAAAACATGAATGGTAAGAAAGTATATGAAAAAAAAATGTTCTAGGGAATGTTGGTATAATGTTCTTCTGGAGTATATACAATTTACCCTTGCTCATTCAAATGCTGATTTCTCTCCCACACTCTCTGGTTTCAATCCGGACATTGCATTTTAATGTTTATTCTAAGCATCACCTGTCTCAAGTTTGCGTAAACATGCCACCATTTGCTCTCTGTGCTGTCAATTAAAACAACCAGCCACAATGCTGTGCAATGGAGAGAATAGGGTGGGACATCCTGGTTTGAGGAAGGAGAGAAGGAAGCGAAGGGAGGAGAGCAGAGATTGGCAGAAGGATCTTCGAACCACGTGGAGAGATGGACCGGACCTAAGATTTGACTAAAAGCAAGTACAATGGGTGAAATCTGAATGGTAGGAAACTATGTGGGCTTGGAAGTTTAAGATGGAGTAACTATTGCCCAGCATTGTGCTCTAGGTCAATTAAATAAATCCCAGTTTCTGTGTGGTGATTTGGGTATAGAGCTGGTTTAGGAATAACTGCAGCTTAACTATAAGATATACCCATAGTAAGTATTAATATACCACAAAAAGGAAAATACAAAAAGAAAAAGAAAAAGAAAAGAAGAAATGGCAATGGCATCCAGGGTCTAAAAGAGATACCTATACCTGCATACCCATGTTTACAGCAGCATATTCATAACAGCCAGAAGATAAAAATGACTGAAATGCATTGGCAGGTGAATGAATAAACAAATGTTGTATGTTTATCAAGATATCATTCACCCTTAAAAAGGAAAGGGAATTCAGACCTATGGCATGACATGACTAAAACTTGAAGACATGGTGCCAAGTGAACAAGCCAGTCACAAAAGGAGATATTCTACATCGTTCAGCTTATGAAAGTCTCCCAGACTCACCCAAATCCATACAGCCAAGAAGCAGAATGGCAGTTGCCAGGGGCTGAGGGAAGATGGGGTTGTGTGATGGGCACAGGGCACCAACTTTATAATATTCTAGTGATGTTCTATAATGTTCTGTAGTATTCTCTAATGTTCTGAAACAGTTGTAGTGATGGATGCTGTGATGGTTGTTCAATATAAATTTAATGCTCCTGACTCTACACTTTAAGATGCTTAGCATCGTAGCTACTATGTTCTATAATTTTTACCTCAGTCTTTAAAAATAATTCATGAAAACATAGTTACTGAAGTCAATGTGATGGCTCAACTGGCAAAGGCACTTGATATCAAGCCTGATGACCTGAATTTGATCTCTGGGATCATTATGGGACCCATGTAATAGAAGGAAAGAACGGACTCCCACAAGTAGTCCTCTGACCCACATACATGTGTGGTGTCATTGAGAAAAGGGAACATGTGTACACTGATCATGGGAGTATGAATTATCCCAACCACTTAAAATCAGTATAGAGTTTCCTCATAGAACTAAGCATTAGAACTATTACATGGCCCAGCCATACCATTCTTGGGTATTTCTCCTATTGACTGTAAATCAACATGTCACAGAGCCACTTGAATATCTGTTTACTGCAGCACCGTTCACAACACACAATTTCTAGGCCCAGCCAAAATGTCCAGAAGCTAATGAATGGATAAAGAAAATTATCAAGATTATGTATATATTATATAATATGTATTATATTATATACATATAAAATGGAGCTCTATTTAACCACTAAAAATGAAATTATTATCTTTGCAAAAATGGGCACAAGAAAAGATCATATTAAGCAAAAACATGCCAAAATCATAAAGGTGGTAGCATCTGGTCTATAATCAGTGTCTCCTATACTTTATACAGACAAATAAAATCATATGTGTACATAGAACATGAAAGTAGAAGCAAAGGGAGGGAATGGATATGGCAAGAAAAGGAAGGGAGGAAAGGAGAGTGTGAAAATTAGTATAATCAAAGTGAATGACGTAGTTGTATGAAAATATCCTTATGGTATTTATTTCTATATATAATGAATATTTGCCAATAAAAAATCATTATGAGACTACCTTAGTTTATGTCAGCCAATCACCATTAAACGGAGTATTAAGTTCTTCTTTGCAAATGAGAAGCAGAAATGAACCAGCAGATATGAACATGAGATATATACCCCCCTAGAGCCTGAAAGAAAAAAAAATGCCTTTGACTCTTTGTGAAAGAGAGGAATTGACTTTGCAAATAGTTCCCAAAACACTGGCTTATGTCATTTAGGTGGTACTAGAATCGCTGTAACTGAAGTAACACAGAGCAGTTCTCTCTGGGTAAAAGCTACCCTACAACAATAGCATCAGACCTTCATACTGCTCCTCTTTTGACATGGATATCTGTTCTCAAAACCGCTTCAGTTACCACCACACAGTTAGGACACAGCACTCAAATTACTCAAGATGGATCCAACCTGAAAACCACCTCCCTGCAGTCTAGCTTCCACAGTACCCAGAAAATATGATGCAAACTGCCAAGGGAGGTGCTTATTACTAATAGCATTAATTACTATTATTAATTAATAGTTATGCTCAGCTACAACACCTATGAACCACGAAAGTGATTATCATGGGAAGATAAATGTGCAGTAAGTAACACATATTGATAGTAACAAACTGCTATCTAATTGGACTTCGAAACTACAAAATACAATAATAATAATAATAATAATAATAATAATTGAAATGTTTTAAAATATCTTCTGTAAATTATTATCAATCATTCTGAGCTCATATTCTACACTTTTTTGTTTGCTTTTTTTGTTTTTTGTTTTTTGAGACAGGGTTCCTCTATGTAGCCTCAGCTGTCCTGGACTTGCTTTATAGACCAAACTGGCCTCAAACTCACAGAGATCCACCTGCCTCTGCCTCCCCAGGTGTTGGATTACAGGAGTGTACCACCATCCCTGGCTATATTCTACCCTTTTAAATCAATTTCTCTCAAGTCTAAGACTTTAAAAACAGGAAGGAAGTAGGGAGGAAAAGAAAAAGAAAGAGAAAAGCATTAACATTCTTTCTGACCCACTGTTGGGGAATTGTGAGACAATTGTCAGTTTTAATAGGACTTATAGGTTTCTAGATACGCTCCAGCCCCTAAACCTTGCTGGCATGCCCATACATACCTTTCTTAAATGAACAAATGCAAAAATTGAAAAAGGAATACAAATGTACACTTTGAAAAATTCCAAAACATGATTTTAAGGAAAACAAATTAAAATTCCAGTCTTCTCTCACATGATAAAAATAATATTTTTAAAGAATATTTACAGAAAATTCTCAACAGAAGAATATCGAATGGCTGAGAAACACTTTAAAAAATGCTCAACATCTTTAGTCATTAGAGAATACAAAAATCTAGAAACAACCTAGATGTCCCTCACTGAAGAATGGATACAGAAAGTGTGGTACATCTACACAATGGAATACTACTCAGCTATTAAAAACAAGGAAATCATGAAATTTGCAGGCAAATGGTGGGAACTAGAAAAGATCATCCTAAGTGAGGTATCCCAGAACAAGAAAGACGCACACAGTATATACTCACTTGGTATGTACTCACTTATAAGCAGATATTAGCCATACAATACAGGATAAACATACTACAATACACTGACCTAAAGAAGCTAAATAACAAGGAAGACCCTAGGGAGGATATATAATTCTCATTCAGAAAACACACATGCTAGGCACCAGAAGTGGCAGAAAAGAGGGAGCAGGATGACAGCCCACTATAAAAGGTACTCTGAAAGTCTCCATCCAGCAGGGGATCGAAGCAGAAACTGAGACTCGCAGCCAAACTTTAAGCAGAGTGCTGGGAGTCTTATGCGGGGGGGAGGGTAGGGAAGAAGGACCAGAGGTACAAGAGCTCCACAAGGAAACCGAGAATACCAAAAATTCTGGGCTGAGGGAGGGCCTCCAGAGACTGGTGCATCAAGCAAGGACCATGCACGGAGAGGATCTAGACCCCTTGCTCAGATGTAGCCTATAGGCAGCTCAGTCTCCATTGTGGTTCCCTAGTAAGAGGAGTAGGGGCTGTGTCTGGCATCAACTCAGTTGCTTACTCTTTGATAACTTCTCTCTGGTGGGGCAACCTTGCCAGCCCACCAAAGAAGAGGATTTAGACAGCCCTGATGAGACTTACTAGGCTAGGGTCAGATAGTAGGGAAGGAGGACTCCCCCTCTCAGTGGACAAGGAAAGGCGATAAGGGGGCAAGAGGGAGGAAGGATGGGACAGAGAGGAGATGAGGGAGGGGGCTACAATCAGGATATAAAGTGAATAAATTGTAAAAAATAAAAAATAGAAAGAACATTACAGTTTTTTAATAGAATTTGATTAGCAGAAGTTTCCTTGGGTTATATGACAAACGATATCTGTGTTCTGCTAAGGTCTATGAAATGGGGATTCTGTCTGAAACCTTGAGGTTTCATGAAATTAGTTTTGAATCATTTCAGAAGTCCTATTTGTCTTTTCAGTCTAGGAAAGAGAGTCATACTAACTAAATACAGGGGAATCCAGTACCTCAGGTGGCTCAAACTCCGGGCAGTCCTTCATCGCAGCATGTGACTGGTCAAAGAGAGTCACACCGTCAAACGTGGAGCTTTTGCACTGCACCCCAATCCATTTGTACTGCCTCTTTCTCTTGAGGTCCTAGAAGTTGGAAGAAGGTAGAGTTCATGTAGAGTCAGAAAAAGAAAAGAAAAGAAATGAAAAGAAAAGAAAAGAAAAGAAAAGAAAAGAAAAGAAAAGAAAAGAAAAGAAAAGAAAAGAAAAGAAAAGAAAAGAAAAGGCTAGAGATTTGTCACTGTTGAGTCTCTATTTCTCAAAAACTGCAAACATACCACAGGCCTTTCTTAAATGATGTCAGGACCAATGTTACTTTCCAATGTAACTTTATAACAACTTATTGGGACAAGAGCCCCAACTCAGCACTCCTACAGCTCTTGTCCTGAGCCCAAAAACCCTTATTCCCCCAGTAAAGCAGCTGCCAGAGCTGTCCTCCAGGGGTGAGAGCTTCATAAATGAGAGGAGGGCTTCGTGTTTGCTCCCGCCCCACTCTAATATGCCCAAGATCAAATCCTCTCCTTCTAGATCTTTCTGTCCTTGACTCAGCCTGACCTGCATCTTGATCAAATATGGATTCCTGATTAAATCTGAACTTCAGATAAATATATTTGAGACATTCTTCCTAAGTACTGTTAACCTGACATTCAAATGTTATTAGTTGCCCACTGAGACTACTTTTCCTCAGGGAAGAGCCCCTACATGCTTCTCCAGTACCACATGGTCCACACAGCACTAAACAGACTCAGAAGATTACGTTTCTATATTTAATCATATACACACATATATTATTATTATTATTATTACACAAACACATGCATGCACACACACACTGAATAGCCATGAAGAATTTGAGAGGGGGGTTGAAGAGAGAGAAGGGAACAGGAAATAGAGTAATTAAATTTTTAAAATGTTAGTGGGAATACCACTTTGGTTTGGGAAGGGTTGTTTTGGTTTTTGTTTTTGTTGTTTGTATTGGGCAAGGAAGTGGGCATGGAGAAAGACCGGCAATACAGGAAGGCCTGAAAAAGCAGGCTGCAAACCTTCAGCCTAGCTCTGCAGTCCTTTCAGACTTTCGTCTACACAACACAAGTTTAAAGATAAAATTACTAAGGATGAGGAGCAATCACCGCGAAGGGAACTCCACAGGCTCCCTCCTCTGCCGCCACCACATAGCCTGTCCACAGCTCCCGGGCAGCACTTCTGAACTCTTCCTCCCTGAGCTGTTCTCAGCTGATTTTGACTATTTTGTTCTCAGAGGAGCTCTATCCTATACCACGTTTTCCATTTGTTAAACAAAAGGCAGTGCCACCAGTGAGATCTACTGTTTCCTTGTCAATTTTTATTCTTTTAGAGAAAATATTTCTTCCGAAGGCATCCAAAACTATGCCGGATTCAGGAAATGCTGAATAATTCTTATTTGTCATTATTTCTTTTCTAATCTCCACACAGCATACCATACTGCTATCTTGATAATAATAAATGTCATCATTAATTAGAGGAAGTTTATTAAATTATATTTATATTAGCTCCTTGAGAATTGTTCATATGATTTAAAAGGCTTTCTTCCCAGTATCATCAGTAACAAATTATCTCTGAAGGTGATTTCCTCACTTTCATTTCACCATCTAGCCCCGAGGGCATACTCTCTTGATGGTGTACATCATTTTTGCACAAACTATAGATTCTGTTCAAATTGGGTCTACAGGAATTTTGCAACTGGAAAGCCTGCCTTTCCCATAGATCATCTCTTCAGGGACAAGAGATTAAATCAAAAAGGAAAAATACCAGGCTGAACTCATTTATCAACACAAACTTATAATGTTAAGTGGCGTACTCTGCAACAATCCAAAGGGGATTACATCCAGGTCACTCTCTAGAGGACTAGCATTACTGACTATTTAAGAATTGCTCTTTGATTGTCTGTGACCATTCTTTTATTAGTATTCGTATTAATGTTAGTATTAGTATTTATTACAATTTATTCACTTTTTATCCCAGATGTAGCTCCTTCCCTCATTTCCCAGTCCCACTCTTTCTCCCTCTTCCCCCACTATGCCCCACCCCTAGTCCACTGATAGGGGAGGTCTTCCTCCCCTACTATCTCTCCCTAGCCAATCAGGTCTCACCAGGACCTTCTGGATTCTTTTTCTTTGTGGCCTAGTAAGGCCACTCTACCAGGAGGTGATCAAAGATCAGGAAACCAAGTTCATGCCAGAGACTGCTCCTGCTCCCCTTACTAGGGAACCCACAGAGAGAATGAGCTGCTTATGGGCTACAGCTGAGCAAGAGGTCTAGGTCCTCCAAGTGTCCTTGGTTGATTCATCAGTCTCTGCAGGCCTCTCTGGACCCAGAATTTTTGGCTTTGTTGGTATCCTTGTGGAGCTCCTGCTCCCTCCAGGTCTTTCTATCTCCCCCTTCTTTCATAAGATTCCCTGCACTCTGCGCAAAGTTTAGCCATGAGTCCCAACATCTCTTTCAATATCCTGCTGGGTAGAAGCTTTTAAAGGCCTTCTGTGTTAGGTTCTTGTTCTGTTCCCTGTGTTCCCCCATTTCCAATGTCTACCCATTTTGCCCTTCTGAATGAGGATTAAGCATCTTCTGTAGGATCCTCCTTGTTGTTTAGCTTCTTTAGGACTGTAAACTTGTACAACCACTTTGAAATTCAATCTGGAGTTTTCTCAGAAAATTAGGAGATCCAGCTCAAGATCCAGCTTTACCACTCCTTGGCATATACCCTAAAGATGCTCTGCCATTCAACAAGAACATTTGCTCTAACCATGTTCTTAGCAGCTTTATTTGTAGTAGCCAGAATCTGGAAACAACCTAGATGTCCCTCAATTGAGGAGTGGATACAGAAAGTGTGGTACATTTATACAATGGAATACTACTCAGCAATTAAGAACAAGAAAATCATGAAATTTTCAGGCAAATGGATGGAACTAGAAAAGATCATCCTGAGTGAGATAACCCAAAAGCAGAAACGCAAACATTGTATATACTCACTTATAAGTGGATATTAGCATGTAATATAAAATAAATGTACTAAACTTTACAGGGCTTTATACATTCTCAAGATGGATTTCCAGACTGCTGAAATCAATACGTCTGTTTCAAAAGTGCACAGTTGCTCAATATTGCTGACCCCAAGCTTTGTGAATCAAAAAACACTGACAGAAATTGGATGAGAAGGTGGAAAAGAATTTATATAGACTTCAGTTCTATGGAGCATAACGGTTGACATTGAAGTAATAAGAAAAGAAAGCCATAAATTAATAAAATTAATAAATCATCTATAACAAATTTGATAGGTCTATTTTAAGATTTTTTTAAATGTATGAATAATGAAAACATATGTTCTCATATGAAAGTTTATTCATGTAGCAAGTGTAACAACTTTTAAGGCAAAGGACACCGTCATCAAAACAAAATGACAGCCTACAGATTGGGAAAGAATCTTCACCAACCCTTTATCTGACAGAGGGCTAATATCCAGTATGTATAAAGAACTAAAGAAGCTGAAAAGCAGCAAACCAAGTAATCCAATTAAAAAATGGGGAACAGAGCTAAACAGAGAACTCTCTGTAGAAGAATATCGAATGGCAGAGAAACACTTAAAGAAATGCTCAATGTTATTAGCCATCAGGGAAATGCAAATCAAAACGACCCTGAGATTTCACCTTACACCCATCAGAATGGCCAAGATCAAAAACTCAAGTGACAACACATGCTGAAGAGGTTGTGGAGAAAGGGGAACCCTCCTCCACTGCTGGTGGGAATGTAAAATTGTACAACCACTCTGGAAATAAATCTGGCGCTTTCTCAGACAAGTGGGAATAGTGATTCATTAAGAGCCAGCTATACCATTCCTATGCATATATGCAAAAGAGGCTCAAGTACACAATAAGGACATTTGCTCAACCATGTTTGTAGCAGCTTTATTTGTAATAGCCAGAAGCTGGAAACAGCCCAGATGCCCCTCAACTGAAGAATGGATGCAGAAATTGTGGTACATCTACACAATGGAGTATTACTATGCAATGAAAAATAAGGAAATCATGAAAATTGCAGGTAAACGGTGGGACCTGGAAAGGATAATCCTGAGTTAGCTGTCCCAGAAGCAGAATAAACACACGGTATATACTCACTCATGTAGACATATAACATAGGATAAACCTACTAAAATCTGTACATCTAAAGAAACTAATCAAGAGAGAGGACCCTGACTAAAATGCTCAATCCCCATCCTGAAAGACAAAGAGAATGGATATCAGAAGAAGAAGAAAACAGGAAATAACCTAGAAACCTGCCACAGAGGGCCTCTGAAAGGTTCTGCCCTGCAGACTATCAGGGCAGATGCTGAGACTTATGGCCAACTTTTGAGCAGAGTGCATGGAATCTTATGTAAGAAGCGGGAAATAGTAAGATCTGGAAAGGACAGTAATCCCATAAGGAGAGCAACAGAACCAGAAAATTTGAACATAGGGGTCTTCCCAGAGACTCATACTCCAACCAAGTACCATGCATGAAGATAACCTAGAACCCCTGCACAGATGTAGCCCATGGCAATAACCAAGAGAGTTCCATAGTAATGGGAAGAGGGACTGCCTCTGACATAATCTGATTAGCCTGCTCTTTGATCACCTCCCCCTGAGGAGGGAGCAGCTTCACCAGGCCACAGAAGATGACAATGCAGCCACTCCTGATGTGATCTGATAAGCTAAGATCAGAAGGAAGGAGAGGAGGACCTCCCTTATCAGTGGACTTGGGGAGTTCATGCGTGAAGAAGGGGGAGGGAAGGGCGGTATCAGGAGGGGAGGAGAGAGGGGCTTATGGGGGGATACAAAGTGAATAATATGTAATTAATAAAATTAAATTAAATTTAAAACAGTAAAAAAAGAAAACATATGTTTTCATATGAAAGTTTATTCATGTAGCAAGTGTAACAACTTTTAACTATACATAATAAAATTATGGCATTAATGTCACATAAATAATGTCATCTAAATAATTAATGTCATAGATTTAATCAATCATATAAAGTATTGAGACAACCTGGATTATAATGCCAGTATAGACATATAAAATTAATTTTAAAAACCTGCTGTGGATTTTTAATATGCTATTTCTAGACACTGTTTGTGTTTTTATCATGTTTTACATTATCCACCTCATCATTCTTCTGTAGTAAATGGTCCTTATGGTCCTTGCCTGCCAAGAGGGCATCAACCACCTTCATGACCAGACCTAAATCTCTTGCTCTCCCTGAGGTGCAACTTTCTAATAATGTTACAAAAGAAAGTATGGCTTTGGGATATGAATTTCGAAAAGACAGAAACATTCAGTTCATAAAAACCTACTGGAAATGATCAATAATTAAAATATGGAGACATAGTACATAGGAAATAAATAAGTTTTAAAGAAAAACATTTAAAATTTGTCAAATTATGGAGTTTATTTTGATGGGTGCATTATGTTAGATAGTACTATGGATTATGAAGAATATGGAGGATGTCTGAGAGGAAAGTGGTTAAAAAAAAAAAAAACAAAAACCAAAGATGTAGACTCTAGGCATGTCACTGTATTTTTCCTTCCAAATCCTGTCTAAAATGGTTTTGGACAAATATTTTGCTTATATGTTGAGTGTCTGTGGTTTATAGTAGTGTCTTCCTAGAAACCTGAAAGCTGCTTATTTCAGAGTGTATGCTCATCCTGTATTGACACTCTCAGACTGCCTTCCAAACCTTTGCATTTGCATGGATTCCTTCTGATATTAAGTATTTTCCCAAATTAGAAAGTTAAGCACTACTACAACTGTACAGGACCGTGCTGCCAAGTTCTTAACTTTACACATTTAAGTACCGAGACAAAGAACTCATACAAAGAAATGTTCCTCCAAGCTAAATCACTTCAACCACACTAATCTACATCTCTTTTGCTGTTTAGATCTGGAATGCCTTATTTATTGACATACTAAAGTTAGCATTTCTCCAACTATGACCATCAAAAACACGTGAGCATAGAATCTTCCTATATTATCCTTCAGAAAAAAAAGAAATGAAATAAACTCTGAAATAGTTATGAAGCTCTTTTTCTTACCAAAACACTGGTCTTTTCTCACAGATAATTAGTTCTTAATTTCTTGTAAATTTTTCCCGTATTATCTAGACATTCTGCAGAAAGATTCATATTCTTATTCATGTTAACTCAGTAAATATGGGCTTGTAGAATATTCTCATATTCTGTTTAACATTTGGGCATGTAATAGGTAACCCTGTCCTTGGCTTAGATACTCCATTGAGAGTCTAAAAATAAGTGGCTTTTACATTCTTTTCTTTTCTAAGAATAAATCTTTTTTTTTCAAGCATACCTTAAATATTTCATGCTCAACCTCTGCACTTCTATTTCACAGAATCTCTTTTCAGTAATTTACCACACACTCAGCTCTGGTGTCTTGAGTCTTTCATATGTTTTTATGCGGCAAATGGGTAGTGCAGCGATTAGAAGACAAGGTAGAAGATGGGGAGGAAGGATCCTTCACTAAATCCCAGAAGATGACACAATTGACCTTTCTCATCTCAGCTTTGCCTTAGGAAGCTTCAGTTTAAGTCCAAAAATAGTAAATGAATATTTTCAGAAATAAAAAAAAATTATATTTTAAGTTGCCCTGGGTAGTCTGATGAACTTTATCCATGCTGAAGCTCTGTCCCACCAAGGGTGTATATATCCCTTTGTCTAGTGTAGTCATAATTTCCTTTATGTCTTCCTCTTAGCCTTGGCTATCTGAGTTATCAGCTTGGCTATCAGTGCAGCAGTGTTTGATTTCTTTATATTGTTTAAGAGTGGGCCCAAAGCATGAGGGCAACAGTGCTGCCAAGTCATAGAACTAAAAAAAAAAAAAAAAAAGAAAAAGAAAAAGAAAAAAAAGTCTCTTAAATAAAAATGCATAGTGATTAGGCGCATATAAGAAAAGAAATGGTAAATGCAAAGTTTAGAAATCTTCCAGAGAAAAGGGGGAAGACAACTGTAGCACAACCATATTGCAAACTGTAAAGGGCTCCATTTGGGCTCCCCACTTGGACAATACAAGAACATGAGAAGTATCCAAATTTAGATTTCAGATCCAAGGTTTTCTCATTGTAAAGACAGTGCCCAGCCTGACCTTTCACCTTCCCACACAGACCTTTATGGAGCACAACCAACCCATATAATACTGACTTGAATGAGGAGAAAAAAGTAAATAAAACCATGAAACTTGAGTGAAATCCCTCTTGAATGAGGATTGTGGCCAGCAGAACACCAATGTGATTAAGCAGAGGCAATTGTGTAAAATGTTGCCTGTATTTCTGGGACACACCTAACTTTATAGAACCCTGCGGAAGGAAAAAAGAAGACCCCCAACCATGACAAATTATAAACAGCTCAGCAACTCCACAAAGTGGGAACCAGTTCAAAAACTTAAATATTTGTTTCAATTTATCCCAATTCTGTGAAACAAAATTATATGTGTACTTACAAACATCTTCCATTTATGACAAAAAATCAATTCTATAAACTAAATTGGATTGAGTCTGTGCAGTTTGCAACCAAGAAGAGCTGAATAAAACAGTTGTCTTTGAAATCCAAACTGCCCCCTCTGATTCTGTGATGACATTGGCAATCATGCCAGGAAGCTCCTGATGATTTCAGGAGCAAAACTTGTCATCAAGCATGACTTTACCAATAACAGGTAGAGCATTCACATCACCAACAGGGAAACTTCTGAGAGGCTGAAAACAGAACGTTAAACCCTTTCTCCTCCATGAGTCCAATTTCCATATTATTCCATCATTTAGAGCAAAGCCTAAGCTCACTTATTCATGAACTTTTGTTGTCCCGGTCTTTACTCCATGAATTTCATGCAATGGAAAGTAACAGAAAGCACCAGATAAATGTGAGAAAATCGTAGCCTGAGTAGATCACCAGATGTGGACCCTACTTTTCTCTCTTTTTGCTTCCTGGTTCTGGACTGGTGTGTCCTGCCTTGACACAGACAGAAAGGTAGTGAGCCTCCTCTGGTGGGCTGAAACTGCCACACTTACAAGCCAAAATAACGGTGGTCCTTTTTACAAGCTAATTAGCTCAAGCACTTGCTATCAGAACAGAAAGCTGCCTAAGGAAAGGTGAAACATTCGAGCCCTTTCCCTGACCCCTTCCTCACACTGCATCTCCTGAAGAGGCCCCTCTACACGGTGTGAAATCCATGAATACCAAAAACAACTGAATATGCAACTTGTGCTTAAACACAGATGCTGACAGGGCCTTTGGAGATTCAAACATCCCAGGGCTCAAACTCACAGTGAGTTTCTGAAAACAGAATGTGTCACAGGAGGTGACAAGGGGTGCGGTGGTGTCGCTCATCTCAAAAAAATCAGCTCTTCCTCGAAAATGCACCTCATATTCTAACAAATTTTTACTTTGCTGTTGGAATTTGATTTTCAAATATTATAGGTCATAATGGCCTTTCACCCCAAATTCAACTATTAGAGCATTTAAGTCCTTGACACTGAGGTGCTGAAGTAAGGCAGCCCATCTCTTTAAGATTGTCCTATCAGAATAAAATAAATCTAGTTACATTCTTAACAATAAAATTATTAAAATTTCCAGTGAATATGGAGAATTGTGTCCAGTACACAGAGCCATACGAGGAGGTCGGTGTTAGGCATCTCTCCTTTTGTGCTGTAATGGAATTAGAAGCAATTTCAAGAATTTTAGGTGCAGTTCTTTCCAACAAAGTTGCTGTTTCTCTCAGCAACTCAGCAACTAAGAAAAGAATGTTGACAAAGGGTTTCCTGAGGTTTCTGTCAGTGGTTGTCTGGCACTATTGCTTTCAGGGCCAAGGCAAAGTAGAAAGTCCATGAAAGAAGGAGATGGTAAGAAACAATGGTTAACCCTGTGGGAACCCAAACTTTGGGCAGAGTGCAGGGAATTTTACGAAAGAAGGGGGAGATAGAAAGACCTGAGGAGGATGCAGCCTTACCAGGCCACAGAGGAAGGCAACACAGCCAGGCCTGATGCGACCTGATAGACTAGGATCAGATGGAAGGGGAGGAGGACCTCTCCTATCTGGGGAAGGACATGGGTGGAGAAGAGGAAGGGAGTGTGGGACTGGAAGGGGATGAGGGAGGGGGCTACAGTTGGGATACAAGGTGAATAAAGTTAATTAATAAAAAATAAATAAATTTTGGAAAAGAAGAGGAAGAGTTCCCAGTATATCCCTCTGAGACATACCCCTGAGGACCTGCCTTCTTTGACCTAGTTCCACTTTCTAAAAGTTCTCTATGTCCCACTATGCCACCAGCTTCAACAACATGAGACTTTGAGGGACATTTAAAATTCAAACCATGACACTTACCTTGGATAAATCAATGCCAGAACTGCTTGAAACTCCTGTGAAGGTGAAGAGAAGCCTGACCAAAATTCAGTGGATCTCTTCAGTCTCTTTGTACCACTATTGAAAACCATTGCTCTATTTTATTTCTCTAAAACACATTCTGACTTACATTTACTGTACACAGACAGCCCTTTACTAGGGACTTTCATCCCTGGAGGTTTCTGAAGCCCTCCCTGTCTAGTGAGCATGGTGACTGTCCCCAGACACCCATTCCATCTTTTCTCCTTCACTACTTCTTAGCTCGTGTCATTGAATATGTTCTTCAGGCATTGTTTGGCTTAAGGCTCAGAAACGTTACCTGTGACTTTTTCTCATTTACTGTACGTCTCAGCTCTCCCTTGTTATTAGCTACGTTCAAGGCTTCTCAAATCCTGCAGTTGTCAAATGTTTGTGGTCAGATCTCCTCTTGTGGCTCTGAAAAAATTAAGTGTCTCAACTTCCCCAAATGAGCCAAAGTTCCATTGGTTCTAGGTTGATGGTGTTCTGTCAACCAAGGCCCAGGGCTGTCAGCCAAGGCCCTCCAAGGGGTTAAGGAGGAAATAAGAGAATGTCTGGCTTCTCTGTACTATCCTGCTCATGCCTCAGCTTTCTTGGGTCTTCTCCATTCTTGTTTCATTCCTTCAATGCTTTTAAAGTATTGCTTTTTAAAATAAAATGTTTGAATTAATTCTTTGAGAATCTTATACATATGTACAATTTATTTCGGTCATATTCATTCTCCACTCCAACCACTACCTCCCCACCCTCTTCTAAGTCAGCTTCCTGTTTTGTTGTTTTTTATAACTCACTGAATTGAACTTGTGCTGGTCATACACTAACACACACACAGATCTTTTTTTTTAATTATTGTTTTTTAAGTCACATCTTTTATTAGGCTAATTAAAAGCCACCATGATTCTAGTCTCCTTAATTTTGACATTTGTAACTGAAATAAAATCCTATCTCTAGTGGGTCTTTAAGAAATAAAAGTCTAAGTAAAAGAAGAACGGGTATGCGTTTCACTCCAGCCAACTCAGAACTGTTGCTCTAGTCCAGGCAACTTGATGAAATGCTCAGATTCACCACACCACTGGCAAACTAAAGAAGAGCCTAAAGTATGTCAGAGTTGAGATTTTGAGCTGGTCATGCTACTATGTAAAATATTTTAACTAGTGAAATTATGATTGTTTGCAGAGAATCTACAACCACTAGTTTCCTAAACCAGCGTAATCTCTAACAATGTTAACCATTTGTCTTTATACAGGTAAGTGTAGCTTTTCGTACCCTCCCTCAAGGAAACTTCTCTATACAACAAACAGAGACCACTACAGAAAACCACAACCAATCCATATGCAGAGTTGTAGAACCAAGGCCCAGTGGATACATCCACAAAACATTCCTGTACCTAAGGTTCAGGAAACATTTCAAAAGAAGGGATAAAAAGAGTATAAGAGCTAGAGAGGACCAGGAACTTTACTATGAGATTGTGTCTCCTACCAACATCAGAAGATATGCTCATAAAGTCTCACCAACATGACCGCCCAAATGTGAGCTGAACAAGAAGGTCACCAACAGACACTCCAGACTACATGGAGAAAACATGAGACAACAGCCACATACAAAGAACTGCAACTAAAAACAACTAAGTAAAGCTGGGAGAGGGAGAGGTGGCCCTCCCCAGGGAAGAGCATGACAATTAATTTTCCAGTGCCAAAAAGTCAGCCCTGAGAAACATACAATACATTATATAAACTTAACATATTATATTTAAGAATATATGTATAAATGCATATATATGCAAACCCTAACAATTGATGAAAAAAAAGGCCATTAATTTGAAAGAGAGTAGGGAGAGACAAATGAGACAGTTTGAAGAGAGGAAAGGGAGAAATGTAATTTAAATACAATTTCAAAAATAAACAAATAATAATAGCCTGGCCTTTAGAAAAAATGTAACTGCAAAATTTTTTACAGAACATATGGGGGAAACATGTAAATTTAAAATGTTCTTTAAAGATGCTCGGAGCCCTTACCTCATTCAGAGGATTTCTTTATTCATTTCTTGGAACCTTGTTAGTTTGTCAGAGCTACCATAACAAAGAATAAGGAAAGGAACTGGGTAGCTTAAACAACAAAAATATACCATCTCAAACGTGGGGAGCCTCCAAGGCCAAGATATGGTGAGTGTCTGAAAATCTGTGGTGTGATGTGGCTCATAGAAACATTACGGCCATCTCTGCCTGTGTCTTCTCACGAAACTCTACCTGCATGTGCTCCTTAGGACTGGATCATAGGCCTACCCTATTGCTCTGTGACTCCATCTTAACTAATAACGTCTGCAATAACCTTGTTTCTAAATGAAGTCAGGTTGTGAGACACCAGAGGTTAGGACTTCCATATGCACATCTGGAGGAAGTGAGCGGCATATCAGTCACTCTTCTCATCATTTTGTTGGAATGCCTGACAGAACAACTTAAGGGAAGAAAGATTTCCTGAGGCCTAAGGTTTAGGAAGGTAGAGTTTATCGCAGCCAGGTTTGCAGAATGTGTAGTAGCAACCAATTGCCTGGCACTGGCCAGGAAATGACAAATGGATGTTGACACTCAGCTGGGATTTTCCATCTCCCATTGGCATTCAGTCCAGGTCCTTGGCCACAAGGATGATCCTGTCTATATTCATGATAGTCATCTCCACTGATCCTCTCTAAAAATACCTTTACATATTTTCTCCATATGTACCTTCATACCTTCACCAATATCCTAAGTATTTGACTGACCCAATTAAGCTGGTAATAAAAACTACCCATTATAAGGACAATATAATTCAACCCATAAAAGACCTAAAATGTTAGCTTTATATTTTTAAAGCCAATCTTAAGTTTAGAACTCTGTTACATTGATAGTTCATTTTCTGCTTTGAGCATAATTTTGATTTACAAAATGGTAGTCAGTTTTCTCAAAGTTTAGTCCTATGAATGGCATCCACTGGTGTCTAGCCCTGAGTGCATACTGGAAGTGACATTTGGGAAATCAAAAAGCAGTGGTACTAGGGAACCAGGCTAGAAATACTTGTGAGCATCATTCTCAAGCCTTGTCTCTTGGCTGCATATTGGATGTCTGTCTTAATGTGGCCCTGATCTGCCAGATTCTCTGTTCCTTACCCCACATGTTCCTCTACATGACTCTTCCACTCCTGTCCAGAATCTGTTCTTGGACATATCCATTTCACACCTCCTAAAAGATTTTCCTCTCCACTCTCAATATCTTCATTGCTCTAAAATTTCAAACTTATCATAAGCACAGTCCTTCAAACTCCTGCTGCGCACATCCTTCCCCCAGTGCCCTCATGTAGAGGCACCGGTTTTCCTATGGGTTGTTTGTTCTAGGGAGGATCATTGCCTATAACTATTGCATGGTTCAATCTGACTGGATTGTGAACACTTGATGATAACTGAACAGACTTTGGTGACAAAATAAGACATAACCATTCATACCAAAAGCCTCACTCTTCATACATGTAAAGGGTATGGTTCCAGGTTCCACGTGCTGGGGCTTGTTCTAATATCGGCCGACCTACATGTGTTTGCAACTCAACACTAAACATTATATCAGCTGATATCATTAGTATACAAGTCTGTTATGCTTGATTTTGATATTTATTAAACCTCCCATCTTGTGCAACAATCAAAGCAACCTGTGATTATTTTATTACCTATGGCATCGTTTTAATATTGCACTAAGTGTACATTATTCAGGCAGAAGTTTCTGTGCAGTCAGTTCTCTATCTTTCTCCTTTTTAGAGAGACAGATGCTAGCAGTTCTCCCTAATCAGTCGCCTTTGTTTCAAGCCTTCACTTACTGTACTGACAAGCTCACAGCTGTGGGAAAACCTGCATGCTGAGGGATTTTTCATCTTGCTCACCATACTCAACCATTGTTCAGCACATAAAAGCTGCACCTGGGTTCAGAATTGTGAGTGTCTTAGTGAATGTGATTTGGGGAGCAAAGGGAAACATATTTGAGGTTAGTGTCAGAACGTGGATGGTATTACCTTAGAAGAAGCTGTTCTTATACGAAGATCCTATTACTCTAAGGTCTACAATTTTGTTTCCTTATGCATTTTGGGGTCCTGGACCCAGAGTCTTGTGTATGATAGGAAAGTGATGTACTACCCTGTACTTCTCAGCCCTTTTGACAAATGTTATTTTGAGAAAGGATCTCAATAAATTGACCAGTTGAGAGTTCAACTAGCTGTATAATCTTGACTGGCCTTCATACTTGAAACGCTCTTGTCTCAACTTTCCAAGTGCTGAGATTATGGGCATGTACTACCATGTCGAGGCAATGCTATGTCTTACAGAGACAACTGTAGACAAGATGGATCTGGAAGACTAGAGATCATGAAAGTAATATCCCATGTAGCAAGAATTGTATGAGATAGACAGATAAAACTCTGCATCTGTACCCAAAATTCCTAAAAATTGAAACAGGCTCTGATATTATAATTTTTAAGTTTATGTGGAAAAAATGTCTGAGATGGTATGAAAGGGCTCCCCAAAGGACTAGAACTAAGAGAGATGAAGACTGGTTTCCAGCGAGGTTGTACTAGTTTGCACTACCACTAGCAATGGAGGAGGGTTCCCCTCTTTCCATATCTTCACCAGCAAGTGTTGTCACTTGAGTTTTTGATCTTAGCCATTCTGACTGGTGTAAGATGGAATCTCAGAGTCATTTTGATTTGCATTTCTCTGATGGTTAAAAACATTGAGCATTTCTTTAAGTGCTTCTCAGCCATTCAAGATTTCTCTGTTGTGAATTTTCAGTTTCACTCTGTACCCCATTTTTAAATTGGACTAGTTGGCTTGTTGGTGCTTAATTTCTTAAGTTTTTGTATATTTTTTATATTAACCCTCTATCTTACATAGAACTGGTGAAGATCTTTTCCCAGTCTGTAGGCTGCTGCTTTGTTCTATTGACATTGTCCTTTGACTTACAGAAGCTTCTCGGCTTCATGAGATTCCACTTATTAATTGTTCATCTCAGGGCCTGTGCTGTTGGTGTTCTGTTCAGGAAGTTGTCTCCTATGTCAATAGAACTTTTACCCAACTTTGTCTTCTTCATAGATTTAGAGACTCTGGTTTTATATCAAGGACTTTGAACCACTTGGGCTTGAGTTTTGTGCAGGGTGATAAAATACCACAGTAGAAAGGCATCCCCGGACACTATTAATGATTCTCTGCTGTGCATGCAGACAGGAGCCTAACTTTGCTGTCATTTGAGAGGCTCTAGCCAGCAGCAGATCGTGGAAACAGATCTGGGACTTGCAGCCACGCATGGAACAGAACTCTGGAGGGTCCTGTAGGGGCCAAGAACCTCACATGAAGACCAACAGGGACAAGATCCATGGGGGCTTACAGAGACTGAGACATCAACTAAGTAACATGCATGGTGTGGAACTAGGCCCCTGCACGTATATGGCTGATGGGTAGGTAGCTTTGTCTTCTTGTGGGTCGCCTGGCAAGTGAAGGGGGAGAGCTGTTTCCAACATGGACTTTATTGGCTGGTTTTGGATCACTTCTTCCTGCCAGGGCTGCCTTTCCTGGCCTCAGTCCAGATATGACTTGATGAAACATTGGGAGGGATGATGTTGGGGGAGGGAAACTCCCATATTCTGGGAAGAGAGGGAGAGGGGAAGTGGGAAGGAGCAGAAGACCACAACTGGGAGGAGAGGAGGAAGGAGGCATCCGTGGGATGTAAAGTAAATAAACTGAAACAAACAAATAAAACAAGACAAAGACTACCCTGAAACTTTGTAGGAAAGTAGAGTACACTTCAGATACAGACTCAAATAAGGATTTTTGGGATAGGAATCTTCCACCCAGGAAATAGGACAAATAATCAACAATTGGAACCGCAAGATGTTAAAGACTTCTTTACTGCAAAGGAAACTATTAATTGACATAAGAAACAAACTACAGAATGAGAAAAAAAATCTTTTTCCAGAGTAAATCTGACAGAGATTAGTATGTAGAGTGCAAAGAATCCAAATGAAACCCTAAATATTAAACAGCCTATTTGGGGTTGTGGAACAAAACAAAGTTCTCAGAAGAAGAAATAAAAATAAATAAGAAATGTCCTTTAGAGTCTTCACCACCCTTGGCCGTTGGAGACATGCAAATTAATACTACCTAGGGGTTCACCTCATCCCTTCAGAATGGCTATCATTAAGAAAATAACTGAGGCGCATTATACTGAGGATGGTAACCAGGACTTAGAAAAGTGAACATGGCATGTTCTTCCTCATATGTGGATCATAGCTTGAGATTTGTGTTCAGTTTGAAGTACCTGTGAATCTAGGAATCCAGAACTGGATCCACGGTAGGGAGAGAGAAGAAAGGTCATAGTGGAACACAGATGATATGAAGATGGAAAGGAGAAATAATGGGAAGGGATGTTTAGGTGGAAAGAGGGTAGGGATGTAAAGCAGAGGAGGAGTAGGGGAGGAATAACTGACAATAAGAACATTTGAAAAATGTGAAAGCTTGCTACTTTATAAGCTTTATCTATGTATTTATGTATATATATATGGTTTTTAAGTTTTATTTTAATTATACATATCTGTTTGTGGGTATGTGGACATGAGTATGTCATATTCTCCTGAAACTGGAGTAACATGGGTGTTGGGAAGCAAACTTGGATACACACTGCTCAGCCATCTCTCCATGTCCATATCAAAGAGCTTGTCTGGAAGTTTCCAACAAAGGGGAGATCAGTCCTCCCAAATCGAAAGCCCAGAGCCAGATGTGAGATAGCTTCCCTTGAATTTTTGGAGAGGGGTGTCCCAGAAACTCCCCAAACAATGCAAACTATTACCCTTGCTCTTGGTTGCCCACCAGAACTTGATGCTAAGACCCTATTGCTCAAGACACCCTGTACTTTAGTCAAAGGACATTGAAATATCAAGTTGGTACTGACAACGAAGCATCTTTCTTATGGCTAGCTTTCACAGTACCATAATGTGTTATCTAGTTTCCTGGGGTGTGGGAAAGCTATCAACAGCCCTGACCAATAGTAAACCCTTTAAGCTCCTATAATGACCAGCATGCTCGTGAGTACAATGATTTGGTAGTAACCAATTACGTTCTGATTGGATTTAAGGTTCCTTCTGCAGGAGAAAATGAACATCTTATACTGTAGAACTAACCAACAAGCTGTGGTTGGGATCTCGTCGTTCCCAGGGACAACGTACTACCATTGTACTGCTAAATGATTGTACTATCGATCGCCCTCGATCTTTCTGTACCCAGAGATTAGCAAAGCTCTCAGACATCACCAGGGTTGTTTCTTTGTGAAATGGGCTGGATTTAACACAGAAAATCAGAACTGATTGCTGTGCCAAAAATAAGTATCTGTGGTGTGCTCGCCTACCCATCACACATCAATATCATACAAGCTCCCTAAGTCTTAGGGACTGTTGAGAAGAAGGAGCAAAAAGATTGTCAAAACCAGACATGGGAAAGAACTGGAGAGTGTCTTCTGGACCTGATGTGACCTCTGCACTCATGAACTTACAACAGTTACGGTTACCTTTGCAAGAGCAAGCCAGTCCATATTCCATCATGAACAGAGGAGGAACTCACTAGCCTCAACTACTGGCTGAAGAGCTAATGGTGGTTTATTGGAAAGGGGGAGTGAGTTTTCTTTGGTGTGGCTGTTTATACTACACTCCTGTAGTTGTCCCCATACCCATAAGTATGTGAGTGAATGAATAAATAAATAAATAAATAAATAAACTCAGAGAATATTTTTTAAAGGACACAAACTTGCAGGTGAGTAGATAATGGTTGGATCTGGGAGGAATAAGGAAGAATGAATGCTGAATATGACCTAAGCACATTGTACACATGAGCAAAATGGTCAATGAATCAGTACAAATATATATATTTTTAAAAGATAGAAATTCTGTTTTCCCAGACTGTAGTCATTAAATGGAGACATTCAGCCATTCGACATTCCCTGGATTAACTTTGGAGGATATTAAATGTCTTGCTGTCATTGACAGCTATATCATAACATTAGTTCACATTTTATTTTGTGATTTGTTGTTCCTCATCCAAGATAAGGAAATAGGGGCTTAAAACTTTGATACATTTTCCATTTACTGAGACTGGAAAATGATGAGAGAAAAACACTTGACTGTTGTCTTCATATTATAAAACTTTTGTTGGGCTGGAGAGATTGCTCAGTTGGTACGAAAACTTGTTGCTCTTACAGAGGACCCAGGTTTCATTTCCAGTACCTGTCTAGGACTCAGAACCTTCTGTGACTCCAGTTTCAGGGGATCCTATATCCTCTTCTGGTCTCTATTAGCACCATACACACACACACACACACACACACACACACATCTGTGTACATATATA
Organism: Meriones unguiculatus; assembly: GCF_030254825.1. Classification (NCBI taxonomy): domain Eukaryota; kingdom Metazoa; phylum Chordata; class Mammalia; order Rodentia; family Muridae; genus Meriones; species Meriones unguiculatus. The sequence continues at coordinate 118,443,621 of NC_083354.1, forward strand.
CATGCAAGCTTAAACATCACACACATAAAATAAAAACAAATTTTAAAAAGATACTATCAGTGTAGATTTTAAACATCTTTTTTCACCTTGTATCAGTTTGTAATAATTCAGTAGAGATTGGAAATTTACTTTCCTTTTGCTGTGGAAAGGACCCTTCTTCGACTTTTTCTTTAACAGTTTCACTGACATTATCTTACAGTGGCGATCCAACTGATAGTGACCATAAAAATTTCATAACTGTGGGGCTTGGAGAGGTCATTTTTCCTATGATATCTAAGAAACTGAAGACAGATCTTCTTATCACTGGGTCTGCCTCAGGTCTGCTTAACTGGGCATTGGAACCTTAAGTGCTGGATGAGGAGGTAGGATGGTCAGCATGAGGGCGTGTCCACTGCCTTTCTGTTCAGGAAGCACATTAGGCACTCCGTTCTCCTTCAGATGTATTACTGAGTGTCGTAGTAAACTTTCTCCAGGTTATGAACTATTAGAGTGCTATTTCCCCATCTGATAATAATAGACTGTAGGGGATTTCCTAAACTTAAGGTGTAGCTCAGTGTCGTAATAAAATTTCTGAGGTTAAATGACTTATTCATATACCCTGATTTGTTGTTCCTCATCCAAGATAAGGAAATAGGGGGTTAAAACTTTGATACATTTTCCATTTACTGATCTCAAATTTAATTAGCCATAGATGAGATAGGCTTAGATGTTCAAAAAAAAAGTCCATGTCTCCTATTAATATTTTCTGTTCATGTCCATAATTCTTCATGAATGCTTCAAATGAATGGGTGTTTATACATATCCCAGTGGCGTAACCATGTTACAGGTGACATAGCTGTGTTCGTAGATAGTGCAGGTGCGTGGTTGTGTTATCCCTCACGTGCGTGTCTGTGTTCACAAACGCCTCAGGGGCAGTTGTATTCATACATATCTCAAGAATATGACTATGTTTTGCTGAATCTCAGGTGGCACAGCTGGTCCATACCTCAGGTACATACACTCCCGTGTTCATCTAAATCCCGATGTGTTGTACATACTTCATATGACGTGTTTACACCTGACTTGGAGGATATGACTTTTGACCTTGCTACCATTTAGCAAAGAAGAATCAAAAGGACTTGGAGAAATGAGAGCAACTGAAAAAAAATAAAAATAACTGTTCTCCATGTAACACATTCAGTAGAAAACGCTTAGCTTTGCATCTTGTTGCTGTGCAATGTTTTCTTGGCAGGAAGTAGAGCTCTAAACACTCAGCATGTTTCTCACACAGGACTTCCGCTTTCAAACCCTGGCTCTAGTGCTCCTTGCTAATTTGAGTATGTCTCCTTTCGTCCTCGGCTTACAGCACTATCTGTAATTCTGGTGGCTTGGGACGCTCGTGGTTGATGTGTCACAGCTCAATAATGTGTTATAAATTATAACAGTAAAGGATCATGTATGCTTAAGCTTACTGAGAAGCTATCCCTGAAAGCAGAGCTAGGCTCCTGCATTTCAGACCTAAGTTTATTTATCTCAAAGTCTCCGAGACCTGTTGTCTAGGAACAAGCTAGGTACCTGGCCCTGTAATTAGAGAAACAGCAACCAAAAAGAGCAAAATAATCCAAGAGTAAAGGAGCTAAAGTAATCCTTTTGAGTAAAGCAAAACCTTGCTCTTGAAAAGAAAGACTGTCTGCTGCCTTCTTGAAGCTTGAGACTCGGATTTTTTCATTTATTAATCACTTTACAACCTGATCCCATCCCTTTCTCCTCTCCTCCCAGTTGCACCTCACACTCCCCCCCCTCCAAACACACACCATTTCCTATTCTCCTTATTCTCAGAGAAGGGGAGGCCCTTCATGGGTACTAACCTATACTGACACCTCAAGGCACAGCAGGACTAAGTTCATCCTCTCCCACTGAGGCAGCCGAGCTGGGGAATTCAGAGGCAGGCAACTGAGTCAGAGACAGCACCTACTCCCATTGTTAGGGGACTCATCTGTTGACAAAGCTGCACATCTGCTACATATTTGTAGGGGGGTCTAGATCCAGCCCATGTGTACTCTTTGATTGGTGGTTCAGTCTCTGTAAACCCTCATGGACCCAAGTTGGTTTACTCTGTAGATCATCTTGTGATGTCCTCTCCCTCTCTGGCTTCATCAATACTTCCTCCCAATCTTCCACAAAACTCTCCAAGCTCTGCTTATTGTTTGGTTGTGGGTTTCCACATCTGTTTCCATCAGCTGCTAGATGAAGCGTCTCAGAAGATAGTTATATGAGGCTCCTGTCTGCAAGCATAGCAGTGTATCATTAACAGTGTCAGGGGTTGGCTCTCTCCTATGGGATGGGGCACAAGATGGGCCAGTCATTGTTTTGCTGTTCCCTCAATCTCTTCTCCATCTTAGTCCCTACACTTCTTGTAGAATCCAAAAATATTAAACATGAAAAAACAAGTAACCTAATTTAAAAATGGGATACAGATCTAAACAGAATTCTCAACAGAGGAATTTCTAATGGCCAAGAACCACTTAAAGAAATGGTCAGCATCCTTAGTCATCAGGGAAATGCAAGTCAAAACAACTCTGAGATTTCATCTTACATCCATCAGATTAGCTGAGATCAAAAACTCAAGTGACAGCACATGCTGGCAAGGATGTGGAGCAAGGAGAACCCTCCTGAATTGCTGGTGGGAATGCATAGTTGTACAGCCACTGTGGAAATCAACCTTGAGGCTTCTCAGAAAATTGGGACTAGCTCTACCTCAAGACCCAGCTATACCACTCCTGGGCACATACCCAAGAGATGCTTAACCATACAACAAGGACACTTGCTTACCTGTGTTCATAGAAGCTTTATTCGTGATAGTCAGAATCTGGAAACAACCTAGATGTCAGTCAACCAAAGAATGGATAGAGAAACTGTATGTAGTACATCTACACAATGGAATACTACTCAGCTGTTAAAAACAAGGGCATCATGAAGTTTGCAGGCAAATGGATGTATCTGAAAAAGATTATCCTGCGTGAGGTAACCCAGAACCAGAAAGACACACATGGAATATACTCACTTTTCAGTGGATATTAGCCATAAAGTACAGAATACCATGCTACAATCCATAGACTAAAGGAAGCCAAGAAGAACTTGAATTTCACTCAGAAGAAGAAATAAAATAGATATCTGAAGTAGATGTAGGGTGGGAACTGGGTGGATTAGGGGGTGAGGAGAGTAATGGGAATGGGGATCAGATGTGGGAGGAGAAAGGAGAGGCTGCTGGGAGTCTATGGGTGTGACCTTAGCTGACACTCCTAACAGCAATAGACATGGAACCTGAAGTCACCAACCTCTGTAGCCAGGTGGGACTTCTAGTGGAGGGAGGGAGACACCAACCACCCATAAAACCTTTGACCTAAATTGTCCTTGCCTCAGATATTTCTAATCCCACATTATAGAAAGGTCTGTGGTAACAATGGTAAGGATGGCTAATTCAAAGTCTCTCGAGTGAGGTGGGTATTCTGCCCAGACTCTCTTTATAGTCTCCATGGAACTTCTCCAGTCCTTCTTGCTGGGTGATTTAAGTGTCTGATCTGATATTTATATACTCCTTGTTATTGTATTCTTTTTCCTTTACTTGCTTTCTACTTATCAAACTCATCCAAAACCAAGAACACAGTTACCATGGATCATCCATCCTGTGTGCAGAGTAAAGGAACACACACGAGTCCTGCACATTCTGTGAGTACTGCAGAATGGGTTCTTAGAGGTAGGGCTGTGTTAGGTGTGACTCAGTGAAGGGAAGACCATCAACGTGGCTCTATTCTAATGCAACTGATGTAAAAAAGGAGAAAACAGGGAACACAGAGACACCAAGGATACTCACAAAAAGAGAAGGCCCCCTAAAGGCACAGGGCATGGCAATATGCTACCTAAGAGGAGGGGCCTCAAGGAGCTAAATCTTCCAATGCCTCAATTGCATACTTTAGCCTCCAGCGCTATGAGACAAGAAATTACTCTTTTTGTGATTATGTAGGCTATGGGTCTCCCATATGTAGCTTTTATTGTATTGGGGTAATTGCTCTAGCCCTACTTTCTCTGGGGCTTTTATTTTAAAAGGATGTTAGATTTTGTTAGACCTTTTCTTTGTCAATTGAGATGAACATGTGATTTTTGTCTTTAAGTTCATTTATGTTATTACATTTATTGGCTTCTATGTGATGAATTTCCCCCTGTATTTTAGGAATAAAGCCAATGCGGTGATGGTAGATAATCTTCTTGATAAATGTCAGTATTCCATTTGTAAGAATCTTATTAAGCATCTTATGTCAACCAGGAAAATTTGCCTAATCAATCAGAGGCAAATTATGCCCTGTACTGAAAACCTAGCCAAATACCCAAGGCTAGTGGAATCATGGATCACGGAGGAAAACCTGCAGCCACCGCTCTACTAAACCATCATGCTCCCTAGCTATGTTCTAAATATTTGTCCCTATACCAACATCTAAGTGTAGTCCTTGCCCAACTCCAAGGAAACTTCTCTTTGCAACAGATAGAGACCATTGCAGAAAACACAACTAATCAAAATGCGAGTTACAGAGCTCAGTCCCAATTAATGCATCTACCAAACAATTTCCTAACCAGATTGTAGGGGGCAGAGGACCAGAGAGTTTGCTTTGCGATTGTGTCACCTAGAAATTTCAAGAACTACACTGATAAAGTCTTACCAATATGGCTTTCTAAATATTACCTGGACAGGAATGATGCCAATAGACATGGCTAACAGGGAAAAGCTACAGAGTCCTCAATCCAAGACAAAGAAATACAGGCAGCTAAGGAATGCTAAGAATATGATAGTCTTCCCCAGGGAAGAGGACATCAAGTGGTTGTCCAATACCAAATATTTAGCCCTGAAAACACATACATGCAAGAAACATTATACAGACTAAGGAGGCTGTATTTCTATACTTAAGAATATGTATATATCTATAGATATGTATATACCTATATATAGATATATATTTATATAAGTATAAATATATATATGTATCAAATGAAAAAGAGGCCATAGATATGAACTAGAACAAAGGAGGGTACAAGAGAGATGGTTTATATGGGAGATATAAAAGGGACAATGATATAACTATATTATAGGATCAAAAATTTTTTAAAAATACATTTAAAAAGAAACTTTTGGATTTGTTATTAAAGATTTTTGTATATTTGGTTTTTGTTTTCCTCTTATTTGAAGTCTCTGTGTGTGTGCGTTTATGTGTGTGGCTGTGTTCATCTGTGTGTTTATGTATGTCTATGCTTGTGTGTGTGTGTGTGTGTGTGTGTGTGTGTGTGTGGTGTATGTTTGCATGTGAGTATATGTGAGTACATGCTTGTGGACACATGGAAGCCAGAATACCACTCTCTCCTTTATTCCCTTAAAGAAGGTTCTCTCATTCAACCTGCAGCTGGGCTGGCGGCCATCACCCCCCACCAATCCTTCTAGCTCTGCATTAATGGTGATTCTTATCTTTTTCCCTGAGTTATGGAGATTCAAGCTTGAAAACTCACATGTTTGATAATTGCAAAAACCCCCTACTTACCGAGCTATCTGCCAGGCTCTAGTTCTTGTTTTGTGAGTGGATTTTTGGTTTGTTGCCTAGACTAGCCTTAAATTTGTGATCTTCTTGCCTCTGTATCTATAAATCTGAGATATAAAGAATTCTGTTGTTTAAGGGTCCATCTCTGTGATATTTTGGTGTAACAGCCAGTACAAATTAATACACAGTTATATAATTAGAGTTCACTATTTAGAAAAGAAAAAAAGGTGCTGTTACTGCTTTTGTAATTTTTTATTAGTCCTCTTCTATGTCCTAAATTCATAACAAACATGGGTAAAATCTGCTAACCAATTTTATCCTATTAGTACCCATTGTGCCCTTATGAAAACCATTTACCATTAATCTCATTTTTTCCATCCAAATAAAATGAAGCCATTGCTTTTTGTAACAGAAAAAAAAAATAGAATGTTGGTGTGAAATACAATGGCTTAAAACCGGATTACGATTTGATTGAACAAACTACTCTAAGAAGCAGAGATGAGGCCAGTAAGGCTGTGCTGGCAAGAGCAGTTCAAAGGGTATCCTGGTGGTGTCCTGGTGGTGTCCCGGCTCAAGCCTCTCACAGCCTTCAGAAGAGTTGGTCTCCTGGGTCAGAGTCCAGGGAAGGGAGAAGTTCGCAAACATATGTTGCTGAGCCAATGGAAGAACAAAAAGCAAAGCCAATAATAATAATAATAATAATAATAATAATACTAAAGTTAGGATGCAGTGCCTGCAACTTCATTAGACGATCCTCATGTGGTCTCAAAAATGCAAAAGTGATCTAACCTGAAACGAGGAAAGAAAAGAAGATGTGACGTTCACTCCTGAGCCCCAGCTAGCATTTTAGGAAAAGAGGGACACAGAAGAGATGAGTGTGGGGAACAGATGGCAGACGCAGTGTGCTTTATAAATAGCTGCATGCAGTTCAGACTCTTATCATATCTGGCCACATAGCTCGACTTCTTCCTGGAAGAAAAGTATTTTTGGAAAATAGGACATAAAATTTTGGCCCAAGTGAAGAAAAGCTGCATGCATTTGTTTCACATTTTAGCACATTTCAAGCTGTCTTTCACATAAATGGAAAGTAATTAACACAGATACATATCACAAGTAATAAACATGACATAGCAGAGATATTTTTATTCAAATTTAACCCTTGGAAAATAAGCCTGGGCTCTGCATTTCACCCACCATTAATCTTCATCTATTTTAATTTAGAAGATGTCTGTCTCCTCTTACTTGTCTGAAAATATTATTCAAATTTTTGGCATTAAGTAAGTATGCACTTGGGATCCATAATGCATAATGTTTGTTATCCAAGCAAACCCTCAGAGGGTTCTCTTGCAAACTTCTGCTCAGTCACTGTGGAGACAAACATAGTTATCTCTAGAACTGGCAGCCAGTGGCTAAGAAAACGATTTCTCCAGGGACATCTCATTCTCCTCCCTTCACTTCCAAAAGTGTTATTGCTGCTAAAGGATCTGAAGCCAAGCTCAAGCTCTTTCCAGATGGGAAAAGATATTTTATCAATGGGTAAAATAAAATGAAAAGCCAAAGAAGAGACGTAGAGAGTAGTGTACCTATGAACTACCCTTACTATTTAGATAAACAAAACACATTCTCAGAGGGGCATGGCAAATCCTATCTCTAGTTCCAACTCAGTAGCCAAGAAAGTGCAGAATCACTGCAAGTTCAAGGATAGTCTGGGTTGCTTGTGAGTTCTAGTACAGCCAGAACTAAAGATCCTGTTTCAAGACAAACAAACAAACTAAAAGAAAAAAAGAGAGAGCAAGAGAAAGAGAGAGAGAGAGAGAGGAGGGAAGAAGAGAGACAGGCAGGGGAACACATAGAGAGGTAGAGACATTACAAAATCTTCATATTCATTTATTTCCCTTTCCTTTAGTGTGGACCTTTAGTGAAAAGTAAGAAGAAGAGATATTAGAAAGAACTGAAGTCTCCCACACTCATCTCAAAGCCAAAACAACAACAACAACAACAAAAATTGCTGCTAGAGACTCTACAAAGCCTGATGCATCATGTGGAAGAAAAAAAAATGACTTAGAAAAGGAGGTGGTCCTCATCTGCAGTCCTGCTGTCTAACAGATATGCTGTAGCCACGTCCTTAAATCATTCCAACACATACTGTTTCCTCATCTCTCAAGCCACGAGTTATTCTCGAAAGCCCAACTCAACTGCTTATTTTAGTACCAAGAGGAAAGGCCTGGAGTATGCTAACCATATGCTTGACCACTGAGCTACATGCCCAGCTCCTAGCTCTGATGACCAGTTGTTCAGTGGTCAGGTCCTGCCTTCCAGTGTTGTATAGCTTCTTCCTCCTCAAGGGGGTGGAAGCTCCTCAGACTCAGAAGCACAGAAAACTAATAAAGTTCACAGTGCCCCTCCCCAAGATTATGAAAGCAATAGGCAATGGTTGGGGAGGGGAGGATTCTTAAACAGAGATGCCAGCAAGTTGAGCAGAGAGCTTCAGGGATGGAGCAGATGTGAGTTGTCACCCATTCTGGGGTGGGCTTTTCAATTCACCTTCTCCTTTGAGTAGGCCCTACTCCTGTAAGTAACCCTTCAGCCAAGCTCTCATAAGGAAATCATTAGGTCACCAAGCTATATTTGAGTGGGATAGGAACTTTGGTGCTGTATGTGGGATGGACATTTGTTTACTTTTCCATAGGGAAAGTCACACAGTACTAGCTGTGGATCTCCCTGACCTTAAGCTCCGATTGCTGAAGCAAACATCCCATGGTTTAAGGAATCTTTAAATCTGTTTGCATTATTTTAGTTGATGTGTATGAGTGTTTGCCTGCATGTATGTATGTATGCCGTGTACATGTCTGGTGCCCATGGACATCAGAAGAGGGCGTGTGATTCTCTCCATCTGGAATTATGATGGTTGTGAGCCACCATATGAATTTTGGGAACTAAACCCGAGTCCTCTAAAAGAACAGCAAGTGCTTTTAATTGCTGAGCAGTCACTTTAGCCCCAGGCTAGGTATTTTAAACAAGTTTTTTGTTTGTTTGTTTTTGTTGTTGTTGTTTTGTTTTGTTTTGTTTTTTTACAGCTTAAGAGTCTGGGAAGTCCAAGATCAGTGTAGGAGCAAATATGTCTCGGGAAGCCCTGCATTCAGAGTATTGGATAGTAATCTTCTTTCTCTGTCCTCTCATATCCCTCACACCAAAGTGCCCCCCTAACCCCAACCCATTAGAGGTTAGTGTTTCAGTACACCTGTGAGAACACAGGCTTCAGCTAGCACTGTCCTTCACATTTATCCTTCACTGTCAACTTCCATGGCTCTTTCCCAGATAATGGAACTCAAGGTGTCTTTTCCACCTTCCGACAGATTTACAGTTACAGCAGCACGTACATCCCTTTGTACGAAATCCCAAAGAAATGTTATTGGTATGTGCAACATGCAAACACCTAGGCCATCTCTATAAAGTCAAGGAGTAGATATATAAAAATAGAAAGGAAGCATGCTCTAACGACCAGGATCAGTGAAGAGAACAGAGCCCTTCTGAGGGGTTAAATGTATCACAAAATGATAGTGAGCAAAGAGTACTGATGGGGGAACAGACTGAGCCTGGGAGTCTTCCCCCACGCTGATACCCCAGTACAGGGGAAAGGTGGCTTTGGACAGCATCGGGACATAGGACGCCCCAGAAGGAAACAGGAAAGGCAGCTGCTCTCTAGCTTTCACTCCGCTTGAAAGGAAACTCTGAATGTCTGAGATCTTACTATCTTTTTTGAAAAAGAGGAAAGTAATAAAATCCTTCATAAAAGGATTAAAGGAAGTCTTGAGGGATCAGAGCAATGCTCCAAAGTCGAAGGACTTAAAATCTGGAGGCCTCTTTCTGTACGAGGAGGGATGTGACTGAATTTTTAAATGTCCACAAGGGGAAAAAAATACATAAAGCCACAAAAAAGTTACATTTTTCAGTCTACTACCCCTGAGAAGAACAAAATAAGGTCAAGTACACCCAGGGCCTTACTACTTCTGAGTCTCTGAGCCCCAAGTTCCTCTTCTCCAACAATGGGAGGTCAGCAACTCCTTTAAGGCCACCTTAGGGTTTCAGGCATCAGTGTAGGGTGGAGAACACTCAAGGCTGCGCAGTGGCTATGGGAGCTTCATTCTCACAGGCAACCTTTGAATAATTTCCATTCTGCATTGTGGCAGATACTTTTGAGAATAGGGGGAAAGCCAATGTCAAAGTTAAGAAAGGCGCTTGGGACAAAGGATTGACATTTGGAGAAAAAGTCTACAGTCTTACTACCCTGAATGCGCCAGATCTTGTCTGACAATTGGAGAATAAGTCATGGAAGACAGACTTTGTGAAGCCTGGGTCACACTTGCAGACAGGCAAGCTATGTGGAAGGATTTGAGCCACAGAGCATGCTGTGACAACTCCCCACATTCAGCCATTTGGCCCACTGTGGAACTTCTTTGTAAGCAGAAAGTCTTTCCTTTTTTTTTTTTTTTTTTTTTTTTTGCATGCTACATTTGGTTTTGAAATTTTGCTCACTGATAAGCTCATTCCCTGTAATGTTAGAGCTGTAAAAAGTAATGATTCACATGTATTTACCACCTATTCTCTGCCAATCACTGTACCAGCCACCTGCTCCATCACCAGCCAAATATTTCCATGGCCAAGTGGTGTTATTATAATCATCCTAAATGCTGTCCATGAATTCATAGGGGTTAAATTTTGTGCAGTTCATGACAAGAGAGTCAACTGACACAGAAAAGTGCAAATGGAGTCCTCATACCAGCTCTTTCCCCAGATAACAGATTTCAAACAACCCATTTAACCTTCGGAGTCCCAGTAGACATCACCTTTTTGTTGTTGGTTGTTGTTGGCTTGGGTTATGATTTTGTTGTTGTTTGGCATGGAGAAGGGAGGTCTTTTATGTTTTGTTGGCATATATTAATTATTTTATAACAATGTGTTTTATTGTGACATTTTCATACCTGACATAACGTATTTTGATCATTTTTGCCCTCTCCCTTAGCCCAGCTTTGTTCCTTTCTCAGTAGAACTGATCCCCTTTGTCTTCACATCCAGCCCCCTGTTAGAGTCTTGTCCTTTTGTGTGACTCAGTGGAATGTATCAAGGTTTTTCAGAGGAGCAGCACGCATGAGGCTTAGCTTACAGGAGCATGGACACTTTATCAGTGCTACACCACAGGCAAATCATCTCTCTTCCCATTAACCATTATCTCTGTAGAAAGCACCAGGGAGAGGTAGTATCCAAAATCGCCATCTTCCTGACATGAACACCATGTCAGGGTGTTGACAAGCCATATCTTGTACAGATCCTGTGCACATAATGCCCACTAGTAGAAGCTCACTCCAGAGAGAGTATTATCCACATGCCCAGACGTCACCACTCCATACCTATCCCCACAGCCTCCACCTCTTACATTCTTTTTTTTACTCCTCCTTCCATGATACTCCCTGAGCCTTGGAGTGAGGGATGGTGGTAGGGTTTTGGGGACTAGATGTGAATTCCTTCAGTATAGGCATCAAATCCAACCAGAAAGCAGTCAGTTATCCACACAAGAGACTTGCCGCTGTTACACCAATGGGCTCATCTTCCCTGGATGGTTTGTACTGTTGCATATACAGGACCCACAGCTGAATAAGATTAGTGATGACAATCCCTAATCTTGATTCTGAATAGTTCTTTCTGGTACTATGAGGCCTATTGAGTAGGGAGCCAAGTTTCAGCTCTATTTTTTTTTAATGTTCTACAAATTATGTGTGTGCCATCTGGTCAATAGAGTCGTACCATCTACTTCTCTGGGTAACCAAGGTTAGTAACGATAACCTGTATTTTCAGAGGGATTCAGTGGACCTCCTGGCAAACATCTTATAAGACACTGAAATTTTCATTTAATAACCTATGTCTTCTAGGAGCAGCCTTGCCTCCATCCTAACTCTCTTAAATTTTATTTTGTTATTCATTTGTTAAGGTCCAGATTTCTTCATGACTTATCCATACATCATTAGCTTTGACCCTTCTTCCAGTACTGAGAATCCCCCAACAATGGCTTGGACCTTTCCACTTACAGTATCTTCCTTCTACCTTCATATGTGTTCTACTACCACAAAAAAAGACCTTTTTCTCTCCTCTTAAGGCTCTCTTTCTAGTTTCCTAGATTCTATACACACTCAGTTCCTCATAGATTGTGCACATATAAAAGTTAGCAGCTAAGATTTATATGTACAAAATAACAAAATAATTGTCTTTCCTATTCTCCTGAAACTTTTTATAATTTCTTTTTTCTCACAGCCAAATAAAATTGTTACACATATGTGTTTTTGCATGTGTGCACATGTGTATGTGCCACATTTCATTATTTACACATTAGTAGATGTGATTCCATTCACTGCTATTGTGAATCAACAGCAATGAATGCACATGTGTAATAAACACCTCTGTAGTAGGATACAGAGCTCTTTGGGTACATGCACAAGAGCGCTGTGTCTGCATCCTGTGGAAGTTCTATGTTCAGTTTGTTAGAAACCTGTTTATGGATTTTTCATAATGCTGCACTATTTTATACTCCTATGAACAGTAAATAAAGGTTACTCTTTCCCAAGATTGTTTCAGCATTTGTCATCATTTGTTTCCTTGATGCTGGCCATTCTCACTGGAGTGAGATGGACTTTCAAAGTAATAATTTTCTTTTGCATTTCCTGATATCTGCTGTTTGGATCTGTTATCTGTTATTGTTTTGATATATATAGTATCTATCTATCTATATATCTGTGTATATATATATATATATATATATATATATATATATACATAATCTATCTATCTTTATTGAGACAGAATCTCACTCTGTAGCCCAGGATTTCCTGATAATTCAGAATTACCTGGAACTTAATATACAACCCTCACTTGACCTCCACCTTACAACCATCCTTGTGCCTCAGCTTCCCAAGTTCTGGGGTTATAGACATGAGCCACTATTCCCATTTTTATGCCACATTCTTTTTTTCTTTTTTATTATCATTTATTACAATTTATTCAATTTGTATTCCAGCTGTGGCCCCCTTCCTCATCCCCTCCCAAAACCACCCTGCTTCCTTCTTTTCTCCTTATTCCTCTCTCTAGTCCACTGATAGTCCCCTTCTCTCTGACCCTAGCCTATCAGTTCTCATCAGGACTTGTTGCATTATCTTCCTCTGTGGCCTGACAAGGCTGCACCATCCCTCAGGGAGAGGTGATCAGAGATTCAGCCACTGAGTTCATGCCAGAGAATGACTCTGCTCCACTTACTAGAAACCCACTTGGAGATTAAGTCTATGGGCTACATCTGAGCCCTGAGCCAGGGTTTTAGGTCCTCTCCATGCATTGTCCTTGGTTCAGATATCATTAGGCCCCTAGGGCTCCCTTTTTTTTTTTTTTTTTTTTTTTTTTTTTTGAGGCGGGGAGAATTTTGGTCTCCTTTTGAAGCTCCTGTCACCCTCCAGGTCTTTCTCTCTCCACCTTCTTTCATAAAATTCCATGCATTCTGCCCAAAGTTTGGCTATAAGTCTCAGCCTCTGTTTCAATATGTAGATCAGTAGATTCTTTTAGAGGCTGTCTGTGATAGGCTCCTGTCCTGTTCCCTGTCTTCTGCTTCTGATGTCTATCACATTTGCTCTTCTGAATGAGGATTGAGCATCTTCCATAGGGTCTTCCTTGTTTAGCTTCTTTAGGAGTATAGATCTTAGTATGTTTATCCCATATTATAGGACTAATAACCGCTTATGAGTGAGTATATTCATACCAACTGTGTCTTTCTGTTTCTGGGTTACCTCACTCAAGATGATCTTTTTTAGCTCCCACCATTTGCCTGCAAACTTCATGATTTCCTTGTTTTTAATTACTAAGTAATATTCCATTGTGTAAATGTACCACAATTTCTGTATCCATTCCTCAGTTGAGGGACATCTAGGTTGTTTCCAGATTCTGGCTATTACAAATAGAGTTTCATTGAACATGGTTGAACAGATGCCCTTGTATAGTTGAGCATCTTTTGGATATATGCCTAGGAAGTGGTATAGCTGAATCTTGAGGTAGCACTATTCCTAATTTTCTGAGAAAGTGCCAGACTGATTTCCAAAGTGATTTTACAAGTTTACATTTCAACCAGCAATGGAGGAGGGTTCCTCTTTCTCCACATTCTCTCCAGCATGTGTTGTCACTTGAGTTTTTGATCTTAGCAATTCTGGTGGGTGTAATGTAGAATCTCAGGGTTGTTTTGATCTTTTTATGTCATGTTCTAAGGAAACAATGAGAACAGAAAAACAGTCTCCAATATAAGTGAGTATGCATTTATCATTACAAAGATTTACTAGGCCATACTACTCTGGACACAAACAGGGGCTCACAAATGCTTGCTGAGAAAGCTGTCAAATCTTACTGTGTTGAATTAAACAGTAAGACACAGAAAAGTAAAATTGTTTAGTCAATATAATTAATTTCTTCAGTAACAAGGCCAGCACAAAAAATTTATCATTCAACATTTAGCTTTGTATTCAGTCCTTTACGTAATTCACTGACTCTTTGCTCAAAAACCCACAGTGAAAAATAACTATAAGAGGACAGAGCACAAACATTCTCAATTGCTTCACTGTTTCTAAGCACCATTTAGTTCTGTCACCATAGTCTCTGGAGAGCATCAATTCTGAAATAGATCTTAATTCTTTCTGCACTTTTTCAAAACAAATAACAAGCAACATTTTATGGCTTTGCTATTTCTTTATAATCAGAAATAGGTTCTCGAAAGCCCTTTTGTGGGAGACGTGTTATCTTTTATGTATATCGCATGAAGCTATTTGGAAAAGTCCTTATTGAGATATCCCTGCAATGTTTGTTTTTGGTTCATGAATGTCTCCTGCTTTGCTGTCCTTTTGTATTTGTAAGCATTCAATATGTTTACAAAGTTGATCCTGGCCAGATGAGTTTCTACAGCTTTCCTATATTGCTGTTATAAATACTGGTAGTCTCCTTTCTATAGTTACATTTCCTCTAACTCATTTCATGGAGAGACAGATACAGTTTCACTTTGTCACTTGAAATAATAACTGGACCAGAAGGAGATGATATTTCTAAACAAAATAACTTTTTTTTCTGAGATCATTTGGGAAATCCATGAGCCATGTCCATGAAGCAATATGGGAGAAACTGAGTTATAGTTATTTCACTGTTTAGAGGAATTTGTTCTACCTTCATGATTACTGTCCTCCTCTCCTGAGTGTGCTGGCTAGGCTTATGTCCTTATATCTGAAAGGAAGAACCTCAACTGAAAAAAAAAAAAAAAAGCCTCCGTAAGGTCTGGCTGTAAGGCATTTTCTTTTGTTGTTGTTTTTTTAATTAACTTATTTATTTATTTACTTTATATCCCCACTATTGTTTTGGCCAGGCACATCTTCCTCTTTTGAGGCTAGACAAGGCAGCCCAGTTAGGGAAAAGGGATACAAAGACAGGCAATGTAGTCAGAGACAGCCCCTGATCCTGCTTTTAGGAGCACCAAATAAAGACTCAGCCACACAACTGTTATGTATGTGTAAAGGGTCTAGGTCTATTCCATTCATGCTCTCTGGTTGGCAGTTAAGTATCTAGGAGCCCCAATGGGCCCAAGTTAGTTGATTCTTGAGCTTTTCTTGTGGTGTCTTTGACTCCTCTGGCTCCTTCAATCTTTCTTTACACTCTTCCACAGGATTCACTTAATGTTTGGCTGTGACTCTTTGCATCTGTTTCCATCAGTTGCTGAATGAAGCCTCTCTGATGACATTTATGCTTGGCTCCTACGTGCAAGTATAGCAGAACATCATTGGTAATGTCAGGGGTGGGCTCCCTCTCATGGCATGGGTCTGAAGCTGGGCAGAACATAGGTTGGCTCTTCCCTCAAATTCTGCTCCATCTTTTACCCCTGTATGTCTTGTTGCCCGGACAAAATGTGGGTCTAAGGTTTTGTGTCTGGATTGACGTCCCAATCCCTCCGTTGGAAGTTTTGTCTTCTTGCAGGAGATGGCTGGTTCAGTCTCCATATCCCCCATTGCTAGGACCTTAGCTAGGATCACCATAATAGATTCCTAGTAGTTTCTGTTGTCCAACGTTTCTAGCTTGTCCCAGAGATGCAATTGTCTTTCTCAGGAATCTGTCTCTCAATCCTTCCATCACCTCATCCCTCCTATTCCATCTCCACCCCTTCTCCCATCCAATTTCCTATTTTCATTCACGTTTCTATTCCATCTCCACCCCTTCTCCCATCCAATCTCCTATTTTCATTCACGTTTCTATTCTATCTCCACCCCTTCTCCCATCCAATCTCCTATTTTCATTCACGTTTCTATTCCATCTCCACCCCTTCTCCCATCCAATCTCCTATTTTCGTTCACGTTTCTATTCCATCTCCACCCCTTCTCCCATCCAATCTCCTATTTTCATTCACGTTTCTATTCCATCTCCACCCCTTCTCCCATCCAATCTCCTATTTTCATTCACATTTCTATTCCATCTCCACCCCTTCTCCCATCCAATCTCCTATTTTCACTCACATTCATGTCTAATCTATTTCCCATTCTCAGTAAAATACATTTTCTCAATTATTGATTGATGGGGGAGGACCCAGTCTATTGTGGGTGGTGCCAAACACCCCTGGACTGATGGTCCTGGATTCTACAAGAAACCAAGCTGAGCAAGCCCTGTGAAGAAATCCAGTAAGTAGTATCCCTCCATGGCCTCTTTGTCAGCAACTGCCTCAAGTATCCTGTACTGTTTGAGTTCCTGTCCTGACTTCCTTAGGTGATGAACAGTAATGTGGAAATTTAAGCTGAATAAACCCTTTCCTCCCCAACTTGTTTTTTGGTCATGGTGTTTTGTTGCAGAAAGGAAACCCACAGACCTGCCCCACCACCATGTCACACAGGTGAGCTGTAAACACCCAGAGACCCACTAGTCACAATGCCAGACAGTGATGGAGGTCACCTAGATGCTTGCCAGCCACATGGCCTACCTGCAGCAGGAGCTACTACAATGTGTAAGTATGTGGTGGATAGATGGGAAAGAGAAGTGGAAAACTCTGATCATTATGAAGAGAGATGGACCTGGAGATTTGAGGGTGGAGAGGAATAGCCTATTGTAAATAGCCAGGTGGGGTCATATGAAGCCCCAATCCATACTGCTGCTGAGGGTCATGACTGGGTTGATAGCTATGTAGCAGCAGGGGACAGCGGGGATGTCCCTAGTCTGGGCAGGTGCCAAGAACCGCATGGATGTCCAGAACTGACCCTCACTGGCTGTGGTGCACTGAACCCTCCTCTCATTTGTGACAGCACTGGGAGCATGGGCCCTGCGCTTTGCCTGGTCAGCACAGTAGACATGGCCCTGATGGTTGGGGCATACTTAGGTGAGCCACCCCAGGGCCTGAATGTGGGAGAGCTAACCCTGTCTTGTCTGCCATGGGGTGGCATGCCCCTCCCCTCACCCCTTACCACCTCCAGTAGTCAGGAAAGCTGACCCAAGGGTCATGAGAATGGCAGAGCTGGCCCTGTCCCTCACAGGCTGCAGGACTAGGGAGAGAAGGCACCATAGCTCACCTGGACAGCACAGCAGAGCTGGACTTGGGGCACAGGTGAGCCACCCCAAGGACAAGAATGTAAGAGTGCTGGCCCCTGCTATTCCTCTGCCATGAGGTGGCTCAGGTGCAGAGATGATGCTGTCACAAAGAAAAATAAAAGTGAATCAAGATAGAGAGCATGACTAAGAATGAAAAACTCTACCCAGGGGTAAAACATAATCAACACTGAAATTTCCATTAAGATTTTCACTCAGGCCAGTCATATCACCCAAAAATCTTACCTGTTTAAAATTCATCTAGAGTACAGTCATAAGATTGTGCACCTAGCAGTACAATCTAGTTCCAGAATATTTCATCATCCACAAGAAAACATAGACTCTTGAGGAGTGGCTTCACACTTCCCATTTCCCTTCTAGGAGCTTCTAGCAACTGACTAGATTACCTCCTATTTCTATGGAAATGCCTATTCTGAGTCTTTCATGTAAATATAATCAGCCTTTTGTGTTTGGCTTCATTCACTTGGCATATTTTCAAGATTTATCCATGTTGTAATTTCTTTCAGCACTTCATTCCTATTTATAACAACAATCACATATCATTTCTTACCGTGTTTGTTCCATTAATGTGGGGGAGCTGAGAAGCCCCCTGGAAGTAAAAGAGACACATATAAGAAAGTTTGTTTCTCTTCCAAGGGACAGCGTATTCTGTCACTTGCCTGGAAGAAACTCTACTGTCTTTGGAAGCCACTAAGAGGTAGATCTAAGAGGTAGATCTCAACAGCCATGCCTCAAAAGAAGCATTGATTGAAGGCAATGACTAAGAAGCATCCAGAAACATGTATCGTAAGTACACTGATGTTGCTTATATACTGTATATGTTGTTTCAATATTGTTTTAGCAATAGATAAAAATTTTTAGGCTGTCTCCCGTGGAGACAGCTAGGGTTATCATGAATTAAACTAACATCATAAATTTGAGATAGAATTCTTTTCATGGACGTAGTTCTCCTTCCCTTAAAGTAAATAGCTAACAGTAGAATGACTGGGTCATAGACAGTGGTATATCTAAATTTCCTTAGATAGATTCAAAATACTTGTGTGATTCCATCCTCCCACACAATGAATTCAAGTCAGTGTTGAACAATTGAGTAAAAGTGTTTTGCTGTGGTTGTCACTTACACTTCTATGTGGTAGTCAGTGATGTTGATTATGTTTTTATATGCTTAGTGACATTCGTGGTTTCTTATGTACTTGTTCAAATACTCCATCCTTTTCAAAAAAGAATATTTACTCTTATTAGTGTTGTTGTAGGTAAAAGAAATTTGTCATGCATGCATCGTGAATATTTTCTCCCACCATGTGGTTGGTCATGTCCTAGACTTACTAGTTTATTTTGAAAGAGTAGACACTTTTTAATTTTGATGGACTCCAATATGAACTTTTTTCTTTTATGACTAGAGTGCTTTAAGTCTTTAAAAGTTTGTCATCCAAATGAAAATTAAAAATGGAAAAATAAATAAATAAATAAAAAGTTTGTCATCCAAGTTTGTCATAAATATTTTCTTTTTTTCTGAGCTTCCAATAGGTTACATCTGAGCAGGGGTCTGGGTCATCTCCACACATGGTCTTTCGATGGTACATCAGTTTCTGCAGGAACAACTGGGTTCAGATTTTTTAGCTTTGTTGGTCTCCCTGTGGGACTCGAGTCCCCTTTGTGTCCTTCTATCCTTCCCCCCTTCTTTCATAAGACTCCCTATGCTCTGCGCACAGTTTGGCTGTGAGTCTCAGCATCTCCTTCAATCACCTGTTTGGTGGAGCTTTTCACAGGACCCTCTGTAGTAGGCGTCCATCCTGTTGCCTGCCATACGCTGTTCCTGTCTATCCTGCTTGCCATTCTGAATGAGATTTAAGCATCCTCCCTAGGGTCCTCCTTGCTGTTTAGATTTGGTCTGCAGATTTTAGTGTAGCTACCCTATATTATATGACTAACATTTGCTTGTAAGTAAGTGTAGTGTGTACCATGTGTGTCTTTCTGTTTCTAGGTTACCTCACTCAGGTTGATCTTTTCTAGTTTCCACCATTTGCCTGCAAATTTCATGATTTCCTTATTTTTAATAGCTAAGTAGTATTACATTGTGTAAATGTACTACACATTCTGTATCCATTCCTTGGTTGAGGGACATCTAGGTTGTTTCCAGATTCTGGCTTTTATAAATAAAGCTGCAATGAACATAGTTGAGCAAATGTTCTTGTTGAATGATCGGCATCTTTTGGGTATATGCTCAGGAGTGGTATAGCTGGATCATAAGGTAGTGTTAGTCCCAACTTTCTGAAAAAGAGACAGATTGATTTCCAAAGAGGTTGTACAATTTTGCAATCCTACCAGCAACAGAAGAGGGCTCCCCTTTCTCCACATACTCTCTAGCATATGTTGTCACTTGACTTTTTTATCTTAGCCATTCTGATGGATGTAAGATGGAATATCAGAGTTGTTTTGATTTGCATTTTCATGATGACTAAGGATGATGAGCATCTCTTTAAGTGTTTCTCCACATTCATGGATCCCCAAGTAAAAGGAGCTGGGGCTGCCCTTGTCACAAACTTGGCTGCCTGCTCTTTGATCACTTGTCCCTGGCGATGAGGCTTTGCCAGGCCACAGAGGAGGAGGATCCAGGCAGTCCTAATGAGACTTGATAAGGTATGGGCAGATGGCAGAGGAGGTGAACTCCCCCTTTCAGTGGACTAGGGGAAGAGGATAAGGGGGAAGAGGGAGAGGCCTCAATCGGGATATATAATGAATAAATTGTAAAAAATAAAAATAAATAATCAAAAAGTAACTACCCCCAAAATAAACTCCTTTTACCTATTAAAATATATTTTTTCTTTTTTCTTTTCTATATCTAGAGCAATGATGTATTTCAGATTAATTTCTGTACATAGTGTGAGGTAAGCATTGTATCCCATTTTGAAAATTCAGTTAGGCCATCTGTATCTGCTGACAAGCATATCCTTTTCCACACTTAATTATCTCAGCTCCAGTGTTGAGTGTCAGTTGACCTTATGTGTGTGAATCTGTTTCTGGAGTTCATTCCATACATATTCTTGCACTTAGTTCTCTTTTTATTTTAATTTTACACCCTGACTGCAGTTTTTCCCTCCCTCCTCTCCTTTCATTACTACCTCCCCATCCATTTCTCCTCTGTTTTTTGTTGTTGTTGTTTGTTTGCTTATTTGCTTGTTTTCAAAAAAAAAGTGCAGGCCTCCCATGGATATCAACCAGCCATGACATATCAAGTTGCAGTAAAATTATTCAGGTCTTCTTCTATTAACCCTGAACTAGGCAGCTCGGTAGGGGAAAAGGGTCCCAACGGCAGGCAACAGAGAAGAGACAGCCCTGCTCCCACTTTTAGGAGCCCCACAAGAAGATCAAGCTACACAACTGTAACATATGTGCAGAGGGCCTAGGTCAGTACCATACAGGCTCCCTGATTGATGGTTCAAAGCCTAGTAGTTTGGGTTCTTCAATTTTCTTTTTCAAAGGTGATTTGTATCACCATATATTAATAGATTTTTGAATCAGAGCTTGGTTTTCTCCCTGCCTTCTTGCCCAAAGAAAATATGCTTGGATTTGGAATTACACTGTCCCTATGAATCAATTCAACAAGACTGACCATCAACTTAGAGTTTTATTGTTTAGATTTTTTCCATCTTATCCCTATTAAGTTTCCGAAGCATGACCATGATACATCTCCATTTATATAGGAACTTTTTAAAGACTTTTCTTTTTGTATATTTGTACATGCTCATGTGTATGTGCATGTGTGTGCAGGTGAACATACATATGTATCCAAAGGATGATGTCAAGAATCTTCTTCAATAACTCTCAACCTTACTTTTGAAAAGGGTCTCCTGCTGAACCTGGGACTAGACAGTTCAAGCTGACCAACAAGCCACAGGAATCGGCCTGCCTCCTCAACACCGTATACTGGCATTACAGATGCTCACCACCAGCCCAAGGCTTTTCATGGTTGATAGGGATCCAAGCTTGCATCTTCATGCTTGTGTGGCAGGCACTTTACCAAATCAGCAATCTATCCAAGCCCTTCAGTTTCCTCCCGATGACCTTTGACAGCTTGTGTCTTTCAAGCAATTTTTACATTGCATCTGTTAAATTTTATTTAATGTGTTCTCCCTTATCCGGCATCATTGTGTTCCTATAACAAAACACCTGATACTGGATAATTTATAAATGATAAAAATTAATTTCTCAAAATTACAGAGGTGAAGAAATTCAAGATCAAAGCACTGGCAGCTTCAGTTGTTGGTGAGAGCTGCTCTCTCTGCTTCCTAGCTGCCAGGCTGAAGAAAAGCACTATGTTTTCATATGTAATATGACACAGAAGAGGCAAATTTGATTATTTAAGGCCTTATATAAAACACAAATTTATTCATGGTGGCAGAGTCTTCATGGCTTGATGGCCACATAAGAGCTCCCTTTTCAATATCATCATCTTGGTGATTAACAAGAATTTTTAATGGCACACAAACATTCAGTTGTAGGATCCATCTAATGTCTATGGCCTCCGCAGTGATGACTCCTCTTTCAGTTTTGATGTTGTTGGCTTGTGTTTATGCTGTCTCTCTCTGTAACTTTGCTGGCCTCATGCTTGCCGTATTGCTCTTTTGGTTGACCTTGATCTCACACTCCTGCCTCACCCTCTCAAGGGCTGACAGTTCTAGCACGCACCACCTCAGCTGGCTCCCTTCCAAATCTCAGCTGATGTTTATCAATCTCATTAATCTCTTCAGAGAATTTTACTTGCTTTGTTGCTGTTTTGTTTGGTTTGGTTTGGTTTTTTTGTTTGAGTTTTAACTATAATTGTTATTGCTGTCATTCCACTTTGTTTTCTGGAAATTTAATACCTAGGTTTACAAAAAAATAAAAACAATCATTTTACCATTATTTAATTGAGAATATTATGTAATTTGGTTATGGTTTATTCTCTACCCTTGAATTATTTAGACATGTAGTGTTAAGTTTCCAAACATGGAGATAATTTTAAGATATATTACTTAAATTAGCCTCTAATTTAGTTTGTTGTCGTCAAAGAGCATTATTGGTTTCAATAATATGATATACCATAGTCCATAGCTTAGTAAGCAATCAGAGACACTTGAAAAGGGTGAGTTTTCCTGTTGTTGATTATCATGTTCTGTTAAACTGGTGTTGCTTCTGGGTGTTTAAAATTGTATTTTTTTCCTACTTGCAGAGTACAAATTAAAGCCTGCTGTGGTTGTGGAATCCTCCTTAATTCTTCTAGGTTTATTCACAAATTCTGAAACTCTTATGTTAGAT
This sequence comes from Meriones unguiculatus, assembly GCF_030254825.1. Taxonomy (NCBI): domain Eukaryota; kingdom Metazoa; phylum Chordata; class Mammalia; order Rodentia; family Muridae; genus Meriones; species Meriones unguiculatus. The sequence goes on from NC_083354.1 coordinate 118,466,129, forward strand.
TCAGGTACATTATGTTTAGGATTTTCCATTATTTATCACTTTATCATTGCAAATAGCTCTTTCCATTAGCAAGTACCATGTCATCACCTCTATCTTGTCTTGTAATTACACAATTTTCATAATTTTATTGTTGGTATTGCATGTCTTTTGTTATCTATTCCTTTTCAGTCTGTGCTTTAACTTGGATTAATCAATATCTTTTAATTTTCTGTTTTATTTCTTGAACTAGCTTTTTAGGTGAGGCTCTAATTATTATTGTTATTGGTGTTGTCTAATAGATACTCTATTAATTCCCAAAGACTGTCACCAGGCCTCAACTGCTAGTCACACAAAAGGGTATGGAATCAATTTATCTTCCTGCTTGGAACTAAAACTTGGTCAAAATATAGAAAACCCATAGTTTTCAGATATTGAACAACAGCCAATGTCATCTCTTGTTCATGTTTGTAAAAGCTTGTCTCATGCTTTGTGCCCAGTTGACTTTTAACATTAGTAGGTCCCTAATATGGACAGAGTATTTTACATCATTTTTATGACTCTGTATTTATTTACTGAGCCAAGAAACTTGACTTGAGTCACTTGAGTTGAGCTTGTCTAAAGAACAGAAGCTCTTTGGGGTTTTGAAAAGAGAATGTGAGCAGTCCTGCAACTCTGGAGGCCTCTTCTGTATATATAATGTCTCTATTTTATTCTTTACAGTGATTCTATAAAAACTGCATGATGTCTAACCTTAATAAATGAGAAAACTGGGCTCTAAGAACTCATGCCTTTTATCTGGTGTTAGCCAAATACAGACTGAGGTCTGGTGAGCAGAAACAGGGTCAGAGCTCCTCACACACACACTTTCTCTCCAGCACTTTAAGACATATTTCGAAGGATTATTTTTATTTTTAATTAAAATGTTTTTTATTTAATTACAGTTTATTCACTTTGTATCCCAGCTGTATCCCCCTCTCTCATTTTCTACCAATCCCACCCTCCCTCCCTCATCTCCTCCCATGCCCCTCTCCAAGTCCACTGATAGGGGAGGTCCTCCTCCCCTTCCATCAGACACTAGCTTATTAGGTCTCATCAGGACTGGCTGCATTGTCCTTCTCTATGCCCTGGCAAGGCTGCCCCCCCTCCGAGGGGGGGTAGTCAAAGAGCCCACCACTGAGTTCATGTCAGATACAATCCCTGTTCCCCTTACTAGAGAACCCACTTGGATACTGAGCTGCCATGGGCTACATCTGAGCAGGGGATCTAGGCTATATCAATGAATGGTCCTTGGCTGGAGTATCAGTCTCAAAAAACACGCCTTTTCCTGGATATTTTGGTTCTATTGCTCTCATTGTGGAGTTCCTGTCCTCTCCAGGTCTTACGTACTCCCCTTTCTTTCATATGATTCCCTGCACTCTGCCCAAATTTTGGTTATCTGCTCGGCATCTACTTTGATACACTGCTGGATGAAGTCTCTCAGAGGCCCTCTGTGGGAGGTTACTGTCCTGTTTCCTGTTTTCTCCTTCTTCCAATGTCCATCCTGTTTGTCTTTCTGAGTGAGGGTTGATCATCTTATCCAGGGTCCTCCTTCTTGCTTAGCTTCTTTAGGTGTACAGATTTTAGTATGTTTATCCTATATTATATGTCTAATATCCAATTATAAGTGAAAATATACCATGTGTGTCTTTCTGCTTCTGCAATACCACACTAAGGATGATCTTTTCTAGATCCCACCATTTGCCTATAAATTTCATGATTTCCTTGTTTTTAATTGCTGAGTAGTACTCCATTGTGTAAAAGTACCACAATTTCTGTATCCATTCCTCAGTTAAGGGACATCTGGGTTGTTTCCAGGTTCTGGCTGTTACAAATAAAGCTGCTATGAACATGGTTGAACAAATGTCCTTGTTGTGAACATCTTTTGGATATAAGCCTAGGAGTGGTATAGCTGGATGTTGAGGAAGCATTATTTCTAAATGTCTGAGAAAGCACCAGATTGATTTCCAAAGTAGTTGTACAAGTTTACATTCCCACCAGCAATGGAGGAGGGTTCTCCTTTCTCCACATCCTCTCCAGCATGCATTGTCACTTGAGTTTTTGATCTTAGCCATTCTGATGGGTGTAAGGTGATATCTCAGGGTCGTTTTGATTTTCATCTCCCTACACAAAGACTCAAAGAAAAAAGAGAATTTCAGACCTAACGCTTTTATGAACATTGATGCAAAAATACTCAATAAAATACTTGCAAATTGAATCCAAGAACACATAAAAGATATCATCCACCAGGACCAAGTAGGCTTCATCCCATGTCTGCAGGGGTGGTTCAATATATTGAAATCCATCAATGCAATCCACCATATAAACAAACTGAAGGAGAAAAATCACATGATCATCTCCTTAGATGCCAAAAAGCATTTGACATAATCCAAAACCCATTCATGTTTAAAGTCTTGGAGAGATCAGGAATACAAGGCATATAACTGAACATAGTAAAGACAATATACAGCAATCCTATAGCCAACATCAAAGTAAATGGAGAGAAACTTAAATCAACCCCACTGAAATCAGGAACAAGGCAAGGCTGCCCACTCTCTTTGTATCTCTTCAATATAATACTTGAAGTCCTAGCTAGAGCAATAAGACAACTAAAGGAGATCAAGGGAATACAAATTGGAAAGGAAGAAGTTAAAATATCACTATTTGCAGATGATAAGATAGTATACATGAGCAAACCCAAAAATTCAACCAGAGAACTCCTTCAGCTGATAAACACCTTCAGCAAAGTGGCTGGAAGCAAAATTAACTCAAAAAAATGTTTGAAGGTTTAGAATGGTAAAATGGTCAGTAAGTAAAGATTCTGGTATCTTTTTGTCTTCAGATATGAGTGGCAACAAATACATTATTTTAAAGATAATAAATATCAAATAAAGTCCCTTCCTAAGTATATAAACTTTTCTAGTCAAAATAATATTGTTATAATTCAGTTTGTAAGAACATGTCCACCTCATCCATGGACTTGGGTGAAATTCCAAAACCTATTTTCAGCTATTGCTACTGACACAGTAATGTGTCCTAGGAGTGTTGTGGTATCAGTATTGCAGAGGGGCAGAGTTGACATCTCTGGTGTTGCTTCAACTCTGGCTTTGATGATTTTGATCACCCTGGTCCTTTATTAATAGAGAGGATAATCCAGACAGAAGCTGCTACATGATATCCACCCCAAGAACACAAGGTATAATTAAGAAAATATCCAGTTCTCATGAGAATTCACCATCCATTTATCACAGAGATGAATACTAGAGAGCCGTGGATTGTATGTTTTGCTCTCTCCCTATTCATTTTCCCATGGACCTGTGACACACACTAATCATAGAGAGAAAAAGGAGAAGAGATGACCACAGTGCGGAAGGACATGCCCTGTCTCCTAACAGCATTCAGCTGCAAGGTTCCTGATGGCAGTGAGGAAATAAATAACAATGTGAGGATTATGAACTGACTTCCCTCAGAATGAGCATATCTGTCACCAGGTGACAAATATGAATGCTCCGCTGCTTCAAACAAAGAACGATCACGGGTGTCGCTTGGCACTAAATTTAAAGCAGACAGTAGACCTTGATTAACGAGAAGCACAGCATAAAGCTTTCAGAACTTTTTTATGGCTTATTACTTTTAGGGAGAAAGCTTTGGTAATAAGGAAATGAAATTATTTTAATATTTTGTTCAAAGAATGGCCGCTTTTCTCTTGCCCTTGGGTCAGAATAGACTCTGCTGTAACCTCCTATGCATCTTCCAGGAAAAAAAAAAATGGCTTGGGGTCTGGACATCATCATGGCCTTGAGGCATGACAGCAGTTTTAACCTTCAGAGAAAAATTCCTTTTTGTTTAGAATAACATAATAAGTTATAAAGGCAGAATCATTGAAACACATTTCATATGGATGTTACAGCAAAAATAAAGAAAAACCCCAAGTAGGCCAACTACTATAAAATGAAGTCATTTCATAAAAATACTTTGGATACTCTGTCCTCTACCTCTTATGTCCAAAAGCAGAGGAAAGTCACATGCCTATGTAGCGAGGGCTAGCAGCCCTAAGCAGGTGGCGCTCCTTGTTTCTTTATGCTAAGGATTTCACTTAACAAGACACCCATCTCTCCTCCCAGCATTTTTCAACCAAGGTATCAGCATTCTGCTACCATTCCTGGATTGTAGACAGTGTTTTTCTGCTGCTTTGGTAGAGCTGTATTTATGACATAACATTTATTTATTTATTTATTTACTTACTTACTTACTTACTTACTTACTTATTTTTTACAGCAAACACATTTTGGATAGTTGCTGTCTCATTTAGAGTTTCTCTTGCTGCAATGAAACACCATGACCAAAAAAACAAGCTGGGGAGGAAAGGGGTTTATTTGGCTCATGCATCCATATTGTTGTTCATTATCAAAGAAAGTCAGGATAAGAACTCAAGCAAAGCTGGAACCTGGATGCGGCAGCAGATGCAGAGGCCACATAGGGCTTCTCCTTAGTGACTTTCTCTCTGTGGCTTGCTCGGCCTGCTTTCTTATAGAACCTAGAACCAAGCCCAGGGATGGATAGCACCAACCATGATGGGCTAGGCCCTCCCTCATTAATTACTAACTAATAAAAATGCTTTACAGTCGGATTTTAGGGAGGTATTTTCTCATCTGAGGTTTCCTCCTTTCAGATAACTCTAGTTTGTGAGTCAAGTTGACCTAAGACTAGCCAGCACAGTTGCTCTAAAAAAAACTAAATGAGAAAAAGCAGACAACCTTACACTGCAAAAAAGGACATAAGTTTATAGTCAGATACTTTTCAGTCACTGGAACAGACAGGAACAAAGTAACATGGTGCGCAGCTGTGCAGACCCATGGGGCTAGCAATCAAGTGCAATTAGGCAAAACATCATAGAAAGTTATTTGGGCTGAGTCTTGAATAGGAATCCATCAGGCTTGCGAAGAATGCATTACCTATGCCCACTGCCGCCCCACTGCATCAAACAAAGCCATCCTGTGTCTAAGATCTGTTACTTACCCATTAGATGGTGATGGACCTTGGCTGTTATTTACCTTCTTTCGGTGGCTATATCCTTTTGGAGTAGGAAAAAGGTATAACATGATGAAACCACCACAGCTAAGAATACAGTGTCTAATGCTGTGTCTGCCTTTTGTCGGAACCAACAAAACCTAACAATAATCCAAGAGAATGGCAACACGTCGGAAACCTCCTTGCTGTGTACAGCAAGGCTACTCCTTGCATCAGTACAGAACTTTAGGGGTTTGTAATTAGATCTCACAGAACAATGGATGCATTAATTTGCCTCCTTGTTGCTATGCTAAAACACTGACCCAAAGCAACTTGGTAAGAAAAGGTTCTATTTGGCTGATTTTTCCAGCTCACAGTCCATCACTAATGAAATCCAGGTCAGGAACTCAAGCAAGAGCAGAGAGGCTGAAGGAAAGGAGGAGTCCTCCTGATTGGCTTACTCCCCAGGGCTTACTCTGCCTGCTTTCTTATGAAGCTCAGGACCACCTGCATGAGGAGTGGTATTGTCCACAGTAGTCTGGGCCTTCCCTTGTCAATCCTTAATCCAAAAGCATGCCTACAGACCAATCTAATGGAGGCATTTCCTCAATTGAGGTTCTCTCTTCCCAAATGACTCTAGTTAGTGTCAACTTAAAAAAAAAAACAAAAAAACTAAGCAGCCTAGCAGAACAAAATATATTTTAGATATTTCTGAGTTTTTCAGGATTTTTTTTTTGATAAAACAGAAACCTTATCCCCAGGAAATACTTCTTTAAAAGGTCCACATTCTTAGTTCTCACAGACCTGCTCCCTAGCTCACACAACAGTCTCCTTTTCCTACATCCGGGATTGGTCCCTCACAAACACCTAGTCTTACATCATTGCAGGGGTAGTTGATTATTAGAGCCTATGTTGTTCCAGTCTGTGGAAACCGCCTCAGTGTAAGCATACTGCCTGTCATCGCCTCTGCTAAAATGCCGGCTCCCAGGACACGGTCTTGCCTGTACCAGGGCTCCAGTAAATGATTGGTGAATGGTCAATATTTCAAGGAAACAGTTTGATATTCAGGCTGGTACCCTAGAAAGAGAAATGGTTTAACTCGAAGCTGAAGATTAAAAGAGGTTCCATTCTTGATGAGACCCAATGGAAGAGTACTTCAGGTAGAGAAAATAGTAAGTGCAAAGACCCTTGTTTCAAAATAAAATAAACCAGCTCCCCCTCTGCTTCTCACCTCAACACTAGCTCCCACCACTTCCCTATGCTTCCCTTCCCATCACCTTTTGCATATACAAAAGCAAAGCTTTTTTCTTTTTCGAGCCCCTTAACCACCCAGGTAGAACTGATAGAGATGCTGAAGATATTTAGCAGCAGTGAACTTTAGTCCAAAAGGTAATTCAGTAACTTGAAGTTATGTTCTTTGTTAGCCAACCGAACTGCTGTGAATCCTTCTGTCTGAATCCTGAGAGAAAAATGAAGCCCTTTCTTCTTAACGTTGTCTTTGCCACAGTGCAGTGTAGGCAGATATGCAAGACATTTGAAGATGTCCTGAGTATACTAAGCATTACACAAATATAAAATTTTCCACTGGCTCACAGTGAGTCTAAATAGCAGCAGTACTAATGTGGTTTGAGAACTGTGAGAAAATAAAGTGAGCCCAGCATTAAAGCACTATGCAAATTATTTTAGACTGGGTGCATAACACTGAGACTAATGAAGGCTCAGCTTAAATCATATTACAAACACAACTCTTAAGTTGCCAAAAAGACTTAGGGATCCTCTTTAAAAAAATAATAATAATAACTTGAAAAAAATCTGGGCACAGGGATCTCTTCTGAGACTGATACTCCAAACCAGGACCATTCATGGAGATAACCTAGAACCCCTGCACAGATGTAGCCCATGGCAGCTCAGTGTCCAAGGGGGTTCCCTAGTAATTGGAGCAGGGACTGTTTCTGACATGAACTCAGTGGCCTGCTCTTTGATCACCTCCCTCTGAGGGGGGTGCAGCCTTGTCAGGCCACAGAGGAAGACAATGCAGCCAGTGCTGATGAGACCTGATAGCCTAGGATGAGATGGAAGGGGAGGAGGATCTCCCCTATCAGTGGACTGGGGGAGGGGCATGGGTGGAAAAGAGGGAAGGAGAGTGGGATTGGGAGGGGGTGAGAGAGGAGCTGCAGTTGGGATACAAAGTGAATAAACTGTAATTAATATAAATAAATAAATTTTTAAAAAAGAAAAAAATTCCAATTTTGCACTCTACAAAAATGTAAAGCTTCAAAAGACCTTTTTATCAGTCCCCTCTTTGGTAACGGCCCCCAGCTCCCATCTGGATAAGTGAGAGAATTCCAAACCCCTTCAAAGCTGCAGGAACTCCTCGCTTCACCATTCTAGACAATCTGCTGTCATGTTGCCTCTTTTGAATGTTCTTGTAGAGATGAAATGCTTGATGTGGGGAGAGGGAAAGCATTTTGCCAATTCAGCTGATTTTTCAGCTTCAAAGTGATTGAGTGAACCGAACTAATTCAGGGCTCCACTTTACATTTTTGGCAAACGAGCAAATATGCAGATTGGTACCAAGCAGATGTGTCTGCTAGTTACCACAGGAGCAGTTCCCAAAGCCGAGTTCATTGAGCTGTGCTCTAATTAGCGAGAGCATCCTAGCAAGTATACAATTATCCTGGAACCTGTTGCACTTTCATCTGCTCTCAATTCCCATTCATTTAAGCACATTCATGCTGAAGATGGCAGTAAACTCTAGAGTTTAAAGGTAGCCTTCTTAGAGCGGTGCAACTTTTGTGCCTGACTTAAAAGCTTTGAAGTAGTTGGAGAATTGCCTTGGAAGCGGTCAGAAGTTGTCCTCATCGGTTTTCTCGGGTTGACTCCAATGTTGTATCAGTGCTCTGATCACGACAGTTTGCAGTACTGTCTAAAATTCTATATTGCCTTGGATCCTAAAGGTAAAGGGGCGGTAGCTTCTTGAACCATCATTCAATTCATTCATCTAGTTTTCCTGTTAACCGCACTGTAACAGGCCCTTTGCTGGAAAAACAACAGTCCTAAATGGTGGTTTCTGTGGCTGGAGAATTTAGAAAGAGGGGAGAAATGTTATAATGCAATGTGCTACGCACAGAGTGAAACAAGCACCTGGATATCATGAGCTCACATGCAACTCAGCAGCCATCCAGTGATACCCAAGGAGAAAGAGAGAGAGAGAGAGAGAGAGAGAGAGAGAGAGAGAGAGAGAGAGAGAGAAGGGGGTTGCATGTGGAGGTCAGAGAACAACTTTTTAACTAATTAATTTATGTATTCACTTTACATCCTGATTGTAGCCCTCACACTCCTCTCCTTCATGTCCCACCCTTCCTCTCTCTTCCCATCCTCCCTTCCCTATTCCTCAGAAAATGGGAGCTCCCCAACACCAACGCACCCCAGCTCATCAAGTTGCATCCTGACTGAGTGCATTCTTTTCCCTATGGTCTGGCTAGGCAGCCCCATCATGGAATGGAGAGAGGTGATCAAGAAGCAGGCAATAAAGTCCATGTCATAGACAACCCCTACTCCTCTTACTAGGGAACACACATTAAGCCTGGGCTGCCCATCAGCTACATCTGTGTAGGAAGCCTAGGTCCAGTCCATGCATGGTCCTTGGTTGGATTCTTCAGTCTCTGCAAGCCCTTCTGGGCCCTAGTTAGTTGGCTCTATTGGTCTTCTTATGGAGCTTCAGTCACATCCAGGTCCTTCTATCCTTCTCCCCACTTGTCCACAAGAATCCCTACACTTTGCCCAATGCTTGGCTGTTGATCTCAGCATGTATTTAAATCTGCTTCTGGGTGGAGCCTCTCAGAGGACAGCTATTCTATGCTCCTGTCTGTGAGCAAAGAAGAGTATCATTAATAGTGTTGGGGGTTAGCTCTTTCCCATGGTGTGGGTCTCAGGTTGGGCCAAGAATGGGTTGAACATTCCCTCAATCTCTGTTCTACCTTGATCCTTACACATCTTGTAGGCAGGGTAAATTTTGGGTCAAAGATTTTGTAGGTGGGTTGGTGTTCCTCTCCCTCCGATAGGGGCCCAGTATAGCAAATGCAAATAGATCTATATTTATCAACATGCACAAAACTTAAATCCAAGTGGATCAAAGACCTTTACATAGAATAAGATACACTAAATCTATTAGAAGAGAAAGTGGAGAAGAGTCTTGAACTCATTGGCCCAGAAGACAACTTCCTGAACAGAATCACCAACCACTCAGGCTCTAAGATCCACAATTACTAAATGGGACCTTTTGAAACTGAAAGGTCTTTGTAAGGCAAAGGACACTGTCAATAGAACAAAATGGAAGTCTACAGATTGGAAAAAGATCTTCATGAATCCTACATCTGACAAATGATTAATATCCAAAATATATTAAAAATTTCAAGAAATTAAACACCAACAAACAATAAGCCAATTTAAAATGGGGTACAGAGAATTCTCAACAGAGAAATCTCAAATGGAAACGAAGCACTTAAGGAAATGTTTAATGTCACCAGTCATCAGGAAAATGCAAATCAAAACAATGCTGAGATTTCACCTTATACCCATCAGAATGGCTAAGATCAATAACTGAAGTGACAGCACAAGCTGATGAGGATACAGAGAAAGGGAAACATTCCTTCATTTTTGGTGGAAGTACAGACTTGTACAACCACTTTGGAAATCAGTCTGGTGCTTTCTCAGAAAATTGGAAATAGTTCTACCTCAAGATACCACTCTTAGGGATATACCTAAAAGATGCCCTATCATACAAGAACATTTGATCAACTATGTTCATGGCAGTCTGGGCACAACCTAGATGTCCATCAACTGAAGAATAGATAAAGAAACTGTAGTGCAATTTACAAAGGGGAGTACTACTCAGCTATTAAAAACAAGGAAATCCTGAAATTTACAGGCAAATGGATGGCACTAGAAAAAATCATCCTGAGTGAGGTCTAACCCAGACCCAGAAAGACACACGTGGCATGTATTCACTTATAAGTAGAAATTTTCCATAAATTACATAATAACCATGATACAATCCACAGACAAAAAAAAAAAGTAACAAGGAGGACATTAGGGAAAATGCTTGACTCTCACTCAGAAGGGGAAAAAGAATAGACAGAGGAAGTGGATGAAGAGAGGGAACAAGGAAGGAGTGGGAGCACAGAGAGAAATGAGGGTGCTGATCAGACCTGGGGAGCGGGTGTGGGAGAACAGAGGGCTTGTAGAGAAGAGAAACTGTAAACTGAGGCATCTCTGTGACAAGCTGGAGACCTACCTACGACAGGGTAGGTTTCTGAGAGGAGACGTGGGTGACTCTAGCTGATGCTACTGCTAGCAGGGGTCATGGAGACCGAAGAGGACCCCCTCTAAGCAGAAGACAATTTTTAAGAGTCCCTTCTCTCCTTCTGCTGTGGGATCCAGCTGGTCAGGCTGGAGCGATAAGTGTTTTTATGTTCTGAACCATCTCACCACCGCAGTTTATTTTCATTTTCTTGTGTCCTTATCTGCTCTCCGATTAGGATAATGCTGGTCTTTTCAGATGAGTCTAGAAGAGCTGTTCCCGACTCTTTCACAGGGGTTAACCTAAGACCATTGGAAACAACAGATGTTTACATTATGATTCATAACAGTAGCAAATTTACAGTTAAGTAGCAACAAAAACAGTTTTATGTTTGGAGGTGACCGAAACATGAGGAACTGTAGTAAAGGGTAGCATTGTTAGGAAGGTTGAGAACCATGGCCCAAGGAGGTCCACGGAGGCTGCCAGGAAGAGGGCATGCTGGAACTGGCTATTTAATTTTTTTTCACTTACTAAAAGTTCACCACTCCTGTTAAAAGTGGACGGGTCACTTCAACACCAGAGAGGAACACAGTCTGTTGAAGACACGCCACTGAAAAGCTGGGTTTTGACCATAGCTCTGATGATGAACAATGCAACAATCCATGTAGAACTGGAAATGCTGATGGTCTGCTTGTTTAAAAATCTGAAGAATGGGGAGGAGGTCCCCCCTATCAGTGGACTTGGAAAGGGGCACGGTGGAGATGAGGGAGGGAGGGAGGGACTGGGAGGGAATGAGGGATCGGGACACGGCTGGGTTACAGAGTTAATAAAATGTAACTGATAAAAAAAATAAAGTAATAAAAAAAATCTGAAGAGTTGTATAGTGCCCAACTAACACACACTTCCACAATAAGTAATTATAATTATTTTACAGAGAAACAAAAATGTTTTCTTTTTGTTGGGACTTAAATGTTTTTGAGCCTAATCAAATAAACATGAATTATAAGTATTTCATTTGACCGCAGATATATTACAAAAGATTACTGAAATACTAAGTCTTCCCTATATCAAAAAGTTACAAAATTTTATATTTTTAAATTTTCTGTGGCTCGGGGAATATCAAAGAAGAGAGTAGAATGACTGTACAATACAGAATACCAAAAGAGCTGCTGTGAAAATGTCTCTCTTAGAAATGGCTCTATAAATAAGAACAAAACAAGGGCAATATTAATAGAGATGTTAACATGGAAGGTAAAAAGTCTTGCAGGGTCCTTCCTGGGACAAAGAGATACAGGCAATTATGACTATTGGGAAAAGGAAATGAGCCTCTGTCAAGGTGAGCCCCCTTATTCATTGTCCAGTGCAAATGGTCAGCCCTGAAACTATGAATAACAAAGATGAAGTCAGCAGTGTATGTGTGTGCATGCGTGCATGTGTAACTTGACAGACAGTTGGATGGAAATGGAAGGGACTGGAAGATAGAAAGATAAGAAGGAAAGGGATGTAATTCTATTTCAATTAGAGACATATTAAAAATAAATCATAAAAAATTCTAATATTTGAGAGCAGAAGAGATGGCTCGGTAGATAAGATCAGTGTTGCTCTTATAGCAAACCAGGGTTCTGTTCGAAACTCCCATCTGGTGGCACAACACCACCTGTAACTCTAGTTCCCAGGGACACGAGGCCCTCTTCTGACCTCCAAGGGTGCTGCATGCACATAGTACATACATACACGCAGGCAAAACACTCATAAAGTAAAAACACATTCTCTCTCCCCAAGCATGGTTGGCTACCATAAAAAGCTAAAATGATATGCTCAGGATGTGAGGCTAAGCACTGCACTCAGGGTCAGCCGCTTTCGACCCAGAGAAAAGCATGTCTGATTGCATGCGGGTTGATGCCCCAGGTCCCGCCTCTGAGAAAAAGGTATCGGATGGGTCTGATGCTCTTTGGGTGGATGACACCTAAATGAACATCAGTACAAAGTCCCAATTTATTTCTATTATCAGAGATCAGACCTCTACTCTTGCCTGATGCATCCAAAACAAAAAGGGGGAACTGTAGAGAGCTACGGAATGCTATGCCTTAAAGATGGAGCTGGTTTCCGCCTTCCACCTTCCCGATGGTGAGTGCTCTCTGTCACGAACAACTCCACATTTGGCTAAGGCTGAGGATCTGGCTTGCTTCCATGTATGTGGACCTATCTGCATTGCCCACGTAGCACGCTGGGGTTGGCTACCCAGAGGCTATTTAAGCTGTGGGCTGGCTTTCCCCAGGGTCCGAGGATTGTTCAAGGTTCCTGAATAAACTGCATTGAAAAAAAAAAAAAACACATTCTCAAAACAATTTTATTATTTGTCACATTTAATCTTTTAAAGCCATTCTTTTCATGAGCCCATATTCTTACACATTCCTTTTGAACTTGGCTTCTTTTTCTTTAGTAGATTTTTTTAAAACTAGTTCCAACATTCCCTCTCCCTGGCGAGGGGACTGGAATAGTGTGATTGACAGGGAAACTGAAAGAAGTGAACGATGGCTCAAGGCGTCCGTCCCCTCCATACCACCTTCCTTACATTTAGGATTCCCATTCTCTCTACAAATAACATCATTTCCTTCTTTGTGCTGAAATAAACCTCGAGAGAGAGAGAGACAGACAGAAAGACAGAAGGGGTCTATTTATACAATCATCTCTAGACACCTAGGACATTGGGTCTATAACTTGTCTGTCGTGCACAGTGCTGCAATAAGCATGGGTATTCAGTTACCTCTATGCTGTACTGACCTTAACTCTTTTGGGTTTACTCCCAGCAGTGCTGTGGCTTTCTTATATGGTAGTTCTAGATTTACATTTTTTTAAAGAACTAATGTCTGTCTCCCCTTTCTGCTATAAGATCCCATGTACTCTGCCCAAGGTTTGGCTATGAGTCTTAGCATCTGTTTCGATACCCTGCTGGGTAGTCTTTCAGAGGCCTTCTGTTGGTAGGCTCCTGCCCTGTTTCCTCTCTTCTCCCACTTCCAATGTCTATACAGTTTGCCATTCTGAATGAGAATCAAACATCATCCTTAGGGTCCCCCTTGTTGTTTAACTTCTTTAGGACAATAGATTTAGTATGTTTATCCTATATGATATGGCTAATATCCACTTTTAAGTGAGTATATACCATGTGTGTCTTTCCTGGAGTGGACAGGAACTCTACGAGGATACCAACAAAGCCAAAATATCTGGGACTAGGGGGGCCTGCAGAGACCGATGCTCCAACCAAGGACCAAGCATGGAAAGGACCTAGATCCCCTGCTCAGATGTAGCCAATGGGCAGCCCAGTCTCCTGTGTGCTCCCTAGTAAGGGGAGCAGGGGCTGTGTGACATGAACTCAGTGGCCAGCTCTTTGATCATCTCCCCTGGGGGTGGGGGCAGCTTTGTCAGTCCATAGAGGAAGACAATGCAGCTAGCTAGTCCCGATGACACTTGATAGGCTAAGGTCAGATGGAGGGGAGGAGGACCTCCCCTATCAGTGGACTAGGAGAAGGGGAAGAAGGGTGGGACTGGGAGGAGATAAGGGGAGGGGGCTACAGCCAGGATACCAAATGAATAAATTGTAATAAATAATAAATAAAAAATAAAAATCTGATTTTTATAGTATCTCACCTCAATCAGAAAAGTTATCAACAAAACAAACAAGAAAAAAAAACTGGCAAGGATGTGAGAAAAATGGAATATTTCTTATACACTGCTTATGGTGATGTTAAACTAACCTACCCATGTCCTTTATTTCTTGCAGTGGCCAAAGGCACCTCAGCACTCAGCAAGGCAATTAGTTAATGATTAGGTTAGTGTCTGTCTAAGATTATCATGGGCTGTCCCTCAAATGTAATTATAATATTCTGGTGATAGCAAAGGCAAAATCATCTGGAAGTGCCTTTAAACTAAATTCCTAAAGAAGTTTAAAATATGTAGATGAAACAAATATTTTCTCTTCACTCAAGGATACATTTTTACAATATAACTTTTTTTTACAGTGATGTGCTTTATAATAACATTAATTTAAGGTTTTCGGGCTTAATACTTTCTAGATGTTAATTTCCTGTCAGATTATATAGCTGCAAAGATTTTCTCCTATTCTGAATGCTGTTCCTTCATTTTTATTTCTTTGCTACACACACTATTTCTAATCTGAAGTTTTTATGATACTGTTCACAGAACTAGAAAAAAAATCATGAAACATATATATATATACATATATATATATGTACACACACAAATGAAAAAGATAAGTAAAAGCAATTTTTTGAGCAACAACACAAAAAAATCAATGTTAGATATAGCATCATACCTGGTTTCAAAATGTACTGCAAAGTACTAACAAAAATAGCATGGTACTGTCACCAAAATGAACACATAGAACAATAGAATATTCAAGAATTTCCAGGTATATTATTTATTTATGTATTAATTAATTTATTTATTTATTTATCATTGTCTAGTAAAATTATAATGAGGTGGGCAATTTCCAGAAATGTACACACATACAGTTTTGAATATAATTTCATAAAATTTATAGAAGTTTCATATAATATACTTTTATAATGTTTTAAGAGTCCCCACTAATAGAAATTAACTTCACTTAGTCTTAAAACTTATGTTTTAAATTTTTAATTAAAATATGATTGCAACATATTCTCTTTCCCTTTCTTTCCTCCAACCCCTCTCATACCCCTCTTCCAACTCCTTCTCAAAATCATGGCTTGTTTTTCTTTAGTTGCTATTGTTACATATGTATGCCTATCCATAACTATATATACATATACATACGTACCAATGTAACTTGCTCAAGTTCCTTTTAATTTTACTTGCATGAATGTTATTTCAGGGATGACCACTTGTAATGAATAACTCATCAGGGAAGTCATCCCTGAAGACTAGTTCTGCTCTCAGCATTCCTTAGTTGCCTGTATTTTTATTTATTTATTTATTTATTTATTTATTTATTTTGTCTACATGCAGTGCCCTGTGAAATTTCTTCTTTCCATGTTAGTGTATCTAGTGGTATTTTATTTCTTCTTGTCTGGCTTAGGCAGCCAGAGTGTTGTGGTTTTATGGGTGAAGTTTCCCAGGCATTCCTAGAAGACGCTATCTCAAAGCAGCTTTTCTTGTCCTCTGGCTTACAATTGTTCCAACCCCTCTTTCACAATGTTCCCTGAGCTTTGATGTATCAACTTGTTCTGGGAACCCTACAATAAATTCTTTGTATTTTGACTAATTGTAGTATTCTGTGATGGTCTACTTTTAGTGCAAAGAGAAGCTTCTCTGATGAGGGCTGAGAGCTACACTAGCTGTTGGAGTAATAAATATTTAGAAAGCAGTTAGGAATTATGTTAGTAATGTGGCTATAACTGCTTGTCTTCTAAGATCTATGACTTCACTAGCTAGTAGTTAGCTAGGTTTCCATTCCCAGGCATGATTTCCCTCCTGTTAAGGGAGCCTTAAGAACAATTAGAGAACTATTGGTTAACCCCCCCCACACACAATATGGTGTCACTACTGCAACTTTTGGATTATCCTGATATGCTGGCCATTGTTGTGGTTCATAGGTGTCACAGCTGGGTGGGACTATTGGTTGATTTTTTTGCCCTTAGAATCTTGCTAGATATGACATGGATGGGTTGAAATCAGATGGAGCATACTGGGCTACTGCACAAAATGCACACCCAAGTTCAAGCCTGGAATTTAAGATGGATTGGGAAGAGCTGATAAGAGTAGGCTGGGACACTGGATGTGGGACTGTAGCTAGATCTTGGAGTTGGGGGGGGGCACTATAAGCAGAGCCCTGGTGCCAGATGTGCAGGGCCTGGATGGGCTGAGTAGCTTTTATTTGTTATTCCCAATTTGCAGTGGCCCCTGGGTTAAGGAAAAATATTTAAATATAAGAGCAATAGAGATTTCTATAGCCGATTTGTATACCTGACTTAAAATAAGACCTTAATAATAGTAACTTTTTAAAAAGACTAATTTTGTTTTTATTGACTTGTATGTGTTCATTGGTTTGTGTATATGTGTGGGAACATACATGTGTCCAGAACGAGAAGATGGCTTGGAATCCCCCAGAACTAGAGCTACAGGTGGCTATTAGCCATCCAACATGGATACTGGGAAGTAAAATCTAAAAGAGCAGCAAGCACTCTCCAAACCAATATTATAAGCTTTTAAGATAAAAATCATGTTCAAAAGTGTTGCTAAGAGCAGTATTCCTGAGAACCAAAGAGTTGAATCAACCTAAATATCCATCAAGCGGTAAATAGATAATTAAATTGCATGTACAAGCAATGGAACATTACTTAGTTATGAAAGTGCCAATGGATGAACACAAAGAAATTCCAAAAACATGCTGAATATATGAATCTGGACACAAGGGGCTACATAGTATATGATTGTATTTGTAGAAAATGTCCAGACTAGATAAATCCATAAAAAGAAATTTGCTAGGAGTTAGAAATGGCAAAGGCTAGGAAGTAACATTTAATGAGCTTGTCTTTCTTTCTGGAACATTAAAAAAAATATTCTGCATTAGACAAGAGTAATCACCAAATTGTGTTGTTGGGTTTTTTTTAAGGGTGAATCCTATGGCCTATGAATTTTACCTCAAGGTAGAGAAACAGATTTCATCAGTTGCTCAAACTTTTGTTCCGCACTCAAGGCTGCTCAAAGACAAGTGTTCAATGATGTCTAGTTGAAGCCATCTGATGGTTTGGAATACACACTACTGAATGTCTGTGCAGGCATTTTCAGAGATGTTTAACAGAGGAGTATGGTGCTATCCCATGGATTGAGCCTCAGACTGAATAAAATTTAAAAAAAGAAAAAAGGGAATAGATTAGCACTGAGCACTGGCATGCTTTGCTTCCTTGTTGGCAACACAGGATAAGTTGTTCCTACTGCCATGACTTTGCCCACCATCATGTATTCATATATGCATATCCTTTGGGGAAGAACTGGGTCAACAGTACATGGGACCATGTATTCCACTGAATTATGCACCAAAATAAATCCTTAAAGTATTTGATTGCAGTGACAAGACAAGTACCTACTGTCAGGCTATAGGAGTAGATGAAGCCATGTTATATCTAACAGACATGAAAGCCTAAATGTCCTCTGAATTTAAATAGTCTCTTAACCTAGGAGATGTCATTACAGGCTTTGGCAGTGTTCAAAGGATTATCTAAATTTCCAAAGCATATCACCGCAAAAGCCCATACCCTGATCAAGTCTTGTCACCATTCTCCTCCCACCACCCTCCACACATGGCTGCATGTTCTCTAGGACACTCACTTCAGTGTGGACGTGCTTGCTTCACTGGAGCTTCTAAGGTGAGGAGAGTGGCCAAGGGGAATGATGGAATCTCTGTGATATTTCAGTTTCTTCTTTGTAGCGGTCTATAGTTAAGCATACCATTGGGGAAAGGATCACACAATACATGTGGCCACTCTGTATAATTTTGCAATTTCCTGAGAATTAACAATTAATTCAAAACAAAAAAAAATAGTTTTACAAAAGCATGAAAATAAACATTTAGCTATTTGATTTATATACTGTATTTACCAGTGAATAGAAAAATGAAGTTAAAAGGGTGAGGAGATATCTCAGTCAGTAAAACATGAAAACCTAAATTTGATCCCAGCACCCATATATAAAAAGCAAAATATTCTGAGGCATTGTTATAATCCCTGCACTGAAGGGCTGGATACAGGAAGATCTCTGGGCTTGCTGGCCAGCTAGCCAAGGTGAATCAGCGAGCCAGTGAGGGACCCTGTCTCAAAGACAAGTGTCTCCCCATCTTGTGAAAGAGTGGGGGAAGGATTGAGGGAGTGGGAAGGATCAAGGGCATCACAGAAGACCTACTAAGTAAACTAACCAGGGCTCATGGGGGATCACAGAGTCTGAATCACCAACCAAAGAGCATGCATGGGCTGGACATAGCCCCCTCTATATATGTAGCAGATATGCGGCTTATTTATTGGGTTCTTAACCATTGGGGTAAGACCTGTCTTTGACTCTGTTGCCTGCCTTTGGATCCTTTTTCCGTAGCTGGGCTGCCTTGTCTAGCCTCAGTGGCAGAGAATGCACTTAGTACTGCTGTGACTTGATGTGCCAGGGTGGATCAGTACCCATGAGGAACCTCCACTTCCCTAAAAAGAGGAGATGGGAATAGGGAATGGGGTATGAGGGAAGGAATGGGAGGGGAGGAGGGAAAAAACAAGAAATAACTCCCCAACTTCATCTTCTAGCCTCCAAATGTGTGTGTGCACCTAGTGCACACACATACACACACACACACACACACACACACACACACACTACACACACATACATATCTATAAAATTCAAGGTTAAGCTAACTGATTTTTAAATGACACCCATACCACACCCTTCAAGGCTCAGGGAAGAAGTAACTGAAATACCGTAAGATCTGGACAATGAAAAAGAGAATGATAAAATGGTATCTTCTGGATAGGACATGACCACTGGCACTCAGGAACTCACAAAAGCTGTGGTTCCTTGCATAAGAGCCCACACATAAGATGCTCAGCTGTAGATGGGGAAAAAGCTCATGGGCCTTCATCCTGCTAAGGGGAGGGGGGACAAATGGCAGCCAAAGGTTCCTGGGAGACAGGAAGTCTGATGTATCTTCAGGGGTGAACCACTGGTGGTACTCTTGCCAGTGAATGGATTCTCAGCCACACACATGCAGGTGATCCTGGCTAACCCCAGTGATTCACAAAGCAAAAACAAACTCAAATGATGTGAAAGTAGGGTGCAGGCTTAGCAGGAGGACAGAGGTTGGTGGGAATAGGAAGACAATAGGAAAGAATGGAGGAGCAAGTGTGGCCAGAATGTATTATGCGTGTATATGAACTTGCCAAGGAATATTTTGATTCTATTATAGCACAGTGGGGAGTGGTTACTGAAGAGAGTCTCAATGGGTGAAAGCGCCCAGGCTGTGGAATCTGAGCCGCAAACAAATCTGCTCATCACACCCTCCCCGAGGCTCAGGAAGAGGAGGCTGGTAAAAGACTGTTAAAAGCCAGAGGTCAGGGAAGACCAGAGTGAAACAGAATCTTTCTGGACGTGACAGGACCGCTGCACATCTCAAAGCAGCTGTGGCTGTCTGCCCAATGTATGAACAAGCTCAGGCCAGTCAACATTTTAGCGTGCTCAGAGGGAGGGTCTCACCAGCCCTGATCCACAGCTGAGGAGTTATTAACAGCTGATGGCTCCTTGAAGGATGCGGCACCTGACAGATGGCCCCGCAACTATGGATGTATGGGTGGAGCATATTAGACCCAGTGGGTTAAAAATTTGTCAGGAGGTATGGGAAAATGAGGACCTGGTTGGAGACAGAGGGAAACATAGAATAAACACGATCAAAATACATTCTGCTTATGTGTAAAAATCTCAAAGAATTAATAAAAAAATATATACTATATATTTAAGTGTTTTAAGTTTGGAGTTGTTTTGGGGTTTTTGTGTTGTTTGTTTGTTTAGATAGTGCTACATAGCCCTGGCTATCCTGGAACTCACTATGTAGACCAGGCTAACTTCAAACCCAGAAATCCTCTTGCTTCTACTTCCTGAGTCCTGGAACTAAAGGTATGCAACATCATGCCTGGCCTATGTATTTTAATTTTCCTAAACCATGATGGTAAAACTATAACCCTTATTTGTATTTCCAAAGACGGTTCTGGTCCATTCTCACCACCAAAACAAAAATGATGCCTTTCCAGGGTTATTCACAAATTATATTGAATTCTAGAATTTAATTTTCTCAGGGTTTAAAATGTTATAGACATTTACACTATGTACAAATAAGAAAAAGAAACAGAGAGAAGAAAGAGAAAAAGGTTTTTTATTACGAAAGGACCACAATACAAATGTTTGCACAATGAGTCCATTTCCGTTGGCTGCATATTTGTTAGTTGAACAGTGAGATCCTGTATGGTTTACTTTTTGTTCTCATCACAGGAAAATGACAAAGTTAAAACACTCGGTACCCTCAGTTTCCTGAGCTTTCAGTGCATAGGACAAAGCAGCGTCCTGAAACATCCCATCGTGCATCATGAAAATGTACAGTTAATTATAACAGTGGCAAAGTAAAAATTGACAAAATATCACAGTAATAAAGAAATGACTTGCTGATTTAGAGGGGATGGAGACTTCAAAGAGGAGGTAACAGCTGAATTGTTCTGTGAAGAATGAGCTAACATTTCATAGGTGAAAGAGTGAAAGGGAGGAGACCACGGAGATGACATCAAAAAGCCAAACACATAAGGCATGGTGGCACAGGTCTGTAATCCCAGCTATTCGGGATGCTGAGACAAGAACATTGCAAGATTAAGGCTGCCTGTGGCAACTTAGAAAGTCTCTGTATCAAAATAAAAAGTGAAAAACAGGGTAGATACATATATATATATATATATATATATATATATATATATATATAATTTCAGTCATAGAATGCTTATCTAGTAAATGCAAGATGGCATTCCCAACTCTCAAACACACACACACACACACACACACACACACACACACACACACACAGCAAAGCATGTCATAAAATATTTTTCTTTTCTTTCAAGAGAATACCATTGTTAAACTGGACCCTGTTTCCTTTTGCTGCTGAAAACTTTTAAACTGTAACAGCATAAAAGAGAGTCCTCTACGAAAAATAACGGTCTCAATGTTCTCACCATTTCTCAGCTCAGCATTCCAGGGATCAGGAGTCTCTGGTGATCTGAGCAGGAGAGGGTCTACACACATCAGCGTTGTTTAACTGTTGTTCTGGAAGCTTCACTAACTTTGAACACGGGCAGGAGCATTCAGCTCACCATCACCCATTCTAACAGCTGCAGCCCATTCTTTCCAACAGCTGTGTCATCACTCATTTGAACAGGATACAGCCTGGTCCGTAAGCATTGTTAAGCGGGCACAAACTTGATCAAGCCTCTTGCAAAAGATGAGGCTAGCAAATGTTACAGGAACAAGCTCATTATTTGTGCTATTTTAACAAAGGACAGAAAATTATAGTGTGGACTCTTCAAGTTATTTCCACAATTTCACACCTGTATTCACAAATTATAGCTGAATCACCCTAGAATGAGGACTCTGGGACCCTGTTTCCACTTCTTCCTCTCACCTGGAATAGTTCAGAAAAGTTCCTTAATATGTGGGGTATTTATTGAACCATGTGGAGAAAACAGATAAGGCTCTTTTCATCAGTTAGTATTTATGATGCTTTTTTTTTTCCCCAGTGAAAAGTAACTATATCGAAAAAGAGAAAACTAAATACCTACAAGGTCAGTGAACACAGGACACCAACCCAGGATAGCGATTCAGCAGGAATAAACTAAGGGTTCCTTATCCAAAAGTGCTTCGGACTTCAGGGTGTTCCCAATTTTAGAATATTTGAATGTATAAAATGACACATTGAAGATAAGGCCCAAGTCTGAATACAAATGTATGTATGTCTCATACACATGTTGTACATATGGTTTGTGCATATATTACACAATATTTTTAGTCCAACATTTAGGCTAGAGGTCATATAGAAGGGAAGGAGGTCCGCCCCTATCAGTGGGGAGGAGCATAGGGGGAGAAAAGGAAAGGAGGGTGGGATTGGGAAGAGACGAGGGAGAGGGCCACACACAGCTGGGATACAATAAATTGTAATAAATAATAATAATTTAAAAAATAAAATAAAAATTTTTAAAAAGAGGTCACACTTGGAATTTTCTTACTGCTGGACCATCCTAGCATGTGAAAAGCTTTGTATTTGGGAGTGTTTCAAATTTCAGATTTTTGAGGCAGGGACACACAACCTATACTCACAAAGCAGCTTCACCGGACTTTTCCCTCTTGCACAAAAAGAGAACACTCCCCACCCAGGGAATGGCTGCAGTGCCCTCCACAGTGGTACATTGGGGACACTTGCACTACGGGCTGGGCAAGGTGACCCACAGAGGTACACGCGGAAAACACTGAAGCCTCATGCCTCTGTGTGGGTTCGATGGCTCGTTCCTTAGTGCTGGGTATCATTCCCATGGCTTTGTGGATAGGATTCAAGGGCTCAGTCACTAGAGACGGATATCCAACTCAGATTTCTTTTTACTCTTTTACTCGTATTTGTGTTTCATCATGAAACTTACATTTCTATTTCATTCTGCCACTAAATTTTATTCAAAATATAGTCTATATGTAAAGACCTTTTCCTTGACTATAACAAATGAACAAAAGTTCAAATTTAAACTCAACCTTTTATTTCCTATGAAACTGTGTCTTTAAATTTAAAATATTCATCTGGATTTGAATTATTACTATATAACCCAGGCATGTGATCTCAAGCACCTAAGAGGCTGAAACAGAAAGATCACAGCAAACTTCAGGTCATCCTGGGCTGTATAATGAATTCTAGGCGAGTGTGGGGTACAGAATAAGGTTTTGCTTCAAACAAACAAACAAAAAAACAAACAAACAAAACATCGAAAAGAAGTATCATTCTGCTTCCTGACCGTGAACACAAGACAGCAGACCCTCTGATGTTCCTGCCACCACGTCTTTCCCATCATGATGGACTGTATCCCTTCAAGCTGGCTTCATGGGAGATGGCAGAAGAAAGAATCTCCCAAGACTGGGGATGGCCTGGGGATGGCGTGTTATGAATAACCTACCAGAAGGTCTGTTAACCTACCAGAAGGCTCAGCAGATAAAGTGCTTGCTGGAGAGCCTGATGATCTGAGTTCAATCTCTGGGATCCACATGGTCCTCAAGAAGAAACCTGACTCCTGAAAATTGTCCTCTGACATTTGTGACATATACACATGCATGAGTGTATATACAGGCATACACATGCACAAATATACACAGGTGTGCAGATAAATAAATAAAACCTTACATTAGCTATCAGCAGAGGTAGATGCTGCCTAAATACCTCTAGCCTTATGACAAAATAGTACAGGAAACCTACACAGCAATAGACAGAGCCTAGGACATAACCACAAGGGCACACGAACAACAGAGCCACAGGAGCCACACCTTAAGACAGGCGTGGAAAATCTGGCCTCTAACTCCAGTAATGGAAATCCTAACATGCAGGAGGCAGACAGAACGGATGCAGTAGCAACACTGGCAAAGGAAGGACAGGGTCTGTGAGAGTCCTCCCCATACTCACCAAATCAGCTTCAGGACACCATTATTAAAAGACTTCTTCTATGTGAACAGAGACCAAGACAGGTCAAAGTCGAAACCTGACAAGCAGAGTACCTCCAGGCTCAAGGAAGAGCCTTCAATCAACACTGCACAGCAATCACTGAGGTAACCATCTGATCAGGAACAGTCTGCACAAGAATTTAAACACAGGTCCCAATCCACACACATACTAGACTCTGGACAATGTCAGGGCCAACATTTGCAGCAAGACTCAGAAACAAAATACACCCTGTAGAAGAACACCCTGGAGTGAGGCCATCAATTATAGAAGTCTCCTGAACAGACAAGAAACTGGAAGTTCAGGAAGGAATTCCAAGAGTCTCCAGATGGAAACTGGTAAACAGAGCAGACAGCATTCACAGTAAATGCCTTTCTCACTGTTACAGCTTGAATCTCAAATACCCCGCAAAGGTCAGCTGCTTAACAACTCAGTTGCCATTGAGACTGAGCTGTCTATGGGCTACATCTGAGCGGAAATCTAGTAGGTCCTCTCCATGACTGGGGAACAGGGGCTGTTTCTAACATTGCATCAATGACAGGCTCTCTGATCATCTCCCCCCTTAGGGGGAGGTGCCTTGTCAGGCCACAGAGGAAGACGGTGCAGTCAGTCCTGATGAGATCTGATAGGCTAAGGTCAGAGGGAAGGGGAAGAGGACCTACCCTATCAGTGGACTAGGGGAGGGGCATAGAGGGAGAAAAGGGAGGGAGGGTGGGACTGGGAGGAGATTAGAGAGGAGACTAGAGCACAAATACAAAGTGAATAAATTCTAATAAACAACAACAATAACAATAGTAATAATAAAAGAACTCAGCTGATGGCAATATTAGGAAGTGGTAGAAACTAGGGCCAGAGTAGAGACATGGCTTCTCCTTTTCCTTTCTTGCTCTGTTGTTCCCCAGCTGTCATCAGATGAGCACGCCCTCCATCACAATGCCCTTTCCTTATCAGGCTTCAAGGCACTGGCACTCATGAGTCACAAACGGAAATCTCTGGAATCATGAATCAGAATAAACGTATCCTCCTTTAGTTGTTCGAGCAATGAAAAGTGGACACACTCACTAAATAAATACACAGGAACAATGGCGTAGCTTAGCACAGCAAAGCTGCTTGACTGGAGAATTCCCAAATTTCAGCATACTTACATCGTATCAGTTTGAGGAATCCTTTGACAATTTAGTCCTAGTACTCAATTAAACTGCAGCACAAGGAATGGAATACTTCACTTCCGATTGCTGGTCACGGACACCCCACACATCTCCAAAATCAACAGCTATTACACCTACCTTGGTTGTCCACTGTATCGCTGAATACTTTGGCAGTAGGGAATGGAGAAAATAAACAGGGAAACTTCTCCTTTGGCTAAATGGCCCTGGAAGGTGCTATACAGACCACTGAAGGAGAAGAGTTATCACTAGTCTTACTGAATGCTGGATGCGGCACTCTACAATGTGACTCTACCAGACAAGACACGACCAGTAGTGTAATAATGGTAATGACCATTATAGAGTAGCTGATCACCTCCAGGTTGCATGGGAGGCCTGCTCCACTGGAGTGAATTCATGCGTGATGTTATAATATGAGTCAAAAATCTCCAGCTGGAGCGGCCATGCTGTCTATATCTTCTCAATATCTATGTTTATAAACTTACACACAGGCCGCCTTCAACTTTGATCAAATAAACTTCGTTTTGCAGCGGGCAGCAGTTAATTCGGAGGCATAATTGACCAAAGTGTTGAGAATGAGACTGAGTGTTCTTCCTAAGTAGAACAGCTTTATCAACTTCCATGTTGCCCCCACCAGATCTCAATAAATGTTAAGGAACAATGTGATAGAAAGATGATGGGGAGGAATGCTGTTAAAGGCTAGCGTCTGAACCTGGCATAGTTATTGCACTCATGACCTCACAGCATCTGTGGTTACCCTCGCAAAACCTAGAGAAGATCAAGCCAGCTAAAATTCTGGGATAGAAGAGGGCGATGTTCCTTAGTCCACACTTTTTTTATTGAAGAGTTATTGGCAATTGATAGCAGCTTGAGAAGGAAATCATTCCTTATTAAGAATGTGGCCATTGGTCATTTTCCTTGCTCAAGCACATGGCCCTAAACATATAGATAGATAGATAGATAGATAGATAGATAGATAGATAGATAGATAGATAGATAGATAGACAAATAGACAAACATGCACAGGTGGGACAAGAAGTTGGGAGAAGAATGTTGGGAAGAATTTATGGGAAACTGGAGAAGAAAAATAAGAAGTATACATATTAGTATATTTCATTACATACATTCATAAAATTCTCAAGGATAGAGACAAATTATATTTTAAAAATAACAGAGAGAAGAAATGAAAACAAGTACATGGCTCAACTTAAAAAGAAACTGCAAAGTATTCCCTAGAACCTATCACTTTCTTCAGCCCACAGCAATATTTCAAATAATTCTTCTCTTAGAAGAGAAGGTTGCAACACTGCAGGGGAGTATACTATAACAAAATGTGGACTGGGGCCAAATAGGCCCTTTTTCTTAAAAAATAGTGGGTGAAACCCATTATGAAAGAGAGACCTGAAAAACTCCTGATCCATGCCATTCTAGGCAAAACAATCCACCTGCAAGTTATAAGTTATACTAAAATTGCTTGCCTTAAATTTCTCCAAACTCGAGCAGGCATGACAACCATGTTTATAATCCCAGCACTTGAGAAGCTGAGGCAGGAGGACTGAATGTTCTAGGCCACCCTGATCCCCAAAACAACCCTGTCTTGAAAAAAAAAAAAAGTCTCTATACCCAATAATCACGGATCACATTTCATGGAGCTTCTGTGGCTTCTGCGGCCTGTTGGTAGAGAGAAAAATAATGTGCTGAGTGTCATGGCTGCCGCATGTTGGAGAGAAGGGGCTCTCCTGGAGCAAGATGGTGGAAAGGTTCTATGAAGAGGAGCATCCAAGGCTGGTGTTAACTTGAAAGTATGTATATCATGCTTCACTTGCCCAAACTTACTAAAACCTGCTGCATACAAATGCATCCCAAGAGCACGTAAGGAAACCAACCAGGCAAAGAAGCTCAGTCCCTTTTTCCTCAATACAGAGCAGAAAAGAAATCAGCCTAAGAGAAAGGATGAGGAGAGAAGAAGCTCAAGAGCCCATCCAAGCAAGGACTTTGAGACAGGGGAGGGGCAAGATGGCGGCACCGGGAAGACTCTCATTCTGAGCAGCAGCACAGCAGGATCAGCACAGTGAACAGCAATCAGACCTCTCGGCCATAAAACACAGTCATTGTGTTTTTCAGGTGAGAGGATACCCCACGGTGGGGGATTCAATCAGCTTTTAACTCACCCGGCTAAACCTCAGAAGAGATCCCGGTTCCGCCAGAGGCTTGGCTGCCGGCCGCCAGCCCCAGCCCCAGCCCAGAGCCACAAGCCAGTGTCTCTGGTCACGGTCCCAGACTGAACCGTGGGCACCACACTATCAGAGACTGGAATTTTCAGCTGAGAGATAACCCCAGGGTACAGGAAACGATTGGGACCGGCCTTAGGTCACCCAGACATCCCCTGGAAAAGACTCGGGCGGGTTCCACGGGCACCCCAGGAGCCAGCCCGGAGCCAGAGCTCGGGACCCAGGTTCCGGCACAGAGCCCTGCCTGCCTGTGCGCCTGATTCGCCACCAGAGATAGAAACGGCGGGTCTGATCTCAGAGCACTCAGCTCACCCCCAACCTGAAAAGGTCCCCGGAAAATTACCCAGCTTAGGGAGGCACTCAGGCTCCCAAAAGCCGCAAAGGCAGACACAGGCAGTTTCTGCACACCAGACAGCTGGCAGAGACTGAGCCGCCATCACACAGCTGTGCTCCAGGCACAGGCAAATTTCTGTGGCCAGCCAGCTGGCGGACACTGAGCAGTGTGCACCAGGGCAAAAAAAGACACTAGGAGTCCCTGTCTCCAGAGAATCCACGGGGAAGGAAGGAAACTGTACTGATCTAAATCACCCAATCCTTCCCTAGAAAAAGTCTAGCAGTCTAGTGGGGCTGAGGCGCCAGCACTCAGCTGTGCTCCAGACACAAGCACAAACAGTTGAGGCGCGCCTGATATCCAACTGGGTCACAGCAGCTGATCATTAAATTTGCAACAAGAAACCCAGAAACAGGGCAGCTGCCCTCAGGACTTCCCTGGGTGAGAGGAGAACCCTCTCGACTAACAATGACCACAGTTACCACTCAGGTCTATATCCCTGAGGTGAGCAACTCCTGAAAAAACACCAGCCATCCAGGGACTATACCCAAAAAGCTGAGAAGACATCCTTCAGGAAAAACCAGCTTTCTGCAAAGGCGATTCTCTCCACCACAGGATCCCCAGGAACCACCAGAAAATAACCCCAAACTCCTAAGGTAACACAATAGGTAGAGGCCAGCGTAAAAGCTCAAGCAACAAAAGACAGAGCAATATGGCATCTCCAGAACCCAGATACCCAGGGGCAAGTAGCCCTGAACACCCCACCATAACTGAAATCCAAGAAGACGACCTAACAAGTATGCTCATGAAGATGATAACAGAGGAAACAAATAAGATTCGTAAAGACATAGAGGAAGATAAACTCAAACAGAATATTGCCATCCGTAAAGAAATAGAGGAAGCTGCAGCCAAACAGTTTATGGCCTTTAGAAAGGAAATGCTTAAAACACTGAATGAAATGATAGAAACAGAGTTGAAGGAACTAAAAGAAAAACAGGAAAGTACAATCAGACAGGTGAAGGAAGTAAACAAAACAACTCAAGACCTGAAGATAGAATTGGAAAAATTAAAGAAAACACAAATGGAAGAAATAATGGAAAGGAAGAATCTAGGGAAGAAAACAGGAACTACAGAGGTAAGCATAACCAACAGACTAAAAGAGATGGAAGAAAGAATTTCAGGTGTAGAAGATACAATGGAAGAAATCGATGTATCTGTTAAAGAAAATGTTAAATCCGAAAAATTCCTGACACAGACCGTCCAAGAAATGCAAGACAATATGAAAAGACAAAACCTAAGAATAATAGGTATAGAGGAAAAAGAAGACTCCCTTCTCCAAGGCCCAGAAAATATTTTCAACAAAATCATTGAAGAAAATTTCCCCAAGCTAAAGGAGAGGCCAATTAGAATACATGAGGCCTACAGAACACCCAACAAATTTGACCAGAAGAGAAAATCCTCCCGCCACATAATAATCAAAACAGTAAGTATACAGAACAAAGAAAAAATACTAAAAGCTGCAAGGGAAAAAGGCCAAGTAACATATAATGGCAAACCCATTAGAATCACACCTGACTTTTCAACAGAGACTATGAAAGCCAGAAGGGCCTGGACGGATATCATGCAGACCCTAAGAGAACACAGATGTCAGCCCAGGCTACTATACCCAGCAAAACTCTCAGTCCTCATAGACGGAGAAAACAAGATATTCAATGACAAAAACAAATTTCAACAATACCTACAAACAAATCCAGCATTACAGAAGACACTGGAAGGGAAAATACAACCCAAGAAAGCTAGCTACATTCAAGAAAACACAGGAAATAAATAACCTCACTTCAGTAAAACAAAAAGCAACCAAGCACACAACAGTATGACCACAGCCAACATCAAAATCAAGAGATCTAACAGCCACTGGTCATTAATCTCTCTCAACATCAATGGACTCAACTCTCCAATAAAAAGACACAGATTAACAGAATGGATACGTAAACAAAACCCAGCAATCTGTTGCATACAAGAAACACACCTAAGACACAAAGATAGACATTACCTGAGGGTAAAGGGTTGGAAGACGACTTTCCAAGCAAACGGACCCAAGAAGCAAGCAGGAGTAGCCATTCTAATATCTGATAAAATAGACTTTCAACCAAAATTAATCAAAAGAGATGGGGAAGGACACTTCATACTCATCAAGGGAAAATTCCACCAGGAAGACATCACAGTCCTGAACATCTATGCCCCAAATACAAGGGCACCCACATTTGTGAAAGAAACATTGATAAAATTTAAAGCACATATAGATCCACACACATTAATAGTGGGAGACTTCAACACCCCACTCTCAACAAAGGACAGGTCAACCAAACAGAAATTAAACAAAGAAACAATGTCTCTGACAGAGGTCATGAATCAAATGGACCTAACAGATATTTACAGAACTTTACACCCAAACACAAAAGAATTTACCTTCTTCTCAGCACCTCATGGAACCTTCTCCAAAATAGACCACATAGTGGGTCACAAAGCAAGCCTCAACAGATACAAGAAGATTGAAATAATCCCATGTATCTTGTCTGATCACCATGGAATAAAGCTGGACCTCAACAATAACAGAAATAACAAAAAGCCGACACACACATGGAAACTGAACAACTTGTTACTAAATGACAGCTGGGTCAGGGAAGAAATAAAGAAAGAAATTAAAGTCTTTCTAGAAATCAATGAAAATGAAGAAACAACATACCCGAACTTGTGGGACACAATGAAAGCAGTGCTAAGAGGAAAGTTCATAGCACTAAGTGCCTTCAAGAAGAAATTCGAGATAGCTCATTCAAGCACCCTAATGGCTCACTTAAAAACCCTAGAAAAAGAAGAAGCAGACACACCAAGAAGGAGTAGATGGCTGGAAATAATCAAACTCAGGGCTGAAATCAATCAATTGGAAACAAATAAAACAATTCAAAGAATCAATGAAACCAAGAGCTGGTTCTTTGAGAAAATCAACAAGATCGACAAACCCTTAGCCAGGCTAACTAAAAGGCAGAGAGACACCACCCAAATCAACAAAATCAGAAATGAAAAGGGGGATATAACTACAGACACTGAGGAAATCCAAACAATCATTAGGACTTACTTCAAAAGTCTATATGCCACAAAATTTGAAAATCTAAATGAAATGGACAATTTTCTTGATCGATTTGACTTACCAAAGCTGAACCAGGACCAGGTAAATCAAATAAATAGACCTATATCCCCCAAGGAAATAGAAGCGGTCATCAAAAGTCTCCCATCCAAAAAAAGCCCAGGACCAGATGGCTTCAGCGCAGAATTCTACCAGACCTTCAAAGAAGAGCTAACACCAATTCTCTTCAAACTATTCCACAAAATAGAAACAGAAGGAATATTACCAAATTCATTCTATGAAGCCACAGTCACCTTGGTACCTAAACCTCACAAAGACTCAACAAGGAAAGAGAATTTACGGCCAATCTCCCTTATGAACACTGATGCAAAAATACTTAATAAAATACTTGCAAACCGAATCCAAGAACACATCAAAGATATTATCCACTATGACCAAGTAGGCTTCATCCCAGGTATGCAGGGGTGGTTCAATATACGGAAATCCATCAATGTGATCCACCATATTAACAAACTGAAAGAAAAAAACCACATGATAATCTCCCTAGATGCTGAAAAAGCCTTTGACAAAATCCAACATCCATTCATGTTCAAAGTATTGGAGAGATCAGGGATACAAGGCTCATATCTAAACATAGTAAAGGCGATATACAGCAAGCCTATAGCCAACATCAAACTGAAAGGAGAGAAACTTAAAGCAATCCCACTGAAATCAGGGACAAGACAAGGCTGCCCACTCTCTCCATATCTCTTCAACATAGTGCTGGAAGTCCTTGCTAGAGCAATAAGACAGTTGAAGGAGATCAAGGGGATACAAATTGGAAAGGAAGAAGTCAAATTATCACTATTTGCAGATGATATGATAGTATACGTGAGTGACCCCAAAAACTCTACCAGGGAACTCCTACAGCTGATAAACACCTTCAGCAAAGTGGCAGGATACAAAATTAACTCAAAAAAATCAGTAGCCCTCCTGTATACAAAAGACAAAAGGGCTGAGAAAGAAATTAAGGAAACAACACGCTTCACAATAGCCACAAATGACATACGGTACCTCGGAGTAACCCTAACCAAGGAAGTCAAAGACTTGTATGAAAAAAATTTCAAATCTCTAAAGAAAGAATTAGAAGAAGATATGAGAAGATGGAAAGATCTCCCATGCTCATGGCTTGGCAAGATTAACATAGTAAAAATGGCCATCTTACCAAAAGCAATCTACAGATTCAATGCAATGCCCATCAAATTACCAACACAATTCTTTACAGACCTGGAAAGAAAAATTCTCAACTTCATCTGGAATAACAAGAAACCCAGAATTGCTAAAACAATCCTCTACAATAAAAGATCTTCCAGAGGTATCTCCATCCCTGATCTTAAGTTGTACTATAGAGCAACAGTTTTAAAAACTGCATGGTATTGGCATAGAAACAGAATGGTGGATCAATGGAACCGAATAGAGGACCCAGAAATAAACCCTCACACTTATGGACACCTGATCTTTCACAAAGATGCCAAAACCATACAATGGAAAAAAGATAGCATCTTCAACAAATGGTGCTGGTCTAACTGGATATCTACATGTAGAAAAATGAAAATAGATCCATACTTGTCACCCTGCACAAAACTGAAGTCCAAGTGGATCAAAGACCTCAACATAAAACCAGACACATTAAATCGGCTTGAAAAAAAAGTGGGAAATACCCTAGAACTCATTGGTACAGGGAGAAACTTCCTGAACAGAACACCAACAGCACAGGCTCTAAGCAACAGTCAATAAATGGGACCTCATGAAACTGAAAAGCTTCTGTAAAGCAAAGGACACCGTCATCAAAACAAAGCGACCACCTACAGATTGGGAAAGAATCTTCACCAACCCTTTATCTGACAGAGGACTCATATCCAGTATATATAAAGAACTAAAGAAGCTGAAAAGCAGCAAACCAAGTAATCCACTTAAAAAATGGGGAACAGAGCTTAACAGAGAATTCTCTGTAGAGGAATACCGAATGGCAGAGAAGCACTTAAAGAAATGCTCAACCTCACTAGCCATTAGGGAAATGCAAATCAAAACAACCCTGAGATTTCACCTTACACCCATGAGAACGGCCAAGATCAAAAACTCAAGTGACAACACATGCTGGAGAGGTTGTGGAGAAAGGGGAACCCTTCTCCACTGCTGGTGGGAATGTAAACTGGTACAACCACTCTGGAAATCAATCTGGTGCTTTCTCAGACAACTAGGAATAGCGCTTCCTCAAGATCCAGCCATACCACTACTGGGCATATATCCAAAAGAGGCTCAAGTACACAAAAAGGACATTTGCTCAACCATGTTTGTAGCAGCTTTATTTGTAATAGCCAGAAGCTGGAAACAACCCAGATGCCCCTCACCTGAAGAATGGATGCAGAAATTGTGGTACATCTACACAATGGAATATTACTCAGCAATGAAAAATAAGGAAATCATGAAATTCGCAGGTAAATGGTGGGATCTGGAAAGGATCATCCTGCGTGAGTTGTCCCAGAAGCAAAAAGACACACATGGTATATACTCACTCATATAGACATACAACATAGGACAAACCCACTAAAACCTGTGCATCTAAAGAAACTAAGCAAGAGAGAGGACCCTAACTAAAATGTCCAATCCCCATCCGGAAAGGCAAAGAGGATGGACATCAGAAGAAGAAGAAAACAGGAAACAACCTAGGAACCTACCACAGAGGGCCTCTGAAAGCCTCTGCCCTTCAGACTATCAAAGCAGATGCTGAGCCAGATGGGCAACTGTTGGGCAGGTGAACGGAATTTTAGGTAAGAACTGGGAAATAGTAAGAGCTGGAGAGGACAGGGTCTCCACAAGGAGAGCAACAGAACAAGAAAATTTGAACATAGGGAACTTCCCAGAGACTCATACTCCAACCAAGGACTATTCATGGAGATAACCTAGAACCCCTGCACAGATGTAGCCCAGGGCAGTTCAGAGTCCAATTGGGTTACATAGTAATGTGAAGAGGGACTGCCTCTGACATAATCTGATTGGCCTGCTCTTTGATCACCTCCCTCTGGGGGGGGAGCAGCCTTACCAGGCCACAGTAGAGGACAATACAGCCACTTTTGATGTGAACTGACAGACTAAGATCAGAAAGATCTCTCAGAGAACCTCCCCTATTAGTGGACTTGGGGAGTGGCATGCAAGCAGAGGGAGGAGGGAGGGTGGGATTGGGAGGAGAGGAGGGAGGAGCTTATGGGGGGATGCAGAATGAATGAAGTGTAATTGATGAAAAATTTAAGAAAAAAGGGAAAAAATAATTTAAGAACCTTAAATGACTTTCAAAATTGGAGGAAAACATGGAGTTAGTCAATTGGCATGGAGCACGTCTCGCCCCTGGGGGCAATGGTCTCCTGAACCTACTCAGACCTCGGACACCACCACTGCTAGTTCTAGAACTGACGCAGGATGTTCCAACGAGGGGTTAAGGCTTCTCATAATATTTCCTATAAGCCCACACCTGTTTGTCTATATCCCCCATTTTTATTCATTATTAGCCAGATAGAGCCAAGTAATTGTGGTAATGATACTTGCTTTTTTGCCCAATGCTGGAATGCTAGTAAATTTAGGTATGCCCTGGTTACTCGCATGCCTCACTGGGTGCCTGTGCCCATTGATGCCCCTCACGCTATGACTCTCTTCAGACAGAAAAGGGATCTTGGAACTACAGCCACCATTGTTACTACCATCTCATTGACGGCTGTTGGAGCTACCACCAGGGCATTAGCCATGAGTCATATTGGGCAGACTGCTCAGACCCTGAATAATAATTTAGCCAATGTAGCTCATGCCTTAGTTGTACAAAAAGGAATTAATGCTCAACTAAAAGGAAACTTGATGGTGTTCAATCAGAGGATTGACCTCTTGCAGGAGCAAATTGATACCCTATGGCAAATCGCTCAACCTGGCTGTCAATAAAAGTATGCTGGACTTTGTGTCACTAGCATACAACATGAGAATTTTTCCTGTGCTGCAAATCTGTCTAAACAATTGTCGAGCTATATTTTAGGTAATTGGACTGGAGAATTCGATACTATGATGGAGCAGCTGAGAATGGCCATTGTCACAGTAAATTCTACCTGAGTGGACGCAGGACTAGCCACAGGATTATCAACATGGATTGCTGCAGCCATGAATCATCTGAAGGAATGGGCGGGCATGGGAGTGTTAGCAGGCCTTCTGGTGTTGGTCTCCTTGGTTTGCCTGTGGTATATATGCAAGATTAGAGTCTCACAACAGTGTGATGCAGCCATGATCATTCAGGCCTTTACAGCCATTGAAGCAGGACATTGTCCCCAAGCATGGTTGGATACCATAAAAAGCTAAAATGTTACGCTCAGGATGCGAGGCTAAGCACTGCACTCAGGGTCAGCCGCTTTGGACCCAGAGAAGAGCATGTCTGATTGCATGTGGGTTGATGCCCCAGGTCCTGCCTCTGAGAAAAAGGTATCAGACGGGTCTGATGCTCTTTGGGTGGATGACACCTAAATGAACATCTGTACAAAGTCCCAATTTATTTCTAATATCAGAGATCAGACCTCTACTCTTGCCTGATGCGTCTAAAACAAAAAGGGGGAACTGTAGAGAGCTGCGGAATGCTATGCCTTAAAGATGGAGCTGGTTTCTGCCTTCAACCTTCCCGATGGTGAGTGCTCTCTGTCACGAACAACTCCACATTTGGCTAAGGCCGAGGATCTGGCTTGCTTCCATGTATGTGGACCTATCTGCATTGCCCCCGTGGCACGCCTGGGTTGGCTACCCAGAGGCTATTTAAGCTGTGGGCTGGCTTTCCCCGGGGTCCGAGGATTGTTCAATGTTCCTGAATAAACTGCATTGAAAAAAAAAAAAGAAATTAAACACCAACAAACCAAGTAATCCATTTAAGAAATAGGATGCACAACTAAACAGAAATCTCAATAGAAGAATATCAAATGGCAGAGAAACACTTAAGGAAATGTTCAACATCCTTAGTCATCAAGAAGATGCAAATAAAAAAACCCATGAGATTCCACCTTGCACCTGTCAAAATGACTAAGATCAAAAAGCCAAGTGACAACACATGCTGGAGAGGA
This sequence comes from Meriones unguiculatus, assembly GCF_030254825.1. Lineage (NCBI taxonomy): Eukaryota > Metazoa > Chordata > Mammalia > Rodentia > Muridae > Meriones > Meriones unguiculatus. The sequence continues at coordinate 118,501,707 of NC_083354.1, forward strand.
TGGAGAGAAAGGAGAACCCTTCTTCATTGGTAGTGGGAATATATACTTACCCAACCACCTTGGAAGTCAATCTGGTACTTTCCCAGAAAGTTAGGAGTACTGCTAACTTAACAAGGAAGACCGAAGGGAAGATGCTCAATCCTCATTCTGAAGCACAAACACAAAAGATTTTGGAATCAGGAGAAGACAGGGAACAAGACAGGAGCCTACCACAGAATGCCTCTGAAAGACTCTACTGTTCAAGATTTCAAAGCAGAGACTGAGACTCATAGCCAAACTTTGGGCAGAATGCATGGACTTTTATGAAAGAAGTGGAAAATAGAAAGAGCTGGGGAGGACAGTAGCGCCAAAAGGAGAGCAACAGAGCCAAAAAACTGAGCTCTGAGACCCTTGCAGAGACTTTTAACCCAACTAAGGGCCATGCATGAGGAGTACCTAAAAACCATTCTCAGATGTAGCCCATAGACTCAGTATCCAAGTGGTTCCCTAGTAAGGGGAGCAGGGACTTTTTCTGGCATGAACTCAATGACAGGCTCTCTGATCATCTTCCCCTGGTGGATCCAGCATGCCAGACCACAGGAGAAAACAATGCATTCTGTCCTGATAAGACCTTATAAGCTAGGGTCAAATAGAAGGGGAGGAAGACATCCCCTATCAGTGGACTAGGACAGGGGCATAGGAGGAAAAGAAAAAGGGTGGTATTGGGAAGAGAGGAGGGAGGAGGATACAACTGAGATACAAACTGAATAAATTTTAATAAATAATAGTAAAAAAGAAAAAAAGATTTATCTGCCATGTGTTTATCAAGATAATGTGGAAATAACTTAGTAAACAATACATAATAAAATTTTGGTAAATATTCTAAAAAAAAAAAAAAAAAAAAAAAAGAACTTTGAGCCAGAGTGGACATGGAAGCAACATCATCAGGAATCCACAAACACTGTGGAATTTATACAGGATGTGAAGCAAAAGTTTGAATTCATTTTTTTCTTGATCTCAGAAGACATGAGCTAAGAGCTAAATTGCACAGGGGAAATTAACTCATAAAAAAGAGGCTGCAGAAGCCAATCGGGCCTGTAGATAGCAAGTTGCTGCAGTATATGCACTGGGGCTGGGGTGTACGACCCATGCACAGAATGATTTCCTCAGCCTCCGGGGACATGAGGAAACCAGTGCTCTCCATAGGGTTCAATGTCTTCATCTGTAAACTAAAAACTGTAGTTTTATGGCTCACAGGCATTCCTTGTGGTGACTAAATAAAATCACAAATATGCAAATATCTCACATTGTTGTCAACTACTGAAATCATCATTTAATTGCTCGGAACTTGTTGTTGTTGTTTCTTTTTTCTTTTTCCTTTTTTTTTTTTTTGGAAACATGATCTACCACATAACATAGATGCAAAAATATTCAATAAAACACTCACAAACTGAATCCAAGAACATATCAAGAAGATCATGCACAATAATCAAGTAGGTTTCAGCCCATAGATGCAAGAATGATACAATATACAAAAAGTACGTTGTAATCCACCATACAAAGAAGCTGAAAGACAAAACCACATGATTATCTCACTGGATGAAAAAAAAATTTTTTTTAAATCTAACACTCCCCAGAGACTCATACTCCAACTAAGTACCATGCATGGAGATAACCTAGAACCCCTGCACAGATGTAGCCCGTGGCAGTTCAGTGTCCAAGTGGGTTCCATAGTAATGGGAAGAGGGACTGCCTCTGACATAAACTGATTGGCCTGCTCTTTGATCACCTCCTCCTGAGCGGGGAGCCGCCTTACCAGGCCACAGAAGATGACAATGCAGCCACTCCTGATGTGATCTGATAGACTAAGATCAGAAGGAAGGAGAAGAGGACCTCCCTTATCAGTGGACTTGGGGAGGAGCATGCGTGAAGAAGGGGGAGGGAGGGTAGGACCGGGAGGGTAGGAGGGAGGGGCTTATGAGAGGATACAAAGTGAATAAAGTGTAATTAATAAAATTAAATTAAATTAAAAAAATAAAAAATAAATCTAACACTCATTCATGAACGAAGTCCTGGAGAGAGTAGAAATACTTCAAAATAATAAAGACAGTTTATACCGAGCCCATGGCTAACATCAACTTAAGTAGAGAGAAACTCAAAATAGTTCCACTAATATCAGGAACAAGACAAGACTGTCCACTCTCGCCATATATGTTCAGTATAGTACTTGAAGTTCTAGCTGACAGAATAAGACAACTAAAGGAGATCAGGGAGATACAAATTGGAAATAAAACAGTTAAAATATCTTATTTGCTGATTATATAAGAGTACATATAAGTCCCCCTAAAAATACCACTGGGTAATACCAAATAATACTGGTATTTTTTTTAAGGTAAAAATAGCATAACTCCTAATGACATTAAGCTACATTCATAGAGCAGTGCCTTACTCTGCAAGCTCCAGAGAAGCTTCCTCCTGCAGCAGATGCAATCAAATACAAAGACCCACAGCCAGACATTATACCAAGTGAGACCTTGGAACACAGAGTTCTAAACAGAATGTCTCCATCAAGTCGCTACCCTCAGGCATCACGAAACCCTGAGGAGAAAGAATAAGTGTCAGAGAGAGCTGATGAGCCAGAGGGGGTGGTGGACACCAGCAAAATAAGGCCTTCTAAATCAACTGAGGAAAACTCCAATGAACTCACCAAGTCTGTAGCTGCAAAAACAGGGTCTTGGGAGGGCTCCAAGATGGCAGCACTGATTGTGCACTGTGTCTGATCAGCAGGACCGCAGTGACTGCAGAGTGACTGACAGACCCAACTGTGAGCCCTAGAACACCAGTGTCTGTGTTTCCCAGGTGAAAGGAGAGCCCACATCAAGGGAAATAAGTGGGTACAACCTCAGGTCACCTGGCTAATCCCTGGAAAAGTTCCCAGGGAGGACCCTAGGGAGGATGCTTAATTCTCATTCAGAAGGGCAGATAGAATAGACACCAGAAGTGGTTGAATAGAGGGAACAAAACAGGAGCCTCTTATCACCAGGAAACATGCTCCATGAATACTGTGGATGCCCAAAACAGCAGACACTAAATTCTGTGTGTCTGCTTCTCCTTATACACAATTACCTATGGTGGAACTTAATTAGATACTAATCACCTTAAGATTGACCACAATAATTCACTATGAACAATATGTAATTGTTCAGTAGAACAATTATACACTGTAATGAAAGCATGTTAGTCCAGAGTCTAGTATCTGCCATAGGCAAATAGCTTTCGCAGCACTGCTGTACTAGACACAGGATGATTCATGCCCACAACAGGATGAGCGGGAAGGTGAAAGATTTCATCACACGCCTTAGAATGATGCACGATTTCAGACCTGTGAATTGTTTATTTCTGGAAATTTTCATTGAATATTTGTGGCTTACAGCTGATCTCAGATACCTAGACCAATCAAATATGAAACTAGAGCTAGTTAGGAGGGTGGAGGGGGTGGAGCAGTTAGGATACCAAAAGTGCAGAAAATAGCAAATACAGTGAATTTGATGTTACCACCTTGTCTCTAAGGACAGAGTCTTGCCCTGACTTAAAAATACCTAATCTCAAAAGATCAGGAGCTCACCCAATCTTCAATCTAAGCTTTTTCACCATAGGTTAAAAAGACAGGTTCCTAAGACATAGTCTAAACTTTAAGAATCTGCAAGACCACAGAGAATGACATGTGTGTGCACGGGACAAACCAGAGTGGTGAAGACAGGTACCATGAAGAGCAGCTAGGGGCCTTGAAGCTCATGCAGACCTCCCTGGGACTTGCAGGCCTAGTGCAAGCCTCCATAGCAGGGGCAACCTTATAGAAAGCCTCCTTCCTGGAATGGATTTTCTGTTTTCCAAAGAAAGGAACGTGACTTTGAGTTGTCTGGTATGTCTTACTAAATGTTCCCTGCCAAGCCTGGAGACTATGATAAGTTCCCAGGTTTCCAAGCAGAGGCATAAACAAAAAAGAACTGTCAGCACCAAGGGTATCCATCTGTGCATTCAGCCCAGAATTGCTGATGGAGGATTAAGGCTGGGATCATCTTGCATGTAAGAATATCATTGCTCAAGCCCAGAAGTGAAGGATATCTCTGCAACTCTGACTGTGACTCTCAAATTTGTCTTCTCACCCACACTTTTGGATAAAATCTCTGCCAAGACACAACCATGGGCAATAAAGAATGAGCCCAAAGTGTCACATGTGCCAGCTCTTCTAATTTACTACGTTAAAACCTGGAAAAGAAAAAAAAAGTAATAGCCAGAATAAAAGTGAAGATTAGCCTCACTTACTTCTAACTGTACTTGCTTGGCCAGGAGCAGAAAGAGAGACAGACAGAAGAAGAGCAGCTCCAGCTGTGTGTGAACTGTCTCCCTCAAACCTTGCTGGGGTTGAAGTTCAGTGGTAGAATATATTCTTTTTTTTTTTTTTTTTCATTTTTTACAGTTTCTTTCTTTTTTTTTTTTTCAATGCAGTTTATTCAGGAACATTGAACAATCCTCGGACCCCGGGGAAAGCCAGCCCACAGCTTAAATAGCCTCTGGGTAGCCAACCCAGGCGTGCCACGGGGGCAATGCAGATAGGTCCACATACATGGAAGCAAGCCAGATCCTCGGCCTTAGCCAAATGTGGAGTTGTTCGTGACAGAGAGCACTCACCATCGGGAAGGTGGAAGGCGGAAACCAGCTCCATCTTTAAGGCATAGCATTCCGCAGCTCTCTACAGTTCCCCCTTTTTGTTTTAGAATATATTCTTAACATGTACAATTGTATTTTGACTATAAAGACAAAATTTTATGTAATAGAAAATCGGTTTCCTCTGACATTCCTTCAGTAAGTGTTAAATGAGATGCAGAGTGCTTACCTAGCATGCACAGAGCCTTATGTTCAATTTCTGGCACCACATAAACTAGCTGTAGTGGGGTATGCCTGTAATCTTAGTACCAGGGAGTGGGGACAAAATGTGTGTGACTCTCAGTAGCGGCATTCGCTAACCTACTCCAAAAGATTTTCGTACATCAATTTATGAAACTAACAGAGCAAGTGAAATGGCTCAGATGGTGAAAGAGCTTCCTTCCAAGCCTGATGACCTGACTTCAGTTCCCAGGAATTGCCTCTCTAAGCTGTCCTCTATGCGTGCACAACACACACACACACACACACACACACACACACACACACATAGAGGGATGATAGAACTAACAGTGGGGCATGGTGTTAATCCCAGCACTATAGAAATAGACAGGGGAATCTCAAGTTTGAAGTCAATTGGAGGTGGAAGAGGAGGAAGAGGAAGGAAGCAATCAACTCATGAATAGAGTTGATGGTAACGGGCTCGATCAGAAAAGAAAAGAAATAAAACTGAGGACCAGTCAGATGGGGTCTAGATAGTGAAGGTTTGGGGGTTGAAGATTTTTATCTAGGACCATTAAAACACAGAAAGTTGCACTGTGAAGATAAATATCACTACTAGCAAAGACCCTGCTTTTTCATGTAGGGCCAGAATGCTTCATCTCACCTCACAATTTCCTGAAAAGGGACTTCCATTTTTTTTCCTAGAAATCATTAAAAGAGTATTGTAAGCCTTAAGTCAAGTCACTTTGTAATCCTAGCACCTAGGAAAGGGAAGCAGAAAGGTCAGGAGTTCAATGTCATCCTTAACATATAGTGAGTTCAAGGCCGGAATAAGCTTCATGAGACCCTGAAAACAGAAATTAGCCTGCACTTCAGCCTCATCAACTGTAAAATAGGCATATTATAATCTTTGTAAAGTTGCTACAAATACTAAGTAAAAAAAAAAAGCGATGTACTCATAAAAGTACAAGTATTACTATTATTTTCTTTTTCCACATTTCTAAACCAGGAACCTTCTCTGGATTAATTTAGCTTACAGAATTATTGAACACAGAGCACCGTACATACCAGCTGCATCCAAGTCCTGCACATCCTGAAGACCACTGCATTAGCTTCCACATGAACACACAAGAAGCCTGTGAGGCTGTACATTTAATTGTCTTTTTTGCTCTGCAAAATTAGTAAACTATACTTCAAACTAAGCGAAAATGTGAAGAATATTCACTCTAGAAACAACATCAGTTTTTGTCTTTGTCGTTTTCTATTGCTACAAGAAAATATCTGAGGGCTAGGGAGATGGCTCAGCCATTGAAGGTGAGGTTCACAACTAAAAATATGAGAACTGAGGATGGGTAATTACAGAGATTTATTTTGGCTCATTATTCTGGAGGCTACAAAAAGCAAAAACGGGAAACAGACATGTGAAACAGCAACATTTGTGTGAGAGAGCAGGGAGGGCCCAGCTCTCTTTACAACAGCCCGGCTTCAAAACCAACATATTTTCATGAAACTGCATTAATCTTGACTTCCTGGCCTCTGAACAGTCTTACATCTCAACTCCCTCAATTTGAGGAACGAAGCCTCCACATATATTTAGTAGAACAACCAATGCATTGATGGCATAGTAGACTGCCACCTGGTGAAGCCAAAGCTGCCTTGCCCTGATATTGCTGTCACATCCCAGTGTCCAAGGACAGCCTCTTTAGACAAGACAGCAAGAGCTAGAGGAAAAGTCCTCATATTCCCATCAGCTCTCACGGCACTAAATATTTGATGAGATCATGATCAGGGCCTCAGGCTTTAGTAGACCCTGAGACCTTAGCACTGTTGACCCATGACAGAAGCACCATTCAGGCTCTAAAACTCAGCATGTAAGAAGTTTCACCAGCCACAAGTAAAACAAAGGCCTAATCCATCAAAGTCTATAGTTCTGGGAAAGCCTCTGAATGTCTAACCTTGCTTTTTAGTTGCTTCTATAGTTCTGCTTCGAGCTAATTGTTCTTGATAACCTAAATAACCTAAATATATCAACCTAGGACTTGGCTTTGGGGCTTAAAAGCTCACCCTGAAAAAGACTCGGGGTTACACTGGCATCTCGAGCAGCCAGTGTAGTCACCAGCCAGCTAATAAGGTCAGTCCAGTAGTCATCTCTGGTGAATACCCCACAACAATCAGGTTGAAGTCATCATAATTGCCTTCATTTTTAACTGCTGCTAAGGATAGCCTATCACCTGATTCTAACACCAACCTTGGGACTCAGATGAATGGGAGTCACTACCTTTTGTACAAAGAAAAACCCAAGACTTACAAAAGTTAAAAGTCTTGCCCATAATCACACAGTTGTATCATGGAGTGAAATTCTATATAAATCATTGAACCATAACTTCTTGCAAATTAATATAGAACTATATTTACACATATGCAATTTGGACCATCTGCTTTAGTTGTGACTTTTTTTTTAAAGAAAACATTTCTCTTGCAATTACTTCTGATTTTAAAGTGAAATGGTGGTAAATAATAACAGTTTAAATTGTAAAAAGGAGAAAAACACATACCATGGTGAATTAGAGAGGTTTGGCTGAACTCTTGAACCTACAAAGATGAGCTGGGAGCAACAATAGTTCCTATGGGACCAATATTGCCGCAGGCAACACCTACTAAACTCTGGATAAACTGTAAGGACAACCACCTGAACTGCACAAAAGAACAAACTAAAGGAAGAACATTCTTGAGACACTGAGTTTCCCTGTTCCTATGGTTACAACCTTGACAGGAGGTTCTAATACATACTGGCCTGAAGACTGACAGAACTAGGAAGCAGCTAGAAGGTGGAGGAATAACCAGAGAAAGAAATCTGAATATAAACACTCGCCACACCCACCAGCTTCTAAGTCACATTTGACAAGCACAAGCCCAGACTAAAGAAGAGCAGGCAGTCAGCACCCACACACTGAACGGCCTGCTGACCCAGGTAGATCATACCTGCTTTGAGAATAATGGCAGAATCCAGAAAACACATAAAGACCATTCACAGTATTCAAAATACACTCCAGAACCCTTTCACAGGCACACACACACACAAAAAAAAATGCTCATAATGCATACTTTAAAAGACAATGGCCTTGAATTAATTCTAAGATGATGCAGAGGCTGGGCTTAGTAAACAGGGCTTCTAAAGCAGCCATGAAGCTCGTACCCAGCAGGCAAGGAAATGTGTACATCACTGCTGCAAAGGGAAAGTCTCAAGGAAGTTACCAAAAATTTTAGAAAGAGAATTTTAGGTCTAAGAGTTTAATACTTGACATTTGAAATTCATTAGATAAACCTGAGAGGATTCAAAATGTCAAAAAGTAAACAAACATAGAAATAGAAATCATCAATCTGTAAAACAAAGAGGGAAAGATACTTTTAAAAGTACATGGAACCTCAAAGAACTGTAAGCCCACCCATGGAAATGAAAAATTCAATTTCTCAGGACTTGTACTCAAAATTTTTTCAGCGTGACAGCCTAAATCACAAAGAGGAGAATAATCTTTCAATCACTTAAAAGGAAAATACTGGGTGGCCTTGGTAGATATAAAGCAAGACACTCACAATTCCCAATAATAGTAAGAAATTGAATCACAATGGCAAGATAAGCTTTGAGATGGACCTTCTCGGAAATACACAAAATTTTAATAACTAAAAAGCCTCCCGAAAGACCTGGAATTAAAAGCCATCAATTTAAAAAGAGAACTGAATTACAAGAAAAAAAAGACTATGCTTCTATGGAAACTCACATAGAAAACTCATGACCTGACAATGGATGCTGGTTTCTGGCCAAGAACCAGTTGCTTAATATATCTGTAAGCTCAGCAGTCTAGGGACAGAAATCTGCATTTCCAAACCATTTTTTATAAAAATGTCTGCAATTTCAGGAAGGCAACTACAGCAAGATATTTTGAACGAACTACTTTATCCTGGTATCAGTAGGTATAATCAATTATTAATTATAATTATCTGTCCCTTTAGTCTTTTCAAAAATATGTACAACATTAGCTATATTAATTTGGTTTTACTCAATGGTAGTTTGGTTAAATAAGTTCGTAATCAATACTGAAATACTGGGTAACATAATTTTTAAAATGTATAAACTTTGATTTTTTTTTTTATTTTACAAAATGTGCAAGAGCTTAAAGGGCTTAGAAACAGCTGATACTCACAATATATGAAATGACATGAAAAAAATTGATGTGAAATACAATGAAAGTGGTTGACAGTGCTTTACTGTTTAGGGTGATTTTGCCCATGGAGAAGACTACAAACGTTTTCAATAAAGTTTTACAGAAAACGTAGGCAACCAGGTATGGTGGCACGTGTCTTTAATCCCACTGTGTGTAAGAACCACATGATATTCATCTGCTTGTCTGCTGATAAACACTTAAAATTTCACATCAGTGAATGATGATCTTTTGAATATGGTTGGAAATCTCTCTTTGAGGTCCTGCCTAAGCATAGATCAAAAAATAACGTTTGGTAATTCTACATGTAAGTTTTTTTTTTTTTCCTTAGGAACTGCCAGAGAGTTTCCCATAGCAATTGTGCCATTTTATACATTACATTCTTACCAACTATGTACAAATGTTTCAATTTCTTCATATTTTCACCAACACTTATCACTTTGGAGTCAAGAGAGAGACAGAATGCTCATTTATTTATGAATCATTTATTTATGAGCATGTGTGCACACAAGAACACGCAGACATTTGTCACTGCCTGGAGATGTCAGAAGACAATTTTTGAGAGTAAATTCTTTTTTTTTTCTACTATGTGGGTTCTAGCATTGAAATTGGATCATCAGCTTTCTGAGTTACTCACCGGTCCTTGTTTATAGTTTAATAATAACTGTCTTCAAAAGTTATTTTCATAGTCGTGGCTGAGGTTAATATCCTACAAGAAACTCCTATGTTGTTTAGTCATTTCTTTTAGATGTCCACCTCGAGAGCTGTCTGTGAAGCTGACAGGTGTTCACACATAGGCCAGTGGGCAGTAACTGCTGAATGGGTGTAATGAAAGTGCCTTGAGAGCTCACTAAGATATGGACATACTCCATTCACAACACAAAAGCAAAACAAGACATACAAACAAAACTAGGAATAAGCCTAACAGGAAGTGGAAGTCCTTATGGGAAAACACTATGATGCTCATAGATTAGTAGAAATAATATTGTAAAAAAAATGTTCAAAAGTAATTTACAGATTGAACAGAATTTTAGTCAAAATCCCATGACATTGATATTGTTCACAGAAATAGAAAGACAGAAAGAAACAAACAAACAAAGAACACTCTATATAATTCTTATAGAACAACAGAAGAACCAAAGTAATCCTGAGCAAAAAGAATAATTCAAGGGGGATTTCAAGCTATTTTGCATAGATATAATAATAAAAACAACACCATACTAGCACAAAAATAGACATGTATACCAATGGTACAAAATAGAAGACAGATATAATACAATTATACAAATATAAATATATATTTAATGAAATGAGAGAAAATTAAGTCATTTATAGATTTTTAAAAAGCAGGGAGACATTTTTGAGAAAAAATTCAAGCAAGAAATTTGAGGTTGTAAAAAAAATGACATGGTTACAACAATGAACTAATATGGCTGACCTATTTGACAATTGTTCAGGCTGAGATGAGAGCCGAATTTCCCTCTTTGATAATCCTTCCAAATTCTTTTCCATGTAATTTTAAGTATGCTATAAAAGTGATAAATAAAAATCACAACACACAGACATGCACAGCTGACTGGTTTTAGCACTAGTAAGTAGAATGTCACCTCAGTCATTGTCACACTTGGGCCGTTGTTACTTCCTCAACACAGGACTGCACCCTAGTGGGCTTCATAGATAAAGTGAACAACGTGTTTCAGAACTAATCAGTGTAATCAAAGTGAACAATAATAGATAAAGTTATCTTAAAGAAATAAGTGGAGAAACAAGTGTTATATACAAGCATGTAAAACAAAATGTTATTTAAAAGAGCATGTTTTCGCGATTCTTAACACGGAAGCCATTAAATAAGTGATACAGCTATAGAATGGTATGTTGCTAATAGATATAAAATTAACAATTAAGATTAGTATCTATTGGAATGCCTATGATACTTTCTTTTTACAAAAACAGTCAGATTCTATGTGCATAGAAACATATGATCTGTCTCCAGGGTCTAGTCCAATAAGTTGATGAAACTGGAAAAGTTATAGAGTGAAATAACCCAGATCCATTTAAAAAAAAAATCATATGTTCTCTCTCTGTCATCTGAGTCTCCTAACTCCAAATTTTCAGATGTGAGTATGTACCCTGAAGTAACTGCAGAAACCAGGAAAGTAAAAAGGAACCGTGGCGGGGGTGGGAGTTGATGGAAACAACTGAGAGAATAGCAGAGTACAAGTGAGCTAACCAGGGAAATGGGGAAACAGAGGGGCTCTAATTAGGGAGGAAACAGAGATTAAAAACTCTTAGAATGTCTGAAAAGTTGTAAGAAATCATACTATTAACTGCCTACCATGGCCAGGCCCCTGCCCGCAACTCTGGAGTATTTTAGCTTCTCAGGAGGAAGCCATACCCATCAAAAAACCAGGTAAGTGACCTGCCTGACAGTAGAGCTGCCCTACCATTGGTCCCCAAAGACTGGATTCTAATGCCTCCTCCTCTACCTCACCACCCACCCTACTGCTGGGTTCTGCCCCCGATTCTGGGAGACTTTCGCTGCTCAGGTGCAGGCCACTTCAGTCAGAAGAACAGACGAGTGACCTACCTGCAGTTAAACTGCCCCACTCCCTAAATTCAGTTCCCCAAAAAAAATTCCACTGATAGCCCCCTCCCACCTCACTGCCCACCCTGCTACCAGGTCCCGACCCCCAACTCTAGAAGACCTGAGCTGCTCAGGTGCAGCCCACACCCTTCAGGAGAACAGGTGTAGGCCATAACAGTCAGAACAGAAACACCCTGTTGTACCAAACTCCAAGCTAGGAGGCCAGAGTCCAACCACCCAGCCTGATCAGAGGCTTCCTCATGGGTCAGATGTTATGCTGGCTGCCAGAAATTCAAGCCACAAAGACCAGAAGACCAAAGAGAAAACAAACCAAAGAACAAAATACCCACCCAACAAAGACAAACTTGGAAATTAGCAGTTAGACCTATAATCATCCCCAAACCAGATGGCTAAATGTCAGTGTAAGAACAAGATCAACAATAGCCTTGGCAATATGGAACCACGAAAGCCTATGACAAGAAAATTTCAATGCCAACTACTTCAACGCTGGGGAAGAACAAGAAAATGAAAAAAAAGAATGTGAAGATGCTAGAGATAGTTTAAGAGAACTTTTTTAAATCCCTTAAAGAAATCAAAGGAAAGACAAACAAACAAAAATTGGAGGAAATCAACAAATCCCTTAAAGAAAGCCAAGAAAATAAAAATAAACAGGTGAAGGAAACTGTTCAAAACCTAAAAATGGAAATAGAAACAATAAAGAAGAGAAAACTGGGGGAATTCTGGAAATGGAAAATCTAAGTAAGGAAACGGTTGTAGCCAGCTATTTAGACAGAGCTGCAGCCATCTTTGTATTCAGCTTCCATTTTGTTTCTAAGATGAAATTAAGTTTAAAATTTTAAACTTTTCAACTCTGTGTCCTGGAAGTGGTTGTTCCTACCTGGCACTAGCAGACCCTGCCGGAGGGTAGAGCTGACCTTATATTTTACTATGATTCAACAGTGTCACAACTCATACTTTGTTATCTATGTATATGGCTGTAAAGTGTTCTGGGACTGGAGCCTAGCAAAATCACCATCAAAGAGCACCAGAGAGAGACTTCATCCAGCAACTGATGGGAGCAGATGCAGAGTCCCACAGGTGGAGCTCAGGGAGCCCTGCAGAGAAGGGAGAGAAAGGTTTGGAGAAACCGGAGGGGTCAGGGACACAGGAGAAAAAAAGTCAACAACACAACTGACCAGGACTCACAGCAGCTAGCAGAGATCAGGAAGCCTGTTGGGGTGTGGCCTAGGTCCTCTGCACATATGTCATGTGTGGTGTTCTTGTGGAATTCCTAACAGTGGGAGCAGGGGCTATCTGTGACACTTCTGCCTGCTTTGGGGGTCTTTCCCCCTACCGGGTTGCCTGGTACCACCTTAATGTGATGTCTGCCTGGTCCTATGACAGCACGGCTTGTTATGTGTGTTTGGTTGGTGTTCCTGGGAGGCCTGCCCTTTTCTGAGGGGAGGGGTGGAAGACTGGGGGGAAGGGAGAAAGTGGAACTACATTTCCTCACATAATATATGAAAGGAGAATAAAGAAAAAAGAGAAGTGACATATATAGCATATGTAGTACATTTATAGCAGTCATGTATGAAATTTTGAGTAGGGAGGTAGGATCTGAGAGGAATTGAGAGAGGGGAAAACAATCAAAACATATTGTGTGAATTAAAAATTTAAATGAAAAACTCTGATATCATGTACTTTAAAAATATTTTAAGAAAATACAGAAAGCACACATCAGAACGTTAATGTGAATATCAATAAGATAGAGGAATAGAAATCCTGTCTCCCACAGGTTAGCAACAACACAGAGACCAAATATCTTTTGAGAAAAATAAAAAAAAAAACTATTTAAGATGCTAAATAAGAATGAAACAAGTAAGTATGTCTAGACAAGATGGAGAGAAAAATTTTTGGTATTGTGTGCACCTACACATATCACTCCCAATATCCAACCTTGCACATCGTTGCTTAGAGAAAATCTCCCACATCAGAGATCTTCCCTCAAGCCAGAGATAAAGGAGTATATGAAGTGTGTATCTAAAGTTCCAGTTAGCCTGGAGACCCCCAGAAATAGCGCATCTGTTTTGCTTGGTGTGGACCACTAATGGACCACCCACTGGCCCCAGATGGACTGCTGATGGGGCAAGCATCTTTGTCTGGAAGCTGCTGATAATAGACACTACGACCACAGCATGTTAGAAATGTAGCTCCTTAGGCAGACAGCAGGTAAAGCAACAGATTAGCAAAGGTAAGCTGCTTATGGAATTGTAGATGGTGGGAAGTTACGCTCAAGCCTAGAGAAAACCCATACTCAGGAAAGGCTGGAGGGATCCTAAAATCTCCAGTAAGCTTGACTTGGTAAAGTGTTTGCCCACAGGAAGCCATCCCATATAGACTAGTCACTGCTTGCTTGTTTTCAAATAGATAAGTCTTAGAAAGAATCACAAAGCACACAAAATGGCAGAAAAACAGCCCAGTCGAAGGAACACAATAAAACTATGGAAATTAAAACATGTATGAACAAACTGAGGAAATAATGAAAAGATGGGGATTGTCAAAAAGGAACCAATTAAATTCTGAAGATGAAAACTCCAAAAATAGAACTGAAAAATGTACCACAGCAAACTTGACCTGGAAGAATTAAAAACTCTAAAGGAGGTCTGTAGTTCATTTGAAATTGAATCAGAGGCATTAAAAAAGAAAGAAAGAGTGGTGGGGAGGGAGAGAGGGAGAGTAGGAAGGAGGAAGAAACGAAGGAAGGGGAAAAGAATGAGGAAATAAGAGGAACCTCAGTGATTTACGTATGTAAATGACCTTTACTAAATTATATGTTGACTGTGAAAGAGCCAAGGCTGTGTCAGGGCAAGAAGACAGAATTTGTTACCTGAACTTTGATGTCTTTTCTAGCTATCCTTTCTTGTCCCAATATTTTTAAAAAGAAAAACAAAATTTTTAAAGTGGGTTTTTTTTAATTTCTTTTTTATTTATTCACTGTACATCTGATTGCAGCTCCCATCTCCTCCCAGCTCCCCCCTTCTCTCGCAGACCCCTACCTCCCCATTCTCTTCTTTCTTCCCCTCAGGGAAGTGTGAGCCCCCATGGGTAGCAATGCACCCTGGCACATTAAGTCTCTGCAGGACCAGACGCATCCTCTCCTAGACAAGCCAGACAAGGCAGTCTAGTTAGGGAGGCATCAGAGTCAAAGAGGGCCTCCTGCTGCAGGTGTTGGGAGAGCCACGTGATGACCAAGCTGAGCATCTGCTATACATGTGTAGGGAGCCTAGGACCAGCCCGTGCATGCTCTCTGGTTGGTGGTTCAGTCTCAGTGCGTTCCCACGGGCCCAGGTTAGTTGACTCTGTAGTTTTCTTTTGGAGTCCGTGCCCCTTTTGGCTCCTTCAGTAGTTCGCTAACTCTTCCATAGGACTTCCTGAACTCTGTCTAATGTTTGGCTGTCTGCATCTCTTTCCATCAGCTACTGGGTGAAGCCTCTTAGAGGCTAGGCCTCTGTCTATAAGCATAGCAGAGTAACATTAATGGTGTCAGGGATTGGTTCTCTCCAATGGGATGGGTCTCAAGTAGGGCCAGTCTTTGGTTGGCCATTCCATCAATCTTTGCTCCATCTTTGTCCCTGGACATCTTGTAGATAGGACAAATTTTGGGTCAAAAATTTTGTTGATGGGTTAGTGTCCTTATCCTTCCATTGGAAGTCCCACCTGGCTATAAGAGGTGGCTCCATATACCCTGCTTCTGGGAGTCTCAGCTAGTGAGACCCCATAGACTTCCTGGGGCATCCACTATTCCAAGTCTCTGGGAAGTCCTGCTGCCCACCCCGATTTCTGTTCTCCTCCCTGGGACCCTCTCTCCCTCATTTTCCCTACTCCTAATCTCTATCCCTGCACTTATCCCCATCCCCTCTCCTACCCAGTCCCCTCCTTTCATTCACCTCCAATGCCTAGTTTATTTCCCCTTCTGAGTAATATTCAATCATCCTGCCTTGGGCCCTCCTCATACCTTAGCTTCCTTGGGTCTGTGGATTATAGCATGGTTATCCTTACTGGCTAATATCCACTTATAAGTGAGTATATACGATACATGTCTTTTTAGGTTTAGGTTACCTCACTCAAGATGATCTTTTCTAGTTCTATCCATTTGCTGCAAATTTCAAGATGTCCTTGTTTTTAATAGCTGGGTAGTATTCCGTTGTGTAAATGTGCCACATTTTCTTTATCCATTCTTTGGTTGAGGGGCATGTAGGCTGTTTCCAGTTTCTGGCTATTACGAACAAAGCTGCAATAAACATTGTTGAGCAAGGGTCCTTGGCAGAGCATCTTCTGGGTATATGCTCAGGTGTGGTATAGCTGGGTCTTGAGGTAGAGCTATTCCCAATTTTCTGAAAAATCTCCAGGTTGATTTCTACAGTGGTTGTACAAGTTTGCACTCCCACCAGCAATGGAGGAGTGCTCCCCTTTCTCCAGAACCTTGCCAGGATGTACTGTTGCTTGAGTTTTTGATCATAGCCATCCTGGCAGCTATAAAATGTCTCTTAGAAAGACCAATGACAGCCTAAGAAACTTTCACTTAAACTATATGTGTATATTTATACACAAAATTATATAGTTTTTTAAGTAAACAATATTATTCCTTTTATTTTTAAGACATCCTTATTGTTATTTTACCTTCCTCCCTCTTCCTTCCTCTGAACTAAAAAATATACCCACTTTGCAATTTCCCCAGTCAGATAACTTGTACACTGTAATTCCTGTCTCTATTGCTCATCAACCCTGCTGCCCCAGCAACGGTCCATTTTTAATTTCCTGCTTTCTGCAGTTATTCTAGGATATGTACTCACATTGGAAGATTTGGAGCTAGGAGCTTCTTATGAGAAAGAACATGTAATGTTTGTCTTTCTGGGTCTAGATTACCTCACTCAGTATAATCTTTGTTAGTTCCATCAACTTACCTGAGAAGTTCATGATTTCATTTTTCTTTACAACTGACTAGTATTCATTAGTGTATTTGTACCACATTTTCATTATCCATTCATCAGTTGAAGAACATTTTAGGGTGTTTCCATGCCCTGGCTGTTGTTAAGAGAGAGGGATGAACATGACTGAGCAATTATCTGTAATGTAAGGTGTCAGGTCCTTTGGGCATATGCCAAGAGTAGTATGGCTGAGACGCGTGCTAGATTTATTTTTAGCTTTTGAGGGCTCTCCACAGTGATTTCCAGACTGGCTATGTCAACTTACAACCCCACCAACAGTGAATCTCAGACACTCTCTCCAGCATTTGTTGTAAGTTGGTTTGTTAGGGTTTTGCCATTCTTACTGGAGTAAGATGAAATTTCAAACATGTTTTGATTTGAATTTCTGTAATTTCTAGGAAAGATGAGCTTTTAAAGGGTATTTTTTAGCCATTCTTATTTCTTCTTTCGGGAAGGTCCCAGGCCCAATTACTTTTGAATGGTGTTTGTTTGTTTCTTTGATTTACGCTTTTTTTTAGTTCTTAATATATTCTGTGTATTAATCCTCTGTCAGATATATAGCTGAAAAAGATTATCTCCCATTGATGGGATTTCTCTTCACCCAGTTAATTCGTTGGCTGCACAAGATCTTTAGTTTTATGAAATCAAATTTGTCATCAATAATTGGCCTTAATTCTTAATATATGGAAATCCATCAATGTGATCCATCACATAAACAAACTGAAGGAGAAAAACCACATGATCATCTCCTTAGATGCTGAAAAACCATTTAACATAATCCAACACCCAATCATGTTTAAAGTCTTGGAGAGATCAGGGATACAAGTCACATACTTAAACATAGTAAAGGCAATACACAGCAAGCCTACAGCCAACATCAAACTAAACAAACAGAAACCTAAATCAATCCCACTGAAATCAGGGACAAGGCGAGACTGCCCACTCTCTCTGTATCTCTTCAACATAGTCCTTGAAGTCCTAGCTAGAGCAATAAGACAATTAAAAAAGATCAAGGGGATAAAAATCAGAAAGGAAGAAGTCAAAGTATCACTATTCACAGATGATGTGATAGTATACAAGAATGCCCCAAAAATTCAACCAGAGAACTCCTTCAGCTGATAAACACCTTCAGCAAAGTGGCTGGATACAAAATTAACTCAAAAAAATCAGAAGCCCTCCTGTATACCCAAGACAAAAGGGCCAAGAAAGAAATCAGGGAAACAACACCCTTCACAATAGCCACTAATAACATAAAGTACCTTGGGGTGATTCTAACCAAGCAGGTGAAAGACCTTTTTTGAAAAAATACTTCAAGTCTCTGAAGAAAGAAATCAAAGAAGACATCAGAAGATGGAAAGATCTCCCATGCTCATGGATCGGTAGGATAAACATAGTGAAAATGACCATCCTGCCAAAAGCAATCTACAGATTCACTGCAATTCCCATCAAAATACCAACACAATTCTTTACAGACCTTGAAAGAAAAATCCTCAACTTCATATGGAGAAACAAAAACCCAGAATTTCCAAAACAATCCTGTACAACAAGAGATCCTCTGGAGGTATCTCCATCCCTGATCTCAAGTTGTACTACAGAGAAATAGTAATAAAAACTGCTTGGTACTGGCATAGAAACAGAAAGGTGGATCAATGGAACTGAACAGAAAACCCAGAAATAAACCCATACACCTATGAATACTTGATTTTTGACAAAGAAGCCAAAACCATTCAATGGAAAAAAGACAGCATCTTCAACAAATGGTGCTGGTTAAACTGGAAGTCTACATGCAGAAAAATGAAAATAAATCCATATTTATCATCCTGCACATAACTAAAATCCAAGTGGATCAAAGACCTCAATATAAAACCAGATACTCTAAATCAGTTAGAAGAAAAAGTGAGGAAGATCCTAGTTGTCTCATTGGCACAGGAGACAACTTCCTGAACAGAACACCATCAGCAAAGGCCCTAAGAACAACAATCAATATATGAGACCACATGAAACTGAAAAGCTTCTGTAAAGCAAAAGATACTGTACTCAGAACAAAATGACAGCCTACAGATTGGGAAAGGATCTTCACCAACCCAACATCTGACAGAGGACTGATATCTGGAATATATAAAGAATTAAAGAAGTTAAGAGGCAATAATTCAAGCAACCTAATCAAAAAACGGGGTATAGAGCTAAACAGAAAATTCTCTGTAGAAGAATATAGAATGGCAGCGAAACACATAAGGGGATGTTCAACATCCCTAGCTATCAGAGAGATGCAAATCAAAACGACCTTGATATTTCACCTTACACCCATCAGAATGGCTAAAATGAAAATCTCAAGAGAGAACACATGCTGGAGAGGCTGTGGAGAAAGGGGAACCCTCCTCCATTGCTGGTGGGAATGTAAACTGGTACAGCCACTATGGAAATCTGTCTGGCCTGGCGCTTTTCAGACAATTAGGAATAGTGCTACCTCAGGATCCAGTTATACCACTCCTAGGCATATATCCAAAAGATTTTCAAGTACACAATAAAAACATTTGCTCAGCCATGTTTGTATCAGCTTTATTCGTAATAGCCAGAACCTGGATACAACCCAGATGTCCATCAATGGAGGAATGGATACAGAAATTGTGGTACTTTTACACAATGGAATACTACTCAGCAATTAAAAACAAAGAAATCATGAATTTTGCAGGCAAATGGTGGGATATAGAAAAAATTATCCTGAGTGAGATATCCCAGGAGCAGAAAGAGACACATGGTATATACTCACTTATAAGTGGGTACTAGACCTATAAGATAGGAAAAACATACTAAAATATGTACACCTAAAGAAGATAAACAAGAAAGAGGTCCAGGGGTAAGATGATCAATCCTCATCTAGAAAGACAAAGGGGATGGACATTGGAAATAGGAGAAACAAGTAACAGGACAGTAGCCTACCACAGAAGGCACCTGAAAGACTCTATCTTGCAGTGTATCAAAGCAGATACTGAGACCCATAACCAAGCCTTTGGCAGAGTGTAGGGAATCATATGAAGGAAGGAGGAATTAGTATAACCTTGAGGGGACAAGGAGCCCCACAAGGTCCAAATATATCTGAGCACAGGGGGCTTCTATGAGACTGTTTATACAACCAAGGACCATGCATGGATATAACCTACAACCCCTGCTCAGACATAGCCCATGGTAGCTCAGTATCCAAGTGGGTTTCTTAGTAAGGGGGACAGGAATTGTTTCTGACATGAACTCGTGAGCTTCCCCTCCCCCCTGAGAGAGGAGCAGCCTTGCTAGGCCACAGATAAGGGCATTGCAACCATCCTGAAGATAGATAAGCTAGGGCCAGACAGAAAGAAAGGAGAACAACCCTGCTCAGTGGACTTGGAAGGGGACAGGGAGGAGATGAGGGAGGGAGGGGAGGATTGGAAGGAAAAGAGGGAGAGGGCTACAGCTGGGATACAAGTGAATGTATAAAATTATTTGAAAATAAAAAAAAATATTTTTAAAAAATTAACTCAAAAAATCAGTAACCCTCCTGTATACCAAAGACAAAAAGGCCAAGAAAGAAATTAGGGAAACAACACCCTTCACAATAGCCACTAATAACATAAAGTACTTTGGTATGGCTCTAACCAAGAAGGTGAAAGATCTGTTTGAAAAAATTTTCAAGTCTCTGAAGAAAGAAATTGATGAAGTATCGGAAGATGCGAAGATCTCCCATGTTCATGGATCGGTAAGATTAACATAGTGA